>NC_134906.1:6253918-6293918 GCF_041734735.1 Babylonia areolata | reverse complement strand
ACAGAGACTGTCACCGAAATCTTTAACTTCATTGAGAGATTGGCAGCTGAAAGAGAGTGGTGGGGCTGACACTATGCCATTGTCATCCCCTTTGTCAGTAACGGACAACCAACTGAAAGAGAGTGGTGGGGCTGACACTATGCCATTGTCATCCCCTTCGTCAGTAACGGACAACCAACTGAAAGAGAGTGGTGGGGCTGACACTATGCCATTGTCATCCCCTTCGTCAGTAACGGACAACCAACTGAAAGAGAATGTTTGGACTGACACTATGCCATTGTCATCTCCTTCGTCAGTAACGGACAACCAACTGAAAGAGAATGTTTGGACTGACACTATGCCATTGTCATCTCCTTCGTCAGTAACGGACAACCAACTGAAAGAGAGTGTTTGGACTGACACTATGCCATCGTCATCCTTCGTCAGTAACGGACAACCAACTGAAAGAGAGTGGTGGGGCTGACACTATGCCATTGTCATCCCCTTTGTCAGTAACGGACAACCAACGGAAAGAGAGTGGTGGGGCTGACACAACGCCATTGTCATCCCCTTTGTCAGTAACGGACAACCAACTGAAAGACAGTGGTGGGACTGACACTATGCCATTGTCATCCCCTTCGTCAGTAACGGACAACCAACTGAAAGAGAGTGGTGGGGCTGACACTATGCCATTGTCATCCCCTTCGTCAGTAACGGACAACCAACGGAAAGAAAGTGTTTGGACTGACACTACGCCATTGTCATCCCCTTTGTCAGTAACGGACAACCAACTGAAAGACAGTGGTGGGGCTGACACTATGCCATTGTCATCCCCTTTGTCAGTAACGGACAACCAACTGAAAGACAGTGGTGGGGCTGACACTACGCCATTGTCATCCCCGTTCGTCAATCCCAGACAAAACCTATATATATGATAGTCAGTCGTGTCCGACTATGACCATCAAAACAGCAGAGGAGGCTACTGCTGTTCCGACTATTTGGGCTAGAATTTGATTATAGTGGAGAGTGTCTTGCCCAAGTACATCCCCACTCTCTCGGCCAAAAGGGTTTTAGGACAGTCGGCGTTGGGATGGTTCCCAAAGGCCAACTAGCCCACAAGACTGCACCACTAAGAGCCAGTGCAATTTTGCCTCCTAGTTTGAGAGTCATAGTCCTTCACAAAAGACTACACTGCAAATGGTTTCCCATTGACTGGAGAAACCATTGATAATACAGCTCTAACTTTGCTGTTGGCCCAAGTGTAAAACTCACGTCAATCTGTGATATAAGCCGAGTGTTGGACAAACCAAATAACAATCAAATAGTCACATATATTTACCCGGGAAAAAACACAAAACAACAACAACGGTATCCATGTCTTTCAAGATCTGGATCTGAAAAGATAGAAGATGAGATGTACTGCAATGAGAAGAAAACTATGAAAACGACCTCATCAATAAGTGGGTCAAACCATGGTCTCACTTTTGTTGTTGAAAATTTGAGTGACTGTGCCTCAAATGTGTTTCTGACTTTGCCATTGCAATTGCAGTTGTCATTCTCTCTCTCTCTCTCTCTCTCTCTCTCTCTCTCTCTCTTGCAGTTGTCGTTCTCTCTCTCTCTCTCTCTCTCTCTCTCTCTCTCTCTCTCTCTCTCTCTCTCTCTCTGTATACATAAATATATATATATATATATATACATATATGTATATGTCTGTCTACCTCTTTACCTGTCTGTCTATTTATCTATCCATCCGCGAAAGTAGTTTTGTGTGTGATTCTGCACGGGTGTGCACGCACGCGCGTAATTGTGTGTGTGTGTGGGGGGGGGAGTATGTGTGCGTGTGTGTGTATGTTTGTGTGTGTGTGTGTGCGTGTGTGTACGCGTACGTATTTGTGTGTGTGTGTGTGAGAGAGAGAGAGAGGGGGGGGGGGAGATGGAGATAGAGAGTGAAAGAGAGAGAGAGTAAGAGACAGACAGAGAGAATGTGCGTGCGTGCCCGCGTCTGACCGAAAATTGTCAGCGGTAATCTGTTTGCCGAAGTCCGCTCCTTCCAGTTTAGCTTCTCGCCGTCCGAGTGAGGGGTGTACTCGGCAAATTCCGTCCATCTCCGCCCCCTGATTGTCTCCCCTAGTGCGGCCCAGCATGATCGGAAAGACATATAGAATCGCTGGGATCCGGTCTGCATTCAGACAGGATACACCTCTTGCCTGTCTGTCTGCCACTCTTACTAGGTCTCGTGTCCAATAAGTCGGTCTGGGAATTGCAAACCTCTCCAGACACCCTGGCCATGATGAAGAACTTATGACTGGTGACAAACTGGATTATCTGCATTATGATGATGTTCATCATCGTCATCATACTCATCACTGTCATCATGATCAACGTTGAATGTGGTTTTTTTTTGTTTTGTTTTTTGTTTTTGTTTTGTTTTTTTTTGGGGGGGGGGGTTATTACCATCAGCATCAGTAATACCAAGCCGTTACATATATTGCGTCACATGAAAACAAAATGAACTGAAAAGATTTCAGTTTTATTATTTTCCTTCCGTATCAAAAGGAAATGATAATAACTGTGTGTGTCAAATCGTTCTTGGAAAATATAACAAACAAGCAAGCAGACAAAGATGGTGAGCCTGACTGGCATCAAACCACGTGGTTAAACCAAGCTCCTGTGTAATAAGAACGCTTCTATTCCACTTGGCTAAATACGATGTGATCCCTACAGTGATGCTGGACCGATCAAGATGGAGATTTGCAATGAAACCTGCAATGCTATATTCCATTGGATGTCAAAGTTTAACACTATCTAAACAACACGAAATTAACGAAGTTTGTTTTTGTATTTTACTGAATTTTCCCCCAGTAAATGCTAAGCGGATTGGGTTGATAAGCTTCAAAGTCCAAGCAAAGTCATTGACATTAACGATATTAAATCATTTGCACCAATGATTATCACTTCAATTTTTGGACACAGAATAAAAATTCAATATCACTGAGTTAGAAAATCTCAATTTCCAAAACTCATTTTCTGAATTCCTATCTCCAGATATCAAGTTCCAAGTTGCAAACTTTCGAGTCGAACCAATGTTTTACCAGAAATCTCACGATACAAAATTATGTAGTAATCTAATCAAAATCATCATTCAAGACTCTATTTCGAAATATATTTTTGAAACTCGAAATTCTGTAATGTACACTGAAACGTCCGTACCAAACTATCTTCCAATTAAAAACAGTAGGCGAATGACAAGATCAAGCCCAACCCTCTGGATTCCAACCCTTTGAAACTGAAGAAAGCCACGGTAACATAAGATTCTAAAGTTTAGTTCTCAAATTCCAATTCCAGATGCATTAACAGTAACACTCAAGAGAAAAATATCATTTTCAGTTCAGTTTTGAGCTCCAGAAACAAAGTTCCAGATGTTTTTTTCCATCTTAAACTCCACACTACAATGTCCAGAGTTTAAAAGCAAAATTTCCAGACTTCAAATTCGAGACATATACATTGGAGTAGGGCTTCACTTCAAAACGTATATCAGACACACACACACACACACACACACACACACACACACACACACACACACACACACACACACACACACACACACACACACTTCTAACTCAATTTTCAGTCACCATGCTCGTCTCGACCTCAACTCAGAACTCCTCAGCTGCCACATGAGAGACAGGGTGTACTGCCGACAGTGCTGCCGACAGTCTGGCTTTCACACCACAACTGGCTCCTTTTCCTGTTGATGGGGGGGTGAAGGTGGGAAAGGAAATCAATAACAAGTCAGATCAATAACAATATATAAAATAAAAGATGTATGGAAAATGCGCGTGGTACCCTGCCTGCCTCCCTCTGTCATTCTACTGGCCTAGTTATATGCGACTTGATTGTTTTGTGTTTCCAACCATCTAATTATCAATCGCAAAAGACTCTCTCTCTCTCTCTCTCTCTCTCTCTCTCTCTCTCTCTCTCTTTCTGTCTCAAGGCCTGACTAAGCGCGTTGGGTTACGCTGCTGGTCAGGCATCTGCTTGGCAGATGTGGTGTAGCGTATATGGATTTGTCCGAACGCAGTGACGCCTCCTTGAGCTACTGAAACTGAAACTGATCTCTTTCTGTGTGTGTGTGTGTGTGTGTGTGTGTGTGTGTGTGTGTGTGTGTGTGTGTGTGTGTGTGTGTGTGTGTGTGTGCTATTTTGCTTTTTTCCTTTCCAGCACCATGCTTGTACCTTTATTGTGTAGTGGAGACCCAACACTCGGCTTATATCACAGATTGACATAAGTTTACATTTGGGCCAACAGCAAAGTGAGAGCTGTATTATCGATGGTTTCTACAGTCAATGGGAAACCATTTACGGCTTAGTCTTTTGTGAAGGACTATGACTCTCAAACTAGGAGGCAAAATTGCACTGGCTCTTAGTGCTGCAGCCTTGTGGGCTAGTTGGCCTTTGGGAACCGTCCCAACGCCGACTGTCCTAAAACCCTCTTGGCCGAGAGAGTGTGGATGTACTTGGGCAAGACACTCTCCACTATAATCAAATTCTAGCCCAAATAGTCGGAACAGCAGTTGCCTCCTCTGCTGTTTTGATGGTCATAGTCGGACACGACTGACTATCATAATTTATATATATGTAGTGGAGACCCTGATCAGGGAGAGCTAGGGGACTGGATGGTAAAACAGCACGCCATCTATTACCTATCATCCTCAGAAATAAAGAACTTTGTCATGTCTTGCCTCTCTCTTCCTGTCGCCAACCCCACCCACCTCCGCCCCACTCTCTCTCTCTCTCTCTCTCTCTCTCTCTCTCCTCTCTCTCTCTCTCTCTCTCTCTCTCCCTCTCTCTCTGGGTGCACTGTGTGTGCTTGTGAGTGTGTGTCTGTGTGATTACGTCCTTCTGTGTGTGCTTCTGTGCGCGCGCGTGCTTGTGCCGTGTGCGTAAGTGTGACCCCAAGTTGTCAATGGTACTATGTATGCTGGCATTCCCTTCTTGTCTCTATTGAGTGTGGGTACACTGTTGTCTGTCTGTCTGTCTGTCTGTCTGTCTCACAGTCCCTTCCGTGTCCAGTAAATCCGGGAACTGAGGACCTCTCTCCCAACCCCCCAAGCCCCAGCCCCTCCATCTGAAGGAGAACTTGTGGCCGAGAACTGAGAAGCTTCTGTGCATGCGCCTTTGTAGTCATCATCATCATCATCATCATCAACAACATCTGTCCAGTTTTACATGTTAAATGAAAACAATAAATCAAACATATATTCCAGTGATGTGCACTTTGACCCTGCTTTACTTAAGAATGTCAGTTAATCAATTGATAATATTTTTTTTTTTTAAAGACCATACACAGAATAGTTACTACAATACATCGAACAGGCCCAGGATAGTTTTTCGTGACTGTGCGATGCCGATGCATTGGTCTGTACGTTATATTGTTCAACAGCTTGCATGCTTCCGGGGATTTCATCAAGGTTGCAACAAAAGATCCTTCCCCACCACTGCACGAAATACGCTTCGACCCTTTCCTTGATGTTGCTAAGATCAGTGCGATGATTTCCTTTGAAGACTGATATGACAAATTCTGTTCAATATCAGAAGGCAGCGATTTATACAGAATATGTAACACACGTTCTCTGCCCCACCCCCCAACCCCACCCTCCCTCCACCCGCCACAAATGGTCATGAGGTTGAATGAGACACCTCAACAAGTCCGACTTTCCAAAGTCTAAACTTTTTTTTTCTGCAATTCTTTATCCCCAATCAAATTGGCATCAGCCTCAAACTTCCAATCTTTTTACTTCAGAATCTCTACCAAGTAAGTTAACGATAACAGTTTTTGCTCTAAACAAATCTAAAACCCAAAATTGACCGATGTATTTTTACCTCAAATTTCAGATACCGAACATACTATTAGCAATTTCGAGTTGAAATAATTCATTTCAAATTTACAAATCCAGATTATAAAGCCCTGATTCTAAGTGCATTCCTAAGTACTGAATCAAAACACTAGTTAAAGTTAAAATCTCATACCAAATGATTATTATATTTTATTCGAAACCACATAACAAACCCTAATTGTGTACGACCCTAATTCTAGACCAATGGTTTATTGGCTTAATTCAAAGTCAAAATCCCGTTCGGTACGCTTGCATACTTCAACCTCGATATACCATACATGTTTCTAAAAAAAAAAAAAATTCTCAGTAATCAGAATCAGATACATGTCAGGATCCACGTTCACGTCAAAATGTAGACTTGGCACTCTGTTCCACACTTCCAGCTCAGAACTTCAAGACACTAAAAATGGTTTTGACCACAGACTTCGAGCTCTGCACTTTGGCCACAGAAAGGGAGCAGGGCGTGTGTGGTTGACAGTGCGGGGTTTACACACCCACAGCTGGCTCCTTTCAGTACTGGGGAGGGGGTGGGGGGGCGGGAGACGGGGCAATGGAAATCAATAACAGGTCAGATTAACTAAGATATGGGTGTGTGTGGGGGGGGAGGGGAGGGGGGGATGCACTTGGAGCTCTCTCTGAGCCCCATCCTCCCAACTCTCTCCCACTTCCTATAGTACTCTCCCTCACCCCCGCCTTCTATCTGTCTGTCTGAATGTATGCATGTATGTCTGTCTCTGTCTCTGTCTCTCTCTGTTTCTGTGTGTGTGTGTGTGTGTGTGTGTGTGTGTGTGTGTGTGTCTCACATACATACACACACATATTTTCTGTCTATATGTATGCATGTATGTCTGTCTCTGTCTGTTTCTCTCTCTCTCTCTCTCTCTCTCTCTCTCTCTCTCTCTCTCTCTCGCACACACACATACACACATTGTCTGTCTGTCTGTTTGTCACACACACACACACACACACACACACGCACGCACACACACACACACACACACACACACACACAGTGTCTCTCCAACTCTACGTATATGCATCTCTCTCTCTCTGTCTCTCTGTCGCTCTCTCCTCTCTCCCTCCCTCTCTCTCTCCCTCCCTCTCTCTCCGTCTATCTCTCTCTCTCCCTCTCTCTCTCCGCCCTCTCTCTCTCCCCTCCCCCTCTCTCTCCCCCTCTCTCTCCCTCTCCCCCCTCTCTCTCCCCTCTTTCTCTCTCTCTCTCCCCCTCTCTCTCTCCCTTTCTCTCTCTCCCCCTCTCTCCCCTCTGTCTCCTTCTCTCCCTCTCTCCGCCTCTCTCTCCCCTCTCTCCCCCTCTCTCTCTCCCTTTCTCTCTCCTCCCACACTCCCTCTCTCTCCCTCTCTCCCCCCTCTCTCTCCCCCTTTCTCTCTCTCTCTCCCCTCTCTTTCTCTGTCCCTCCTTTCTCTCTCTTTCACTCTCTCTCTCCCCCCCTCTCTCTATCCATCCAAAGAGCCAAACAGAGGAAAATTACGCACAGACACAGAGACCGAGACAGACAGGCAGCCACAGAGATACAGATATGATTTCAAGGCGGTTGCGGCGTCCCTGGAAAACATAACTCCAATGTGACCAAGCGCGCTATGCTTGCTCCAACACTATTCACGCACAAGCCCACAGCAGACGACAGTTTTCCCTCATAACCCGCGCACAGAATGTGTGACGTCAACTCCGCTTACATCATTTTGTCCTCCTCGCCAGACACCTGCTCACAGCTCGCCCAATGTCGCATCCCGGTACGTCATTGGCTGAGAGCAAACTTGTGTTTCTGTTCCACAGTATTTAATTAATAGCTCTTTTGTTGGATCAGTAAACTACTAGTACTATATACTGGCAGACTCGTCTTAATTCCATCTTTAAATCTATTCCATTTATGTTCGCCTACGTTAAACTGATCTGACGCAGTTTGTAATTTTCAGTGATGAGCTCGTTAAAACTGACCCTGTTCAGGTGACTTAAATTAAGATTATAAATTTATCTTAAATAACCAACACTTCATTTTATACTCATTATAAAGTAGGTGTTGAGCTCTTTCTTTTGCAACTTATCCGACGTAAATCGGTTCAGGAATCATTTAGAAATCTATCACTGAACACCTTTAAACAAAAACAATTTCATGGGGTTCCCTGATTAGTGCAAAAGCTTGCAAGCACACGTGGCACTTTGCGGTCCGCAAAAACTTGCAAAAAATTGGCACGGAATGATGAGGGTCTTTATATGGTCACATCTGACCGACCTGCTCCCCTTCTTGCGTTCGGGGGCAGTGTTCGTTGTGTCCCACAAGGGCTGAAACTTCGTATATCGCTGAAGTTATGTGTGAATGTGTTGTTTGAAAATTTGTATATTTGACACAGTATTTGGTTCATATAAGTATGTTCTTTTGCAGTTCATTTATTTTTGTTCATTTATTGTTTTGCATGTTAGTCAAATGGCTTGACTGTTTAAAATAATTCCATGTCGTCACTGAAAGGACAGTTTTCCCCATTGTTTCCCAAGTACAGTCAGTGCGTCTCTCGACACATTTGTTCCAAAATGTTTAGTACCCAAACCCCCGAGTAAATATCTTTCCCATGTGTTGTATACATCCCTTTAATTCACTTTCCGACTTTGGGGCTTATACTTTGTTGTGTCTTCCGGGCACTTTTCTTTTAGTTCTTATTTTTCTTTTTTCTCAGTTGTCTTTTTCTTTTTATCTTCTTTAGATATTTCTCTTTAGTTTCTTCTTTTTAGTTCTTTTAAATATTTCTTTTCTGTCTTCTTCTTTTTTATCTTCCTTCTCTTTATTCTTTTTTGGGTTTTTTCTCATCTAATATTGTAAAAAAAACAATAGAAAACCCATTTGTGACGGGCCCTTAAATTTTTCCGGGCCTGTGGGGGGAAATCTTTTCCTATCCTTTATTCAATAAAATCTTTTAGTTAATTTTTTTTGGGCCGTACCTTCAGTAACCATCGTAACGGCTACAAAAAGTGGGTCCCAAAGGGAAAAAGCCTTTAAAATGCCCAATTATTCCTTTAAGGTTTTTTTCTTTACCCAAATTCAATCCACCCAAAACCCAAACCCCCTTTACCCCCAATTTAAACCTTATAAAAATTTTCGCGGGGAAGATAGGATGTGCTGATTCTTGAAATATTTTATAAAATTTAAATCATACCAACCCCCTTACCACATATTGGCGTTGAGCTAGGACGTACAGGACAAGAGGTTGCTTTAAAGTCAAAGGGGTATTAACATGGAAAAAGAAACAGTGCAGCGATACATAAAGTAAACAAGAAACGCGCCCACATCAAGATGGTTTACGCTTCCTCCCCAAACTCCGACCATCCGGTGGGGAAAGGCAGCTGAGGTCGACGATTCATCATGAGGCCAGACTGATTCTCCAGCTAACCCCGGATGCGCACAGCCTCCTTGGTGAAATCGCCCTGCGGGCCGATTCGCCAGGATGTCCTGCCAGGATGCGTGGACCCCCCCAGCCAAGATCCTTGGGGTTCTTGAGAAACGGGGGTCCGAGATCCCACAGAGCTTCCACCCCCCTTCTTAACAGGCAGCGACCCCAAGGAGACGGGACCAACTCCCATCACATTTTGGGTATTTTGGGCCCAAGGTCAACAGGGGAAAGGGGTGACCAGGGCCACCCCACCCTCCGCGAGCCTTGCCAAAGGGGCCCTTCACCCAGCCGCATCGGGCCGTTCGGGGTTTCACCGGGACCCCCCTACACCACCTTCGAGGCAGAAAGAAGGGGGCCCCGATGGCTGCGGAGGACGCCCCCCAAAAATACTCCCCCGGGAGACAACCCCACGTTGTCCCCTACTTCTCGCTGGCCGCATCGCAGCTGAAAAATGCCAGCCTGCAAATCGGGCCAGCCCCCAAGCCAGCACCCCACCCCATCCCCGGGGACCACTTTACCCCCTCGACGCTGTCTGCTGACCGACCCCGGGACCTCACGTTTGTGTCTGGGTGAAAAGGCCGCGCACACTGAGGACCATGTCGGCACAAGCGGCGCTAATTAAAAAAATAAAAAAAAAAAAGAAAAAAAAAAACAAAAAGCAGCATGTCACTGTCACAGAATCAGAACATGCATTGGCCCCCCACGTCCACCAAAATGTAGACTTCATTTCTGTTCCCCCATTGGCAACTCGTCTTCAGGCCACTAAAATGCCCCAGACTCCAAGCTCTGCACCTTGGCCACAGAAAGGGAGCAGGGCGTGTGTGGTTGACAGTGCGGGGTTTACACACCCACAGCTGGCTCCTTTCAGTACTGGGGAGGGGGTGGGGGGGCGGGAGACGGGGCAATGGAAATCAATAACAGGTCAGATTAACTAAGATATGGGTGTGTGTGTGTGGAGAGGGGGGGGGATGCACTTGGAGCTCTCTCTGAGCCCCATCCTCCCAACTCTCTCCCACTTCCTATAGTACTCTCCCTCACCCCCGCCTTCTATCTGTCTGTCTGAATGTATGCATGTATGTCTGTCTCTGTCTCTGTCTCTCTCTGTTTCTGTGTGTGTGTGTGTGTGTGTGTGTGTGTGTGTGTGTGTGTGTGTGTGTCTCACATACATACACACACATATTTTCTGTCTATATGTATGCATGTATGTCTGTCTCTGTCTGTTTCTCTCTCTCTCTCTCTCTCTCTCTCTCTCTCTCTCTCTCTCTCTCGCACACACACATACACACATTGTCTGTCTGTCTGTTTGTCACACACACACACACACACACACACACGCACGCACACACACACACACACACACACACACACAGTGTCTCTCCAACTCTACGTATATGCATCTCTCTCTCTCTCTCTCTCTCTCTCTCTCTCTCTCTCTCTCTCTGTCTCTCTGTCGCTCTCTCCTCTCTCCCTCCCTCTCTCTCTCCCTCCCTCTCTCTCCGTCTATCTCTCTCTCTCCCTCTCTCTCTCCGCCCTCTCTCTCTCCCTCCCCCTCTCTCTCCCCCCTCTCTCTCCCTCTCCCCCCTCTCTCTCCCCTCTTTCTCTCTCTCTCTCCCCCTCTCTCTCTCCCTTTCTCTCTCTCCCCCTCTCTCCCCTCTGTCTCCTTCTCTCCCTCTCTCCGCCTCTCTCTCCCTCTCTCCCCCTCTCTCTCTCCCTTTCTCTCTCCTCCCACACTCCCTCTCTCTCCCTCTCTCCCCCCTCTCTCTCCCCCTTTCTCTCTCTCTCTCCCCTCTCTTTCTCTGTCCCTCCTTTCTCTCTCTTTCACTCTCTCTCTCCCCCCCTCTCTCTATCCATCCAAAGAGCCAAACAGAGGAAAATTACGCACAGACACAGAGACCGAGACAGACAGGCAGCCACAGAGATACAGATATGATTTCAAGGCGGTTGCGGCGTCCCTGGAAAACATAACTCCAATGTGACCAAGCGCGCTATGCTTGCTCCAACACTATTCACGCACAAGCCACAGCAGACGACAGTTTTCCCTCATAACCCGCGCACAGAATGTGTGACGTCACTCCGCTTACATCATTTTGTCCTCCTCGCCAGACACCTGCTCACAGCTCGCCCAATGTCGCATCCCGGTACGTCATTGGCTGAGAGCAAACTTGTGTTTCTGTTCCACAGTATTTAATTAATAGCTCTTTTGTTGGATCAGTAAACTACTAGTACTATATACTGGCAGACTCGTCTTAATTCCATCTTTAAATCTATTCCATTTATGTTCGCCTACGTTAAACTGATCTGACGCAGTTTGTAATTTTCAGTGATGAGCTCGTTAAAACTGACCCTGTTCAGGTGACTTAAATTAAGATTATAAATTTATCTTAAATAACCAACACTTCATTTTATACTCATTATAAAGTAGGTGTTGAGCTCTTTCTTTTGCAACTTATCCGACGTAAATCGGTTCAGGAATCATTTAGAAATCTATCACTGAACACCTTTAAACAAACACAATTGTCATCGGATTCTCCGTGATTAGTGACGATCTGCTTGCAAGCACACGTGACGCACTTTGCGGTCCGCTAAACTTGCATAAATTGGCACAGTGAATGATGAGTGGTCATTTCATACCTGGTCAGTCATCTGACCAGAGCCTGCTCTCTCTCTTGCTGTGTCGCGGGCAGTGTGTCGTGTGTGTCCCCACAACGGCTGACACTTCGCTACGTATCGCTGTAAGTACTAGTGTGTAGAATGTGTTGATTTGTAAATTGTATTATTTGACACAGTACTTGTGTTCATATAAGTATGTTCAGTTATTGCTATGTTCAGTTTATTCTTTGTTCAGTTATTGCTTTGACATGTTAGTCACAGATCGGCTATGACTGATCTAAATAATTGCCATGTCGTCATCTGCATGGAGCAGTGTTCCATTTGATTCCTAACGTCACAGTCAGTGACGTCTCTCGACACAGTTTGTTCCAGAATGTTCTAGTATCCCAAACCCGAGTGAATAGTCTTTCCATGTGATATGTATACATGCGCTTTATTATTCACTTGTGCCGACATGTTGTGCTTATGACATTTGTTTGTGTCATTCCAGGCACTGTCTTCTCTTAGTTCTTAGTTCTTCTTCTTAGTTCTTCTCCTAGTTGTCTTCTTCTCTTTTTATCTTCTCTTAGACTAGTTCTCTTCTAGTCTTCTTCTTCTTAGTCTTCTCTTAGACTAGTTCTCTTCTAGTCTTCTTCTCTTTTTATCTTCTCTTCTCTTCTATTCTCTTCTCTTAGGTTTTCTTCTCATCTAATATTGTAAATAAAACAATAGAAAAACCCATTTGTGACTGGCCTCTATATGTTCCTGGCCTGTGCGTGGGATCTTGTCTATCCTTTCATTCAATCAATCATTTAGTTAAGTCTTTTGTGCCGTACCCTTCAGTAACCACTCGGTACACGGCTACAAAAAGTGGCGTCGCCGACAGGATAAAGATCCATTATAAAATAGTCCAATTATTCCCTTTAAGGTTTCATTTCTTTTATCCAAATTCAATCCATCCCTAAACCACAGCCCTTTACCCCCAAGTGTACCTTATTACAACTTGGCGCTGTGAGCATAGGATGTGCTGATTCTTGAAATATCTCTTATCAAATTAAAGCTCATAGCCAAGCAACCTCTACCACATACTTGGCGCTGTGAGCTAGGATCGTACAGGGACAAGAGGTTGCATTAACAGTCACATAGGGGTAGTTAGACATAGGAGAAGAGAGAAGACAGTGCAGCAGATACATCAAGTCCACAACAAGAAACGTCGCCCACATCAAGATGGCTTCAACTGACTTCCTGCCCAAACTCCCGACGCTATCCGGTGAGGAAGGCAGCAGTGAGGTCGACGACTTCATCAGTGAGGCCAGACTGATTCTCCAGCTACAGCCCCTGGATGACGCGACAGCCTCTCTCTGGCTGATATCAGCCCTTGCAGGCCGATGTCGCCAGCAGATCGTCAGGCTGCCAGCGACTGACGTGGACACCCCAGCCAAGATCCTTGCGGTTCTTGATGAGAACTGGGGAGATCAGCGAGATGCCACAGAGCTTGCCACCACCTTCTTCAACAGGCAGCAGCAGCCCAAGGAGACGGTGACCAACTACGCATCACATCTTCGGTACCTGTGGACCAAGGTCAACAGGGCTGAAGATGGGGTGATCCAGGTGCCAGCGACCATCCTCCGCGACGCCTTCGCCAGAGGCCTTCAGCCAGCCGCACTCAGGCGCGATGTCAGGCGTTTCATCCGTGACCACCCTGACACCACCTTCGAGGCAGCAAAGAAGGAGGCCCTGCGATGGCTGCGGGAGGACAGCCACACCTACAATACCTGCCCCGGCGTAGACAACACCACTGTTGTCCGCCTACATTCTCAGCTGGCCGCACTCGCAGCTGAGAATGCCAGCCTGCGACATCAGCTGCAGGCTCCCAAGCCAGCACACCACCCACATCCTCCAGGACCAGCGTTACATCCTCGACGCTGTGCTGCTGACCGTACCCCAGACCCTCCACGCTGTGTCTGGTGTGAGAGGCCCGGCCACACTGAGGACCAGTGTCGGCACAAGCGGCGCTACATTAAGGAGGACAGGCAATCAAAGGCTGAAGACAGACAACCAGCCACATCTAAGGGGAGACGACTGACCACACATGCGGTCAACAAGCAGCATGTCACTGCCAACAAGACACCTCCCCCCAGCCAACTGCACTTGCGACCCAAGCTGCCACCAGAAGAGCTGCGCAGACTTCAGCTTGCTGACCCCACCATTGGGCCAGTCCTGTCTGCATGGCCAGCCACACCAGCCCTCAGCTCCAACTGGCAGACCAATGTGCTGACCCAGCAGCATGACAGACTGATCTGCAGGAAGGGTGTCCTGCATCGACGGGTGATGGACCCTAAGCTTGGGGCGTCTGAGCAGCTAGTGCTTCCCAGCAAGCTCCGCCCCCAGGTCCTGTCATCCATACAATACCACACGGGGCACCAAGGCTTCCAGCAGGCTGCAGAGATGCTGCGACCCCAGGTCTACTGGCCTGGCATGTACCATGACCTGGAGCAACACTTCTCCAGTGGCCCATCCAGCAGCAACACCACCCAGCCTGCCTGCATCCAGACCCAGTCATTGGAAACCAGGTCAGTCTCTTCCTCTGCAGCAGCACCAAGAAACCGCAGACGCAGACGGAGGCACCACAGCACCACACCTGACGCTGTGGTCCCACAGGTGTCCCCACCTGTAGTCAGCCCAACTCAGCAGAGGCATGAACAACCGCCTTCTGTCACGCCTACAGACCCGGTCCCACTGCACCACCAGGGCGACAAAGTGTCTGACACTGACACTGACGCTGATGCTGACAGTGGTGTGTGGCTGACCATGCCCATACCAAGACCCAGGACATCAACCCTGCGAGCTATACCAGAGCCGCCTCCACTACCACCAGATCCTGCACCTAGGCACTCCACACGACTGGCAACCAGGGCACCACTGACTGTGTGAGGAGACTGATGTCAAACATTTAACAGCCAGAACAGTGACACTGCAAAACACTCATGTTTCTTATTTTTTTCATTCTTGCGGAACTGAGGCAATGCTGATTTTGTTTTTCCTGTTCCTGTTCATGCTGTAATTTTCTTTTCATTTTCAGATATTTCTACACAAATTCATGTTTTATGTTGTTGTTTTTTCTTCTTGCTTAGTTAACCTGTGATCTAGCTTGTCACAAGGTCTTAGCAATGCAAAGTATGTTTATAATCTATGCCTTTATACATCATTTACATGTATGCTTGTTTACATGTGCATCTGACAGTGATAAGATAGATAGATTGATAGGCACACAAATGAATGCTTTCCATCTTCATAGTGTATTTACCAAATTCGGACCCCTTCTCTATATCAAACTCTTCAAAGTTAGGATGCATTTGACTAAGACCAAACTCAACTTAACCTGGCTAAAGCCACTTTGAATATAGAAGTAGGGTATTGTTCCTCAGAATGTTGCAGTCATTTCACATTCGCTTAGCTATTAGTTATCAGCTAAATTATCTCCCTTACCTGCCCAATAATTCTTGTTTGATGCTCAGCTAAGTCTCCTCACAAGAATTACTTTAAATTAACCATCGCGGACGATGGTTTTCAAAAGATGGGGGGAGGTGTGACCAAGCGCGCTATGCTTGCTCCAACACTATTCACGCACAAGCCACAGCAGACGACAGTTTTCCCTCATAACCCGCGCACAGAATGTGTGACGTCACTCCGCTTACATCATTTTGTCCTCCTCGCCAGACACCTGCTCACAGCTCGCCCAATGTCGCATCCCGGTACGTCATTGGCTGAGAGCAAACTTGTGTTTCTGTTCCACAGTATTTAATTAATAGCTCTTTTGTTGGATCAGTAAACTACTAGTACTATATACTGGCAGACTCGTCTTAATTCCATCTTTAAATCTATTCCATTTATGTTCGCCTACGTTAAACTGATCTGACGCAGTTTGTAATTTTCAGTGATGAGCTCGTTAAAACTGACCCTGTTCAGGTGACTTAAATTAAGATTATAAATTTATCTTAAATAACCAACACTTCATTTTATACTCATTATAAAGTAGGTGTTGAGCTCTTTCTTTTGCAACTTATCCGACGTAAATCGGTTCAGGAATCATTTAGAAATCTATCACTGAACACCTTTAAACAAACACAATTGTCATCGGATTCTCCGTGATTAGTGACGATCTGCTTGCAAGCACACGTGACGCACTTTGCGGTCCGCTAAACTTGCATAAATTGGCACAGTGAATGATGAGTGGTCATTTCATACCTGGTCAGTCATCTGACCAGAGCCTGCTCTCTCTCTTGCTGTGTCGCGGGCAGTGTGTCGTGTGTGTCCCCACAACGGCTGACACTTCGCTACGTATCGCTGTAAGTACTAGTGTGTAGAATGTGTTGATTTGTAAATTGTATTATTTGACACAGTACTTGTGTTCATATAAGTATGTTCAGTTATTGCTATGTTCAGTTTATTCTTTGTTCAGTTATTGCTTTGACATGTTAGTCACAGATCGGCTATGACTGATCTAAATAATTGCCATGTCGTCATCTGCATGGAGCAGTGTTCCATTTGATTCCTAACGTCACAGTCAGTGACGTCTCTCGACACAGTTTGTTCCAGAATGTTCTAGTATCCCAAACCCGAGTGAATAGTCTTTCCATGTGATATGTATACATGCGCTTTATTATTCACTTGTGCCGACATGTTGTGCTTATGACATTTGTTTGTGTCATTCCAGGCACTGTCTTCTCTTAGTTCTTAGTTCTTCTTCTTAGTTCTTCTCCTAGTTGTCTTCTTCTCTTTTTATCTTCTCTTAGACTAGTTCTCTTCTAGTCTTCTTCTTCTTAGTCTTCTCTTAGACTAGTTCTCTTCTAGTCTTCTTCTCTTTTTATCTTCTCTTCTCTTCTATTCTCTTCTCTTAGGTTTTCTTCTCATCTAATATTGTAAATAAAACAATAGAAAAACCCATTTGTGACTGGCCTCTATATGTTCCTGGCCTGTGCGTGGGATCTTGTCTATCCTTTCATTCAATCAATCATTTAGTTAAGTCTTTTGTGCCGTACCCTTCAGTAACCACTCGGTACACGGCTACAAAAAGTGGCGTCGCCGACAGGATAAAGATCCATTATAAAATAGTCCAATTATTCCCTTTAAGGTTTCATTTCTTTTATCCAAATTCAATCCATCCCTAAACCACAGCCCTTTACCCCCAAGTGTACCTTATTACAACTTGGCGCTGTGAGCATAGGATGTGCTGATTCTTGAAATATCTCTTATCAAATTAAAGCTCATAGCCAAGCAACCTCTACCACATACTTGGCGCTGTGAGCTAGGATCGTACAGGGACAAGAGGTTGCATTAACAGTCACATAGGGGTAGTTAGACATAGGAGAAGAGAGAAGACAGTGCAGCAGATACATCAAGTCCACAACAAGAAACGTCGCCCACATCAAGATGGCTTCAACTGACTTCCTGCCCAAACTCCCGACGCTATCCGGTGAGGAAGGCAGCAGTGAGGTCGACGACTTCATCAGTGAGGCCAGACTGATTCTCCAGCTACAGCCCCTGGATGACGCGACAGCCTCTCTCTGGCTGATATCAGCCCTTGCAGGCCGATGTCGCCAGCAGATCGTCAGGCTGCCAGCGACTGACGTGGACACCCCAGCCAAGATCCTTGCGGTTCTTGATGAGAACTGGGGAGATCAGCGAGATGCCACAGAGCTTGCCACCACCTTCTTCAACAGGCAGCAGCAGCCCAAGGAGACGGTGACCAACTACGCATCACATCTTCGGTACCTGTGGACCAAGGTCAACAGGGCTGAAGATGGGGTGATCCAGGTGCCAGCGACCATCCTCCGCGACGCCTTCGCCAGAGGCCTTCAGCCAGCCGCACTCAGGCGCGATGTCAGGCGTTTCATCCGTGACCACCCTGACACCACCTTCGAGGCAGCAAAGAAGGAGGCCCTGCGATGGCTGCGGGAGGACAGCCACACCTACAATACCTGCCCCGGCGTAGACAACACCACTGTTGTCCGCCTACATTCTCAGCTGGCCGCACTCGCAGCTGAGAATGCCAGCCTGCGACATCAGCTGCAGGCTCCCAAGCCAGCACACCACCCACATCCTCCAGGACCAGCGTTACATCCTCGACGCTGTGCTGCTGACCGTACCCCAGACCCTCCACGCTGTGTCTGGTGTGAGAGGCCCGGCCACACTGAGGACCAGTGTCGGCACAAGCGGCGCTACATTAAGGAGGACAGGCAATCAAAGGCTGAAGACAGACAACCAGCCACATCTAAGGGGAGACGACTGACCACACATGCGGTCAACAAGCAGCATGTCACTGCCAACAAGACACCTCCCCCCAGCCAACTGCACTTGCGACCCAAGCTGCCACCAGAAGAGCTGCGCAGACTTCAGCTTGCTGACCCCACCATTGGGCCAGTCCTGTCTGCATGGCCAGCCACACCAGCCCTCAGCTCCAACTGGCAGACCAATGTGCTGACCCAGCAGCATGACAGACTGATCTGCAGGAAGGGTGTCCTGCATCGACGGGTGATGGACCCTAAGCTTGGGGCGTCTGAGCAGCTAGTGCTTCCCAGCAAGCTCCGCCCCCAGGTCCTGTCATCCATACAATACCACACGGGGCACCAAGGCTTCCAGCAGGCTGCAGAGATGCTGCGACCCCAGGTCTACTGGCCTGGCATGTACCATGACCTGGAGCAACACTTCTCCAGTGGCCCATCCAGCAGCAACACCACCCAGCCTGCCTGCATCCAGACCCAGTCATTGGAAACCAGGTCAGTCTCTTCCTCTGCAGCAGCACCAAGAAACCGCAGACGCAGACGGAGGCACCACAGCACCACACCTGACGCTGTGGTCCCACAGGTGTCCCCACCTGTAGTCAGCCCAACTCAGCAGAGGCATGAACAACCGCCTTCTGTCACGCCTACAGACCCGGTCCCACTGCACCACCAGGGCGACAAAGTGTCTGACACTGACACTGACGCTGATGCTGACAGTGGTGTGTGGCTGACCATGCCCATACCAAGACCCAGGACATCAACCCTGCGAGCTATACCAGAGCCGCCTCCACTACCACCAGATCCTGCACCTAGGCACTCCACACGACTGGCAACCAGGGCACCACTGACTGTGTGAGGAGACTGATGTCAAACATTTAACAGCCAGAACAGTGACACTGCAAAACACTCATGTTTCTTATTTTTTTCATTCTTGCGGAACTGAGGCAATGCTGATTTTGTTTTTCCTGTTCCTGTTCATGCTGTAATTTTCTTTTCATTTTCAGATATTTCTACACAAATTCATGTTTTATGTTGTTGTTTTTTCTTCTTGCTTAGTTAACCTGTGATCTAGCTTGTCACAAGGTCTTAGCAATGCAAAGTATGTTTATAATCTATGCCTTTATACATCATTTACATGTATGCTTGTTTACATGTGCATCTGACAGTGATAAGATAGATAGATTGATAGGCACACAAATGAATGCTTTCCATCTTCATAGTGTATTTACCAAATTCGGACCCCTTCTCTATATCAAACTCTTCAAAGTTAGGATGCATTTGACTAAGACCAAACTCAACTTAACCTGGCTAAAGCCACTTTGAATATAGAAGTAGGGTATTGTTCCTCAGAATGTTGCAGTCATTTCACATTCGCTTAGCTATTAGTTATCAGCTAAATTATCTCCCTTACCTGCCCAATAATTCTTGTTTGATGCTCAGCTAAGTCTCCTCACAAGAATTACTTTAAATTAACCATCGCGGACGATGGTTTTCAAAAGATGGGGGGAGGTGTGACCAAGCGCGCTATGCTTGCTCCAACACTATTCACGCACAAGCCACAGCAGACGACAGTTTTCCCTCATAACCCGCGCACAGAATGTGTGACGTCACTCCGCTTACATCATTTTGTCCTCCTCGCCAGACACCTGCTCACAGCTCGCCCAATGTCGCATCCCGGTACGTCATTGGCTGAGAGCAAACTTGTGTTTCTGTTCCACAGTATTTAATTAATAGCTCTTTTGTTGGATCAGTAAACTACTAGTACTATATACTGGCAGACTCGTCTTAATTCCATCTTTAAATCTATTCCATTTATGTTCGCCTACGTTAAACTGATCTGACGCAGTTTGTAATTTTCAGTGATGAGCTCGTTAAAACTGACCCTGTTCAGGTGACTTAAATTAAGATTATAAATTTATCTTAAATAACCAACACTTCATTTTATACTCATTATAAAGTAGGTGTTGAGCTCTTTCTTTTGCAACTTATCCGACGTAAATCGGTTCAGGAATCATTTAGAAATCTATCACTGAGCACCTTTAAACAAACACAATTGTCATCGGATTCTCCGTGATTAGTGACGATCTGCTTGCAAGCACACGTGACGCACTTTGCGGTCCGCTAAACTTGCATAAATTGGCACAGTGAATGATGAGTGGTCATTTCATACCTGGTCAGTCATCTGACCAGAGCCTGCTCTCTCTCTTGCTGTGTCGCGGGCAGTGTGTCGTGTGTGTCCCCACAACGGCTGACACTTCGCTACGTATCGCTGTAAGTACTAGTGTGTAGAATGTGTTGATTTGTAAATTGTATTATTTGACACAGTACTTGTGTTCATATAAGTATGTTCAGTTATTGCTATGTTCAGTTTATTCTTTGTTCAGTTATTGCTTTGACATGTTAGTCACAGATCGGCTATGACTGATCTAAATAATTGCCATGTCGTCATCTGCATGGAGCAGTGTTCCATTTGATTCCTAACGTCACAGTCAGTGACGTCTCTCGACACAGTTTGTTCCAGAATGTTCTAGTATCCCAAACCCGAGTGAATAGTCTTTCCATGTGATATGTATACATGCGCTTTATTATTCACTTGTGCCGACATGTTGTGCTTATGACATTTGTTTGTGTCATTCCAGGCACTGTCTTCTCTTAGTTCTTAGTTCTTCTTCTTAGTTCTTCTCCTAGTTGTCTTCTTCTCTTTTTATCTTCTCTTAGACTAGTTCTCTTCTAGTCTTCTTCTTCTTAGTCTTCTCTTAGACTAGTTCTCTTCTAGTCTTCTTCTCTTTTTATCTTCTCTTCTCTTCTATTCTCTTCTCTTAGGTTTTCTTCTCATCTAATATTGTAAATAAAACAATAGAAAAACCCATTTGTGACTGGCCTCTATATGTTCCTGGCCTGTGCGTGGGATCTTGTCTATCCTTTCATTCAATCAATCATTTAGTTAAGTCTTTTGTGCCGTACCCTTCAGTAACCACTCGGTACACGGCTACACCAAAAACAACACACAATTGTCTGGGACACAAAAACCTAATAACACACTGTCTTGTTTTTTGTTAGGTAGATTTTCCGTCCCGAATGATTTTTTTTTTTTTTTTTCTTGAGGGGTTTGGGGGGGGGGGGGGTTAAATGTATGAAAGAGACAGATTCTGGAAAATGGATAGAAGGCAAACAGGAGGAAGCACAATGATCGAGAGGGGGAGAGAGAGAGGGGGAGGGAGAGAGGGGGAGGGAGAGAGAGAGGGGGGAAGAGAGGTGGGGAGAGGGAGAGAGAGAGGGGAGAAAGGGGGAGGGGGAGAGAGGGGGGGAGAGAGGGAGAGGGGAACAGAGAGATGGACACAGAGAGAGGGAGGGAGGGAGAGAGGCACAGATAGAGAGAGGGAGAGAGAGAAAGGGGGAGAGAGGGATGGAGAGAGGGGGAGAGAGAGGGGGGGAGACGGAGAGGGAGAGAGAGGGAGGAAGAGAGAGAGGGAGGAAGAGAGAGAGGGAGAGAGAGTTAGAGAGGGAGGGAGAGAGAGGAGGAGAGAGGGAGGGAGATAGAGGGAGAGAGAGGCAGAGTGAGAGAGAGGGGGAGGGAGAGAGAGGGAGGGAGAGAGAGGGAGGGAGAATGAGAGAGAGGAAGAGACACACAGAGAGAGAGGGAGAGACAGAGAGAGAGAGAGAAACAGAGAGAGAGACAGAAAAAGAAAGAGACGGAGAGGCAGGCACAGAGACTGAAACACAGAACAAAGAAAGAAGCACAAATAGAGACGGAAACAGACACATAAAAACAAAGACATTGCAAAGACTTGTAGACAGGAATGGTCCGAGAGATGGAGCGGCGGCACAGACACAGCAAAAGACAGAATGAAAAACACAACCAGACTGAAATGGAGACGGACGACCTGAACAAAAAAAAAAAAACTATCATAAAAGAAAACGCAGGACACAGCACTAACAAAGGCCCAGCCGCCTTCCAATTTTCTTTCCTCTAAAGAGCCAGACAAGGAAGAAAAAGAAGAAGAAAAAGAAAAGCATTGCGGGCTGATGCACTCAGGCAGACAATCCCCTGCTCCAAACTAATAGTCTCCGTCATCTGAAGCACCGTCCGCTAGCCACGATGTGCACAGAGTCTATTTCTAGCCAATAAGCGGCTCAGGCCGTTTTCACGTGCACATGTGGACATACCGTGTCATTGTGCAAATCGGCCGTTTTCGACCCATACATTGCCCATCGCTCCACTGAACACGTAGACATATCTGGTATCACTGAAGTGGAAAGACGTTGTATCAAAAACAAAAAAACAAAAACAAAACAAAACAAAAAAAGATTACACGCACACACGTCATCACCATCTTCTTGATCATCGTTATGAACAGAATCAGTTTATTGTTTATTGGACTTTATCGTTAACCTGTTAAGCTCTGTTAACGTGAAATTAGACAAAGACAAGGGCGGGTACACACACACAGAGAGGAACTACAATGATAACATGATAAAAGAAAAGAAAAAAAACCAGAGAGACAGGAAAAAGACAGAATAAAGACACATGCGAAAATGGGTAAACAGCAGACAACGACAACAACAAAAACAAGAGAGGCAAGGCCTTCAAGACTCACTTGTGATAAATTAAGTCCCCTAGCATTAATTACAGAGTAATTTCCCTTTTTTACTATCTGCACCAAAACGTTTGCAAAATAAATAAAACTTCCATGCTGAGCAAACGAAGTTCCTGTTTGAACAGAAAATGATAATAATGACTGCTCTTGTTGTTGGGTCAGAATATCAGATCAAAGTGCCAAGTTTAGAGAATACAAAAAATATAAATATAACAGTAAATGCAGTTTGCATATAATTAGGCTTCATTTTTTATTTTTTGTGCCCATCCCAGAGGTGCAATATTGTTTTAAACAATATGACTGGAAAGAACTGAATTTTTCCTATTTTTATGCCAAATTTGGTGTCAACTGACAAAGTATTTGCAGAGAAAATGTCAATGTTAAAGTTTCACACACACACACACACACACACACACACACACACACACACACACACAACCGGACACCGGGTTAAAACATAGACTCACATTGTTTACACAAGTGAGTCAAAAAAAAACGAAGCAATAAAAATGCGCGTCACACAGGCTCACCAACACCCCTGACTGAGTCCCCATCTCCACACATTAGAGACAGACCAAGAAAACTATTGCCGGTTGATACACTCAGACACACGCACTGTCCCCAGGGCTTTCCCAACTTTTCAGCCAGTGGATTCTCTGTGGTCCACAGCGCGCAAATCTATTTCTGGAATAATTAGTTTTGCCTCCTATTGTGTTGGCATGGGTGTAAATACAAACACGTGTGCCAACCAACTACTGTGTATCATTCCTTCGGAAACATATCACCATGCAAACGTAAAAAGTCAAACAAAATTTAACAAGCACACACACACACACACACACACACCAACCCCCCCCCCCACACACACACACACACACACACACCACCACCACCACGACCACCCTCCCCACCCTACCCACACACACGAAGACACACTCAAGACAAAATATCTAAAGAAATCCCCAATCCACCTCCCTGCTGGCTCCTATCAGAGGGGCACAGGGAACAGTATTGATGGGATATTCACTCAGGCACACAGTGATCCTTGATCCCTCCGGGAGCGTGTCAATACTCCCCCGCGTCAATACTCCCCCGTGTCGATACTCCCCCGTGTCGATACTCCCCCGTGTGTGTGTGGGTGTGAGTGTGTGGGTGTGTGTGTGAGAGAGAGAGAGAGAGAGAGAGAGAGAGTGTGTGTGTGTGTGTGGTTGTTGTTGCTGCTGCAGTTGTTGTATTCTTCTTCTTCTTCAGTTTAGCGTCTTTTAACCATAAGTTATTTGACAAACATAAAGGAAAAAGACGGCTACTGGTGAGCGAAAAGTAACTGTTCACGCAGTGTGTGTGTGTGTGTGTGTGTGTGTGTTAGATAACATATAGAATGGGGGAGTATCGACACGGGGGAGTATTGACGCGGGGGAGTATAGACACGGGGGAGTATTGACGCGGGGGAGTATCGACACGGGGGAGTATTGACGCGGGGGAGTATCGACACGGGGGAGTATCGGGCTGACCCTGATCCCGACAACTGGTCTCCATCACTCTGTGTTTCGCCCCTCACACACGGTGAACAAATGGCCTTTTTGCACATCAGTCTGCCCGCACTTGGTCAGCACGTGAAGCAAACATTAACAAGAGAGGCAAGGTCTTTAAGACTCACTTGTGATACACTTTAAAAGAATCTAATCGTTAAAATGTGTTTTGTATTTGTTATTATAAAGCTTCGCGTTAAAAAAAAAGAAGTCCTAACCAGATTCGAATTAAGTCCCCTAGCATTAATTACAGAGTAATTTCCTTCTTTTACTATCTGCACCAAAACGTATGCAAAATAAATAAAACTTCCATGCTTAGCAAAAGAAGTTCCTGTTTGAACAAAAAATGATAATAATGACTGCTCTTGTTGTTGGGTCAGAATATCAGATCAAAGTGCCAAGTTTAGAGAATACAAAAAATATAAATATAACAGTAAATGCAGTTTGCATATAATTAGGCTTCATTTTTTATTTTTTTGTGCCCATCCCAGAGGTGCAATATTGTTTTAAACAAGATGACTGGAAAGAACTGAATTTTTTCCTATTTTTATGCCTAATTTGGTGTCAACTGACAAAGTATTTGCAGAGAAAATGTCAATGTTAAAGTTTACCACGGACACACACACACACACACACACACACACACACACACACACACACACGCACGCACACACACACACAACCGAACACCGGGTTAAAACATAGACTCACTTTGTTTACACAAGTGAGTCAAAAAAAAATGTAAGCATGTTAATTCCTGAGAGACTGTTTTGCGGAAACAGCCTTTGAATGAGTACATGACACTCAGCCACACATACACACACACACACACACACACACACACACACACTTGCACAAAGAAGCTCGTTCGCACGAAAACAGCCATAGTAATAAAAGATGAAAACAAAGACAGAAAGACAATTCGAAGGGAATCATGGAGTAATAGAGAATGGAAGGTGGCAGGAGGGGGTGCGGGGGGTGGGCAGGAGAGGCAGAAAGAGAAACTTCTTCTTCTTCTTCTTCTGCGTTCACTCGTATGCACACGAGTGGGCTTTTACGTGTATGACCGTTTTTACCCCGCCATGTAGGCAGCCATACTCCGTTTTCGGGGGTGTGCATACTGGGTATGTTCTTGTTTCCATAACCCACCGAACGCTGACATGGATTACAGGATCCTTAACGTGCGTATTTGATCTTCTGCTTGCATATACACACGAAGGGGGTTCAGGTGCTAACAGGTCTGCACATATGTTGACCTGGGAGATCTGGAAACAATCTCCACCCTTTACCCACCAGGCGCCGTCACCGTGATTCGAACCTGGGACCCTCAGATTGACAGTCCAACGCTTTAACCAGTCGGCTATTGCGCCCGTCAAGATAGAAACGAGAAAGGAGGAACAGAAGAGAGAACGAGAGCAAAAGAGAGAGACAGACACAGAAACAGAGACAGAGAGAGAAAGAAAGGAAAGAGGGTTGGAGAGACAGAGACAGAAAATAGAAAGAAAAAAAAACAGACAGACCAACTGAGACATACAAACAAGCATCGGGTAGGTAGGCAGGCAGCGAAAGCGCAATTACCGACTGGTGGAAGCGTTGGACTTTCAATCTGAGGGTCCTGGGTTTGAATCTCGGCAACGGCGCCTGGTGGGTAAAGGGTGGAGATTGTTTCCCGATCTACCAAGTCAACATAATAATTATGTGCAGACCTGTTAGCGCCTGAACCCCCTTCGTGTGTATACGCATGCGGAAGATCAAATACGCACGTTAAAGATCCTGTAATCCATGTCAACGTTCGCTGAGCTATGGAAACAATAACATACCCAGCATGCACACCCACGAAAATGGAGTATGGCTGCCTACATGTTGCATGTATGTATGTATATACGTGTGCGTGTCTGAAATCTGATTGAATGACACAGGAAACGAATGATGAGCGCCCAAATGGCAGCTGTCAGTCGCCTCTACTACCCAGGTAGACAGCCAGTTGTGCAAATGACCCCATGTTTGTAAAGCGCCTAGAGTTTGGTGTCCGTCCGAGGGTAGGAGCTATACATAGTACCCATATCATGATTATCAATGTATGATATAATTCCCGAACAGAGACAAAGGCATAGATAAAGCCAAATGCGTCCAGTTTCAGTTTCAGTAGCTCAAGGAGGCGTCACTGCGTTCGGACAAAACCATATACGCTACACCACATCTGCCAAGCAGATGCCTGACCAGCAGAGTAACCCAACGCGCTTAGTCAGGCCTTGAGAAAAAAAAAAGCAAAAAAAATAAGCAGGGAATAAATAATAGATAAGCTTACATAAATAAATAAATAAATAATAATTATAATATAGAAAAAGGTAGTAGTAGTAATAATAATAATAATAATAATAATAATAATAATAATAATAAAATTAAAATAATAAAAATGCGTCCAAAGATAACACAACAACCGGAGGAGAGAAAAATAAAATAAAATAAAGGGTATCATCACCTCTCCCTAAACTTATCGTTCCGCTTTTTTTTCCCCCTCTCTCACGTGTAAATTCTCATGCCTTTGAAGAGGGCGCTTGATTGGGAGATGGGGCGGTTATATTGAACATGCAATCGGTCGAAAACAAGGAAACTGTATACGTGACAATATGCGCGTGCAAGATGTCTCATTTAAAAACCAAGTTCTAACAAAGATGAATCCTTCACACTAAAATAATAAGAATAATAATAATATTAAAAATAATAAAATAAAACAGGAATTGACAAAGCTTCTGTTTCATCTCAAAACGAATGTAAACATTCGCTTGAAGAAAACACCAACACCTGCACTGCAAATCTGGTTTCTGTAATTGATATCCTGTGTCTGCCACTTGCCCGTCAAAAACGTGGCAAACGAGTGAATGTGGGCGTGAGAGGGCAAAGAGAAAAATACAATAAAGGAGTACCACAGCGCCAGCTCATTTTGTCCGGGAAAACACACAAAGAGGATTTCTGAGCAATGTTCCTCATCCATCATACTGAATTTTCTTTTCATGGATGGGGAGCAAGGAGAGAGAGAGGGAGACAGAGACGGTCAGACAGAGAGGGACACAGAGAAAGAGAGAGAGACAGACAGACAGAGACAGTCGAACAGATAGTGACACACACAGAAAGAGAGACAGACAGACAGACAGACAGACAGACGGAGAGGGACAGACAGAGAGGAACACACGCAGAAAGAGAGACAGACAGACAGACAGAGACAGTCGAACAGATAGTGACACACACGGAAAGAGAGACAGACAGACAGACAGAGACAGTAAGACAGAGAGGAACACACACAGAAAGACAGACAGACAGACAGAGAGGGACAGACAGAGAGGGACACACACAGAAAGAGAGACAGACAGACAGAGAGACAGAGACAGACAGAGAGTAACATACATAGAAAGACAGACAGACAGACAGAGACAGTCAGACAGAGAAAGACACACACAGAAAGAGAGACAGACAGACAGACAGAGAGAGACACACACAGAAAGACAGACAGACAGACAGAGAGGGACACACGCAGAAAGACAGACAGACAGACAGACAGAGACAGTCAGACAGAGAGGGACACACGCAGAAAGAGAGACAGACACACAGAGAGACAGAGACAGACAGAGAGTAACATACATAGAAAGACAGACAGACAGAAACAGACAGAGAGGGACACACGCAGAAAAAGAGACAGACACACAGAGAGACAGAGACAGACAGAGAGTGACACACATAGAAAGACAGACAGACAGACAGATAGGGACACACATAGAAAGAGAGACAGAGACAGACAGACAGACAGAGACGGATACACACAGAAAAAGAGAGAGAGACAGTGAGAGACAGAGACAGACAGAGAGTGACACAGAGAGAAAGAGAGATACAGAGACAGACAGAGACAGATAGATGGAATAAGACACTGAGAGAGAGAGACAGAGAGACGTACACAGAGAAACAGACAGATAGACAGATATATATCGAATGAAATAATGTTTATTCGGAAGACAATCGGCGCATTGCGAAGAGACCTATAAGTAACAATCGTAATCATGTGTAAAGAAAAAGAGATCTCACCAAACAGAATATCAAAAACAGCAACTGCACGTTTGTTTGTTTGTTTTTTAAACTCAAGGCTTCAAGTAAATACAGATACCAAATCCATATCACCTCTTTGTTGAATGATGGTGTGTGTGTGTGTGTGTGTGTGTGTGTGTGTGTGTGTGTGTGTGTGTGGCAGAAGCCATGAAGACAAGAGGGGTGACATTTTCACTGACAATAGTTCTAAACAGGTCAAAATACAATCCTCATGATAACGCACACGCACACACATACACGCGCGCACACACAGACACATACACACACACACACACACACACACACACACACACACACACACACACACATTCACACACACCATAATTGTGTACATGCTGAAAGCACACAATGAGACGGGAGAACGGAAGCCTCTGCGGGCTTGGAAAAAAAATAACTTCAGCAATGCAAGAACGTTTGTCATGGAGCAACGCACAGATTGTGGGTCAATCCATTAGCTCATACAGGAAAGGCATAAACAACTTTTTAGCGACAGTCCATTATTTAGGCGCCAGTCCATTATCTTAGCGACAGACCATTATTTTGACGACAGTCCATTATCTGATACAGGGTGTCGACGAAAGGTCTGCATTGTGGGAACAGTCAGTATCAGTATCAGTAGCTCAAGGAGGCGTCACTGCGTTCGGTCAAATCCATATATGCTACACCACATCTGCCAAGCAGATGCCTGACCAGCAGCGTAACCCAACGCGCTTAGTGAGGCCTTGAGAAAAAAACTAAAACATTTTTTTTTTCTTTTTGAAGTCCATTATCTGATTTAGCTATCGACGAAAGGTCTACATTGCAGGAACAGTCCATTATCTGATTCAGGTATCGACGAAAGGTCTGCATTGCAGGAACAGTCCATTATCTGATACAGGGTATCGACGAAAGGTCTGCATTGTGGGAACAGTCCATTATCTGATACAGGGTATCGACATATGGTCTGCCTTGTGGGAACAGTCCATTATCTGATACAGGGTATCGACAGACGGTCTGCGTTGTGGGAACAGTCCATTATCTGATACAGGGTATCGACAGACGGTCTGCGTTGTGGGAACAGTCCATTATCTGATACAGGGTATCGACAGACGGTCTGCATTGTGGGGACAGTCCATTCGGATGACTGGGGGTGAAGAGAAGGATAAAACTCGGACACACTGAGGTTCAGTTTGGTTTTGGGGGTTGTTGTTGTTGTTTTTTTTCGTTTGTTTGTTTTGGGTTGGGGGGGTTTTTGTTTGTTTGTTTTGTTTTGTTTTGTTTTTGTTTTTTTTTGTTGTTGTTGTTGTTTTTGTTTTGTTTTGTTTTTTGTTTTGTTTTGTTTTGTTTTGGGGTTGTTGTTTTTTCCATTTCACTCATCATGCTGGATCACTGCTCAGGACATTTCTGTTTCAACCTGACAGAGCCTCACGCTTTGAAGCCATCATGGTATTAAATCATGGAATTAAACAAGTTCAACCTTAGTGGAGCCCTGCTAAAATCAGGTATAAAGAATTTTGCTCACGAAGTAGAATTACTTCTACCTGAACTGAAGTCAACAAATTGTCACTGAGTAACTGTTGTTGTTTTGTTGTTGTTTTTTCATCCTGTCATATGCAGCATCATATCTTATATCATATAGCCTGCTTTAGCCGCATAGCACTTACCCCTTATCATCACAAATCGCCAGCAGAAATCTCGGAAGTAGAATTCCGCCCCTTTCACTTTCTCTTCCCACCTTTCAGCTGAACATCGGGTGTACTCGGTAAATTCCGTTCATCTCCGCTAACCTCCCGACCTTGACCAGCCCGGCATGGTGGAAAAGATCCACAGAACTGCCGGGATCCGGTCTGGATTGAGGCAGGAAGCGCTACTACCGGTCTGTCTGATACTCCCTCTTCGTGTCTAAACTTCTATCAACACGCATGTCGCTTCTCCCATGAAAATGTCCTCGGAACATTCTGTTCGCACAGCGGTGTGTGTGTGTGTGTGTGTGTTTCTGTGTGTGTGTGTGTGTGTGTGTGTGTGTGTGTGTGTGTGTGTGTGTGTGTGTGTGTGTGTGTGTGTGTGTGTGTGTGTGTGTGTGTGTGTGTGTGTGTGTGTGTGTGTGTGTGTGTGTGTGTGTGTGTGTGTGCCATCTTCGTCGGCATAGACAGCCATTTTATCATCATAGTCGCCTCACTTATACCTCATCGATTAAACTAAAATGAATGATAATTTTACCCTGAAAAACAAACCAAGCAAAACAAGGATACGAAAGTCAATCGGCTGACTGCAAACAAGTAAACTCCGTGAACTCAGACAGATTCATGTGAGTGAATAGGCCAAACTTCTGCATGGGCCTGTCAATGTTTCAACAGACTGACTGTTCAACATCTTGCACGCTTTTTTGATTTTCATCAAGCTTGGAACAAGGTCCCGCCCCCTCTGTAGCACCCCAATATGATGCAATCCCTGCCTTGGTGTTGGCGCTATCACGATGAACATCTTCCTTGAAGCCTAATATAACGCAGACATATTCCGACTAATATCAGAACCTGAAGCTAAGAATTGTAAATGCCAAAACTCTTTTTCTTCATTCTCCCCGAAGAAATATCTTGCAGATTGAATGGAGGACCTGAATAAGCCCCATTCTTAAAGAAATAAAAACATCAATTTAAATCAACTATTATGATATAGCAACAAATTCTAAGCCAAAAATTCTACAGATTCTCTACCAGTGTAGTTTGAAATCAAAACTTCTTCCCTCTCCTGTCTGTCTTTTTCTGCATGGAAGAGAATGCACCAGTTTTCTATAAACCATCCATTCTTTTGCATACTACTGACTGATACAGGAATGTGTGTGTGAGCGTGTATGCGTGCATGTGTGTGTTAGTGTATGTGTGTTAATGTGTGTGTGTGTGAGAGAGAGAGAGAGAGTGTGTGTGTGTGTGTGTGTGTGTGTGTGTGTGTGTGTGTGTGTGTGTGTGTGTGTATCACTGTATGTGTCTGTGTCTGTGCGTGAGAGAGAAAGAGAAAGAGTGAATGTGTGTGTGTGTGTGTGTGTGTGTGTGTGTCTGTCTGTCTGTCTGTCTGTCTGTGTGAGAGAGAGAGAGAAAGAGAGAGTGTGAATGTGTGTGAGAGAGAGAGAGAGAGAGAGAGAGAGAGTGTGTGTGTGTGTGTGTGTGTGTGTGTGTGTGTGTGTGTGTGTGTGTGTGACAGAGGGAGAGAGATAATGTGTGTGTGTGTGTGTGTGTGTGTGTGAGAGAGAGAGAGAGAGAGAGAGAGTGTGTGTGTGTGTGTGTGTGTGTGTGTGTGTGTGTGTGTGTGTGTGTGTGTGTGTGTGTGTTTGTGTGCTGTATATTTTGTGCCTTTTTTCTGCGATTATTCAGATCTGGAAATTAGTACTGAATCGGTGTGCAATTGATTTTGTTTTTCACCTCAGTGTCCTCATGTGCTCCTCTGTGGTATTATGAAGTATTATATTGCTACAAGTCAGGCATTTAGAAGGAGTTTGTACCATATAAGTACAATACATTATTATCATCATTATCACAATTATCATTGATACTATTATGACATGATAAAGCGCGTTATCCGCCCATGTACCGCGATATTCACTGAAATGCCTTGCTGAATGTAAATGGCGATTTCCATTAAATGTTTGAGAAGGGAGAGAGAGAGAGATGAAGAAAGGGAGAGAGGGAGAGAGAGAGAAAGAAGGAGAGGGACAGGGAGAGACAGAGAAAGGAACACAGAGAGAGAAAGAGAGAGGGGGGAGAGAGAGAGGGAGGGAAATAGATAGATAGGAACAGAGAGAGAGGGGAAGGGAGAGAGAGAGATAGGAACAGGGAGAGAGGAGGAGGGAGAGAGAGATAGGAACACAGAGAGAGAGAGAGAGAGAGAGAGAGAGAGACCAAGGCAGAGTCTGACAGTGTTAGAAAGACGGAGTCGCAGACAGAGAAACAATGACAACGAGAAAGGAAGACAGAGGAAGGAAGGAATAAAGTCACAAGGAATGACACGAACACAAAGAACCAGAACAAAAAGAAAGAAAGAAAGAAAGAAAGGAGAAAAAAGGAAGAAAAAAAAGTCAACGAAAAAACCCGCCTAGAAACCATACTTTATACACTTACTAACTCAGAGTTGGACCGAGAAAACCATCGCCGGCTCATACACTCAGGCAGACGCTCAATGCCCAATGCTATTCCGCTTTGTCACCCTGTGGGTTCTCGATGGGCCAAACAGAAGAAATCTATATCGGAAGATTAGTTTGCCTCTGCTACTGTTGGCTTGCGCGCAAGCACAAACAAGTGTGTAAAAAAGACTCGATCGCCTTGTGTACACGCAAGTCAGTAAAAGATATAATTCTGAAAACAAAATACTAACACTGAAATATCTGTCTAAAAAGTACGCATGGTTTTTAATGCTGATTTTTTTTTTTCTTTCAACATAAACATTTTGGTATGCAATCATACGCTGTTTCTGTATCAGTGGTTTGACTGATCATCATTATTAATGTTGAGAACTAAATACTATATATAAACATGCAAGTCAAATAATGATACCAACTGTTCAGCTGTTTCAAAAACTTTCAAAGAAAGTATATACCTGACTGAAAATGCACAATCTTTTGAACGTATATGGTACCCATATCTTGAATTAACAAATTGATTGTTTTACGTTTTTACTGAGTAATACATACCATCTGAAGCTGGTAAGAGAGCGTGCGCGTGTGTGTGTGTGCGTGTATGTGTGTGTGTGTGTGAAAACTACGCTTAACCCTTTCACCGCCAGTCAATTTAGAGTACAATAGCATGCTGGAAATAGAATTACCATAGGTAGTATTTTGGCTCGTCAGTTATCCACGTGTCAACAATATCTCAATGCTGCTATTTTGTATTCTGATCTGAAATGAATCGTCTACTTTTGGGCAGCACTGAACGATCTTAAGCTCCTTTCATTTGAGAAGTATCAGTTATTTTTTTAACCCTTTCACCGCCAGTCAATTTAGAGTACAGAATTCCCTTGTGGTATAAACACAGAAAAGACAGTGGCTAAATATAGCTGGGGATTCCCCCTGCGATGTATAGAAAATATGGCCTATCCTACCACCGAGCATTAAGAGCAGTAGGTTCATGGATAACAGACCAGTGAATGGTCACCTTTCAGTGACATGGGTCCTCTACCACGCCTCTGCATAAATGCGAGCTTGGCGGTGAAAGGGTTAATGGTGAACTTTGTGGTAAACTCCCCACCGACTTTCTCTTACTTCTCCCCCATCCTCTCCCTCTCCTGACTGTCTTTTTCTGCATGGAAGAGAATGCACCAGTTTTGAAAGTTCTATAAACCATCCATTCTTTTGCATACTACTGACTGATACAGGAATGTGTGTGTGAGCGTGTATGCGTGCATGTGTGTGTTAGTGTATGTGTGTTAATGTGTGTGTGTGTGTGAGAGAGAGAGAGAGAGAGTGTGTGTGTGTGTGTGTGTGTGTGTGTGTGTGTGTGTGTGACAGAGAGAGAGTGAATGTGTGTGTGTGTGTGTGTGTGTCTGTCTGTCTGTCTGTCTGTCTGTGTGTGTGAGAGAGAGAGAGAGAGAGAAAGAGAGAGAGTGAATGTGTGTGTGTGAGAGAGAGATGGAGAGAGAGTACGCGTGTGCGTGTGTGCGTGTGTGTGTGTGTGTGTGTGTGTATCTTACATTGGTGATTTTCTAATCCACCCACCCCCACCCCCCGCTCCATTCCTCTTCCTCCTTCACATCCTCCAGATCCCCCTTCCCTTCATTCTTCCCTTTCTTTCTGTCTGTCTGTGTGCACTGGAGAGTAAGACTGATTAATGGGTGTGGGTTTTGTTTTTTTTAACATTCACATTGCGCATTGCGTTCTTTCGTGGTAATTACGGACATTTTCTTGATTCTATTCATGTAATTTGGTTGGTGCTTCCTGACAAATTGTATGGGCCTTACTGTGCCGTCAGCTGCCTATTTCAAAGAAGGAAACCTTCATTACAATATGCTAAAAAGAAGAAAATGAAATCATTATAAACTATCCAATGACACAGAGAGAGAGAGAGAGAGAGAGAGAGAGAGAGAGAGATGGAAACGAAAGGAAGAAGGTAGAAGAAATGTTGAAAAAAATAGAAACCAATTCTCTCCCCTAACTATGGGCCCAGCTGCCTTCCCGGTCTGGTTAACAGGTTTCCCTGGAAACCAATTCCAGCTATCTGCCCGGTCTGGTTAACAGGTTTCCCTGGAAACCAATTCCAGCTGTCTTCCCGGTCTGGTTAACAGGTTTCCATGGAAACCAATTCCAGCTGTCTTCCCGGTCTGGTTAACAGGTTTCCATGGAAACCAATTCCAGCTGTCTGCCCGGTCTGGTTAACAGGTTTCCATGGAGACCAGTTCCAGCTGTCTTCCCGGTCTGGTTAACAGGTTTCCATGGAAACCAATTCCAGCTGCCTGCCCGTCATCATCACCCGGCAAATGATGAGTTCACAGCTCACAGTCACTGTGTTCACCGTGCATGTGTCTGTCAGTCTGATGCCGGTGGACAGACCATGGCACTGTCTATATTCACTATGATAACACTTGCTGCAACGACAACAATGATGATGATGATGACGATAATGATCATGGTTATGATGATGATGACGATAATGAAAATGATGATGACTATGACGATAATGGTGATGATGATGATGATGATAAGACGGAGGAGGAGGAGAAGGAGGAAGAAGAAGAAGGAGTAGGAAAAGGAAAATGATGATGATGGTGATGATGAGGAGGAGAAAGAGGAGGAATAGGAATAATAATGTGAGTTTATATAGCACATATTCTCTGATTAGAGCCAAATATGCTTTACAAATACTGCTATAAATTAGACTGATAATGATATGCAAAACATGATGATGTTAGGCATATAAATATTATATGTAAATATATATATATATATATATATATATATATGATATTACTTTCAGTTCACCAATTTGCATGGTTTGATGTGGATTCTGATACACAACATGTGGCACTTTCACGTGACGAAACATATTATTACAAAACTGCTTGATCTGCGTCTGACTGCAAGATACAAAGCGTGATTGTGTTACTATAATGTGTGCTGTTCTGTCTGATACTAATACACAAAACATAGCATTGTCGGAAATATGTGATACTAATTATTGCATACATGATACTGGCATTAATAAGCATGCCTTTATATTTGATACTGTGTGTCAGTGTGATACTGTTATGTTATCTTTGATCTTATCTTCTTGGTAGTCCTGTCGGGATCCGACAATGACAAGGTCTGTGAACTCAGCGATGACAGTGCACGTGACTCCGCAGCCCAACATTACGTTTGTGCTTTTTGACTCACTTGTGTAAACAAAGTGAGTCTATGTTTTAACCCGGTGTTCGGTTTTCTGTGTGTGTGTGTATATGTGTGTGTCCGTGTGTCTGTGTGTCCGTGGTAAACTTTAACATTGACATTTTCTCTGCAAATACTCGTACTTTGTCAGTTGACACCAAATTTGGCATAAAAATAGGAAAAATTCAGTTCTTTCCAGTCCTCTTCTTTAAAACAATATTGCACCTATGGGATGGGCACACAAAAAAAATAAAAAGAAGCCTAATTATATGCAAACTGCATTTACTGTTATATTTATATTTTTTGTATTCTCTAAACTTGGCACTTTGACCTCTTATTCTGACACAACAACAAGAGGAGTCATTATTATCATTTGTTTTGTTCAAACAGGAACTTCTTTTGCTAAGCATGGAATTTTTATTTATTTTGCAAACGTTTTGGTGCAGATAGTAAAAAAGGGAAATTACTCTGTAATTAATGCTAGGGGACTTGATTTATCACAAGTGAGTCTTGAAGGCCTTGCCTCTCTTGTTATCTTTGATACTAATCACCAAAACGTGATACAGTTACCAAATATTGCAGGGTTCTATGTCTGACGAGCTATGAGGTAGGAGGGAACTCGGGCAAGTTCACAGCAGCCGTTCCGCAAACTGCTGTGCTTGCACAGGTGCCGAGAGACTCCGTGCCCAAAGTCTAATCATCCATCTTCGGACACACACACATACACACACACACACACACACATTTTCCCTCCACTCTCAACTACCCTCAGTGCCAAGCTTTCGTACAAGTGTGAAATGCTGGACTTTAGACCAGTTTGATTATGTGTGTGTGAATGTGTGTGTGTGTGTGTGTGTGTGTGTGTGTGTGTGTGTGTGTGTGTGTGTGTGTGTGTGAATGTGTGTGTGTGTGTGTGTGTGTGTGTGTGTGTGTGTGTGGTTATGATATACCCAAAAAAGTAAGCCTGATGTGTTGTGGAAATTGTGGAAGGTGATTTTTTTTCTGTTTCTTTTTTTCTCTCTTGTATTTGTCATATTCAATGTCCTTTACGCCGTGGGCTTTGTTCACCCTTGATTAAGTATCTACGTGTATATAAACGATAATGATTCATTCATTTTCTCTCAACGAAAAAAAAAAGAAAAATTAAAATTAAAACATCCACCATGTCTTATCTTCAGTCCATACAATTTGGCAAACGATTTCAGATATATAGGCTTATATGTTTCTGCTTTAAAGAAGTCAACAAAGTTACATTTTTCTTTTAAAAAAAAATAAATAAAAAAATAAAAAAGCAGACTTTCAAAAACAAAAGAAAGAATACTACACAGACGTTAGAGGTAAAAGTAAAAGAATGAAACGGATATGAATTAGCACAGGTTAGGAGCGGTGTGAGTGTGTAAAGAAAACATGAAATTAGAGTGAGAGACAGAGAGACACGGGGAGAGAGAGAGAGAGAGAGAGAGAGAGAGAGAAAGGGGGGGAGGGACGAAAAACGAGAAAGGGAAGAGGAAGGGGGGTGTGGGGGAAAGAACAAAAGAAAAATCATCACCATAAATGCAGACACGTATATTTACTTAAAAAGAGAGAGAGACAGAGAGAGAGAGAAAGTAACAGACAAGCACACGTATAGTGTGTTCTTTTATTTGTTTTATGGATGACTGTGTAGCTTAACAGATAAACTGGAAGAAAGACATGACCAACAGATAAATACAGGTAAACGATAGAGCAGGTAAACACAATGACACGGAAATAAGACAAGCAAATTAGTCAAATAGATCAGACACATTAGACAGACAAATAAACATAGGCCTATATATATGTATACAGATAGACGTATGGCCAGACAGGTAAATATCTACAAATAGAGAATACAAACAAATGGAGAGACTGACAAACGGATGCATAGATACACAATACAAAACATGATGTAAAGATTCACAGACAAAACAGATGCATGGATGCACAAGACAAAATATGATGTAAAGACACACAGACACATTCCTAATTGTGATGCTTTGTAGTTATAGCTCATGCAAGCAGAAATAAATGACGTAAGAAGAAACAAGAAAAAGAAAAGAAACGGTTTTTTTCAATAACAATAATAAGCAGAAAACAAAGAGACAGACATACACACAGCTGGACGGAAATGTAGTGGGGGCGGGGGGTTAGGGGGAACAGACTGATACACAGAGAAATATAGAAACTGACAGACAGACGAATAGACAGGTACATACCGAGAGAGAGATAGACAGATAGACAGACAGAGAGACAGAGACAGACAATATATATATATAGAGAGAGAGAGAGAGAAAGAGAGAGAGAGAGAGAGAGAGAGGGAGAGAGAGAGAGAGAGATACATACATACATACATACATACATACATACATACATAAGAGACAACCAGATAGATACACAGATAAACACACACACATATATATGACTTAATGTATGTAGTATTCTATAATTCATGCAGTGACACAAAGCACAAAGAGAATGAAAGAAAGAAGAAAAGAAAAGGAAACACAGAAAAAAGGAAAGCGACAACAACAAAAAAGGACAAAGAAAACAAGCAAGAGAGTAAGAACGGAAGGAACAAGCAACGAAAGAAGCAAGAAATTAACATAAAACAAAACAGTCGAATCAAGGAACAAGGATCCATTTTACTCACATACCTTTCTGCTTAACCCATTGAAGTTCGAAGCACACCGCCAAATCATCAGATCAATGCGAAGACGTCTCTCTTCTGCAACCTCACAATTACAAGACGTCTTTTCACTCAAAGTTCCACGCACAGAAAGTTCAGAAGCACAGCTGATCCTTTGCAGACGGAAACAGGTGTCCAATGTAAACTTTCGGAAAGTTAATGATGGCGAAATTATTATGGAAACGGGGCCCCAACATTCAAGTTCATTGTCTTCAGTCACCTTGACAGAGAAACTTTCACCGCTCGTTCAGTCTCTTCTGTCCAGTTCTGAAGGAACATCTTTGAGGAAAACATAGCTGCAGTCTCTGGATATGTGTATAAACAATCAAAATCATCGATCAATCATTAAAGTTCTATTTACTTTGAAAATACTTCTGATTAAGCACAATTGTCGGTTTCATTCTAGCAGTAGAACTAACGACATGAAGTTTGTCCATTGGTCATTTACCTCATAAATTCCTTTGACGTTTAAAGCTCTCAAATGAACTTACGAAACGTAACCTCAAACAGCAGGCACAAGTTAATGCTGTGAATATGAAATATGTACACAGATGAAATCACTTGTTTCATTTTTGCCAATCAACTTTGACAGTTTGGGAAAACGTGTCTTTTAAACTCGGAGCGGTATTTGTAAACGAAAAACAAAGTGCCTGGATTTGAAATAATCACAGTGTCAGTTTCACCCGTGTCAACTGCAAAACAGCTGTCAACAGCGCAGCCAAAAAATAACAGCTTGAATTTGAAAAAAGCTAAAACACAAAAAACCAGTGTTTCCTGAATTCCTTCCAATTGTTCTGTTCGAAAGTTCTTTAATTCTTTCTTTTTCTCTCTCTCTCCATCTTGTTTCAGTAGGCTGCCTTTTCAAATTCCTGTTCGTTATCCCTCGAAACTTTTTTCTTGCTTTACACTCTGGCTGTTACATTTTTTTTTTTCTTCAGAAGATTTATATATGTATACAAATAAATGGTCTGCTGTTTTCAAACTTCTGATATCAGTTTACACCATCAGCACACTGTCTTCTTTCCATTTTTGACGCTTTTTGTTTCGATCAGAGTTGGGCACGTTCAGTCTCTTCAAAGTTCTTTTCCAAACCTTCACTGTTCACTGTGTAACATCCTTGGTGTTTTGAAGCAAACGAAAAGTCACTGCAAACCACACTGAGTGACCATTCACATCCACAAAAGAAAACGACAACAAATGCACACAGTAGATTCATAACAGCGCGATAAACTCACGAAATTGGCACCTATAGACTGAAGGTTGAACAAAATCTTGCAGGTTTTTATTCTGCCAACGATTCAGCAAATGCAGACACAAAAAAAAAAATCTTGTATTTCTTTTGCTGACAGGTAAACGGTATTCTCACTACACTCACTACAAATAAGCAAACTTTGGTCTTCTACTCAGCCACAACATCCTATTTTACTAACAAAAAATCAACAAGTGCATGCGTTGCAGTGACTGTGCTACGGTGCACAAACACACCGACGAAGCAGACGACAGGTCGCGTCAGCCACAGTTCAGCAGACGACAGAGTGGGCCGGCCAACCACGGTGCAGCGTCATTGGCTGAGGGATCCCCTACAGCTCACCGT
>NC_134906.1:6241418-6243918 GCF_041734735.1 Babylonia areolata | reverse complement strand
AGGTTGGGTCATTCAGACACCCACTGGACATCCGAGGGGTCTGTGTAGAGGAGAAGAGAGGACTGGCCGTACTGAGTGAGTTAACCACTGGCCTGTTGCGCCCGTTCGCTTGCAAATCAAATCACTGTGCTCCTTGCACATCGGGCACCTCGCAGAAGGGAACCATGTAGACAGACAGACAGACAGACTGACAGACAGACAGAGAATCAGCAACAGTGTAACAGGATCACAAGTGATGGGTCTACACTGGCTCCAGTTCCAGCGCCGTCGTGAGCAATGCGTGTTAAGATGAAAAAAAAAGATCATCCCAGGAAAAACACAAGCTGCTTGTCATGGACACCCTTTATCGACCTACAGACACAGATCACTTCCTGAATCATGTGTCGTCTGTTGACTCGGAGACGTCTGGAAATGGAAATATGCACCGAAAAGGGAAAAACAGAGAGAGACAGAGAGAGAGAGAGAGAGAGAAGGAGACATATGGAAAAAAAATTTAAAAAATAAAGAAAAAGACAGAAATAGTTGGAAGGAAAAAAGAACGATAGAGAGACAGACACCGATAAAGAGGGACGGAGAGGGAGAGAGACAGAGACAGACAGGGAGGCAGAAAGACACAGGTGGACAGACACAGAGAGAGGAAGAGAGAGACAGAGACAGAAAGACATAGGAGGACAGACAGAGAGAGGAAGAGAGAGACAGAGACAGAAGGACATAGGAAGACAGACAGAGAGAGGGAGAGAGACAGAGACAGAAAGACACAGGGGGACAGACAGAGAGACCCCCCCCCTCCACCACCCACCGCCGTAAAAAAAAAAAAAAAAAAAAAAAAAAAAAAAAAAGATATATATATCGTCAGAAAGTCAGTAAAGAAAGGTGCCAAGGACAGTAACGAAAGAGCACGACCAGCAAAAGAAAATCAAGGCGAAAGACATTAAAAGTCAGAGAAAATATAAAAATAAAGATAATTATGATAAGAAAGACGAAGGATACTACGAACAGAAGCAAGAAACAAAACAAACAAACACACAACAAAACAACAACAACAACAACAAAAGAAAGAAAGAAAGAGAGAAAAAAATCACAAATCAGATTTCTGGAAGTATAGACATTTAATCAAGTTCTCCCCGTTGCTGGTGGACATTTTCCCCTTTTTTTCAACCTTGTCTTCGCACACAGGGAAATGTGTGTGTGTGTCGTCTGATGAACTGTTGCTCGGTGTGGGCGAGTCTGTGTTGATGGTATGGCGATAGAGTTCTGTTCACATGGGCGATAGAGTTCTGTTCACATGGGCGACAGAGTTCTGTTCACATGGGCGATAGAGTTTTGTTCACATGGGCGACAGAGTTCTGTTCACATGGGCGACAGAGTTATGTTCACACGGCGATAGAGTTCTGTTCACATGGCGATAAAGTTCTGTTCACATGACACATGGCGATAGAGTTCTGCTCACATGGCGATAAAGTTCTGTTCATATGGCGACGAAGTTTTGTTTACATGGCGATGGAGTTCTGTTCAGCGATAGAGTTCTGTTCACATGGCGATAGAGTTCTGTTCACATGGGCGATAGAGTTCTGTTCACATGGGCGATAGAGTTCTGTTCACATGGGCGATAGAGTTCAGTTCACATGGCGATAGAGTTCAGTTCACATGGCGATAGAGTTCTGTTCACAGGGCGATGAAGTTTTGTTCACACAGCGATAGAGTTCAATTCACATGACACATGGTGATAGAGTTCTGTTCACATGGCGATAGAGTTCTGTTCACATGGCGATGGAGTTCTGTTCACATGGGCGATAGAGTTCTGTTCGATGAAGTTTTGTTCACATGGCGATGGAGTTCTGTTCACACAGCGATAGAGTTCTGTTCACATGGCGATAGAGTTCTGTTCACATGGCGATAGAGTTCTGTTCACATGGCGATGAAGTTTTGTTCACATGGCGATGGAGTTCTGTTCACATGGGCGATAGAGTTCTGTTCACATGGCGATAGAGTTCTGTTCACACGGCGATAGAGTTCTGTTCACATGGCGATGAAGTTTTGTTCACATGGCGATGAAGTTCTGTTCACATGGCGATAGAGTTCTGTTCACATAGCCACGTGATCAAATCATGACGCCAGTTTGACAGCGGGCGTGTGTGGTCAGTCTTTCTCTCTCTTTCGCGTTTCACAACCGTGTTAATTCATCCTGGGTTTGTTTGTTTGTTTGTTTGTTTGTTGTTGTTTATTGGAGGGAGCTCACAATTTGTGATATGTGTGTGTTGAAGATCTCTCTCTCTCTCTCTCTCTCTCTCTCTCTCTCTCTCTCTCTCTATATATATATATATATATATATATATATATATATATATATATATATATATAATCACTCTCTCTCTGTTTATATATATATATATATATATATTCAAATTAATATTATATATATATATATATATATATATATATATATATGTATATATATATATATCTATCTATATCTCTGTGTGTGTGTGTGTGTGTGTGT
>NC_134906.1:6236418-6238918 GCF_041734735.1 Babylonia areolata | reverse complement strand
TGCACAATCTGTCTTCTTGTGGAATATTTAAATATCTACCTTTCTCAATCTTTAGGTCATGCGCGCTTATTCTGAGTTTCGTTAAAGCTTGTCTGTGTTTTGTATCTGATATATTTAAAAGGTAGGTTTCAGTTTTGTATTCTGCTACAATCGTATTGTAAAATTTTAGCTTTAATGTTTTTTCTCTTTTCTCTTTCCAGTATTTGATATATTCATTTTCTAATGTTTTATACACGACGTATTTCAGTCTATGTACGTTGAATGTGAATTGATTTTTCCAAATGTGATCAAGGCCTATAATTTCGAGTATCTTTTTAACAAAAATCAACCATGGGGAAGTTGTATTTTCTTGTTGGTACATGGACTTATATATTTTGTTGATGAGGGAAGTTTCTGGTAATTGAATAATGTGAATCCAATATGTAATAATTTGGCACATTATCTTTAAACTTATTGGGAATCTGCCCAGTTCACCTAACACAGGAAGCACCATAGCTTTTTTGTGTACTCCAAGTAATTGCTTACAGAATTTAATGTGTAATTTTTCATGTGGAAACTTATTCGATAAGCAGTCGTCAAAAAGATGTGCTAAATCGAAAGAATCATCCGGGTTGACTTGGTAAGGTAACCATACCTCCGCCCCATAAATCGATATTGGCGTTATCAAAGTATCATATAGTTTAGATATGGTACCTGGATTGATGTTGATAGCTTTGAATGTTCTTCGTAAAGTATGCAATGCTTTGTTTGCTTGTTTAGTTAGGTGTTCCTGTGCTCTTATCAGACTTCCACTTTTGTGGAATATAACTCCTAAGTATTTATATTCTTCTGCTGTTTGTATTATATCTTCCCCACAGTAGAAATATATTGGTACTTTTGGGTCAGATCTTGTAAAGATTACCACTTTCGTTTTTTCTCTATTAATTTTTAATCCCCAACTATGGCAATATGTGTTCAAATTATGTAATTTTTGTTGTAATCCTTTTCTTGTTAAAGACAGAATAACCAGATCATCAGCATAAAGTAAACATGGTACATTGCTGGGTGAAACAGCATTGAATTTTGGAGAATCGTTACTTTCCATAGATTTTACAATATCATCTATGAAAATATTAAATAAAGTTGGGCTTAGTGTATTGCCCTGTTGTACACCCTTCTGTACAGTTATTTCTGTGCTGAGACCTCCGTATGAATTTATTTGAATTTTGGAATTATCATACATGTCTTTAATTATATCAAAGCATTTTCCAGTTATGCCCATTCTCTTCAACTTTAGGAACAGGGCATCGTGCCAAACATTATCAAAGGCTTTTTCAAAATCTACAAAACAACCGTATAATCTACCATTTTTTACTTTTATTACTTCATTAATGATCTTTTTTAGAATGAAGATTTGATCAGTTGTTCTGTAGTGTTTCCGAAATCCAATTTGTTCCTTTGTTAGGCGTTCACCTTGTTCTAGGTACTCAGTTATTCGATTATTTAATATTGTGCAGAATACTTTTCCCAAGGTATTGGTTAATGTTATTCCCCGATAATTATTTGGATCTCCCGGGTTCCCATTTTTATACAATGGAATGTTTAAACCATTTTTCCAACATTCTGGATATATACCTTGAGTGAAAATAATGTTAAACATTTTTTGAATGATATTGATAGTTATTGGAAGACTTGTTTTGACCATTTCGTTTGTAATGCCGTCCAATCCTGGTGATTTATTATTTTTTTGATGCTTGCACGCTTTCTTGATTTCTCTGTTTGATATTGTTAAGTTGATATTTGAAAGCAGACTCTCATCTGTTAGACTGTTTTTAAGTTCGTTTCTGATTTTTTGCCTTTGTTTTTCTTCTACATTCACCTCTTTGCCAATGAGCTTTTCCAGATGTGAAATCCATATGGATGTATTCAACTGATATTTGCGTGTGGCATTCTCGCCTGCAGTTTGTAAACTTTTTAATGTTTTCCAAGCAGTGTTTGGATCTTTATAAAGGACGTCGCTGATTTTATTCGCAAGATCGTTTGTGTACATTCTTTTCTTTCGTCTTAACAGTCTGTTATAGATCTTACGTTTGGAAAAATATTTTTTGCATAGGGATTTATTATATGGATGCCTGTTTATGGCATTCAGTATCGATCTAAGATCTTTCCTGTGTTCATAACATTCACAATCAAACCATTTTTTAATGTTTTTTCTTTTGCGCTTACGAACATTTGTTTTCTTCCTAAGACTTACATTAGCCGCAAATTTCATCATTTGTGTAAAATCATTAATAGTATTGTTTAGTGCTAGTTTAGAAATACCGGTATCATTTTCAATATACGTATCTAATCTTTGTTCTATTTGAACAAGTTGGGTTTTTATCCATGGCATGTTGAAAGCTCTTAAATATTTCCCATCTGAGAAGGCATCCCATAAGTATCGGTGTGTGTGTGTGTGTGTGTGTGTGTGTGTGTGTGTGTGTGTGTGTGTATGTGTGTGTGTGTGTGTAATGCTCATGTA
>NC_134906.1:6206418-6228918 GCF_041734735.1 Babylonia areolata | reverse complement strand
TAACATTGACATTTTCTCTGCAACTACTTTGTCAGTTGACACCAAATTTGACATAAAAATAGGAAAAATTCAGTTCTTTCCAGTCATCTTGTTTAAAACAATATTGCGCCTCTGGGATGGGCACAAAAAAAAGAAAAGAATGAAGCCTAATTATATGCAAACTGCATTTACTGTTATATTTATATTTTTTGTATTCTCTAAACTTGGCACTTTGATCTGATATTCTGACCCAACAGCTAGAGTAGTCATTATTATAATTTTTTGTTCAAACAGGAACTTCTTTTGCTAAGCATGGAAGTTTTATTTATTTTGCAAACGTTTTGGTGCAGATAGTAAAAAAGGGAAATTACTCTGTAATGCTAGTGGAGTTAATTTGCTTTAAACTGATCTTTCTCATCTTAAACATTACATTTTGAAACAAGAGAGGTAAGGCCTTCAAGACTCACTTGTGATGCACTTTTTTTTTTAAATCCAAGCTTTTTATGTACTGAGTATAATTTCAAAATGTAATGTTTAAGATGAGAAAGATCAGTTTAAAGCAAACTAAGTTCCCCAGCAGAGTAATTTCCCTTGTTTTACTGTCTACACCAAAACGTTTGCAATAAATAAAACTTCCATGCTTAGCAAAGGAAGTTCCTGTTTGAACAAAAAATGATAATAATGACAGATCTTTCGTTGGGTCGAATATCAGATCAAAGTGCCAAGTTTAGAGAATACAAAAAATATAAATATAACAGCAAATGTATTATACTCAATACATAAAAAGCTTGGATTCTTTTTTTTTAAGTGTATCACCAGTGAGTCTTGAAGGCCTTGCCTCTCTTGTTTTGTTTTGTTTTGTTTTTTGCTGTTGTTGTTGTTTGTTGGTTTTTGTTGTTTTTTTTTTGGGGGGGGTAGCATGTGCAGGGCGTGAACACTAAAGGCTGAAGATATATATACATCTGTGTGTGTGTGCGCCCCCCCCCTCCCTTTTTTCATTCGAATATACAGAAATGCCGATTTCTAATTAATAATAACAATCATCATTATGACAGAAATTATAATAATCCAAATAATAATAATAATAATATAATTTATTTTCAGTCTAATATCATCACTTTAGATGAACAGACTATAAATAAATAAACGAATTTTTACACAAAAATATTAAGATATCTTTCTGAGTCTTCTGGGAATATAGAGTGGAGTGGTGATTTGAATGCCATTCGAGATTCAAAAGTTAAACAAACGCCAGCAGAAACTAATCATCATGCTCGCTATTTGTTCAACTGTGTGAGTCTTCGTGTTAAGCAGTTGTAACAAGTATGTAACATACAGATGCAAAGCACATGTGTGTGTGTGTGTGTGTGTGTGTGTCTGTCTGTGTATGTGTCTGTGTGAGTGTGAAAAAGTTAAAAGTTGTGCGCAAGGAACAAAATGCATTGACAGTTGTTGTTGTTGTTGTTTTGTCTCCATGTACGATATGTGTTTGTTTTCCTTAAAATCATAGTCGAGAGGGTTATTGCAAAACATTGACGGGCGCAACAGCCGAGTGGTTAAAGCGTTGGACTGTCAATCTGAGGGTCCCGGGTTCGAATCACGGTGACGGCGCCTGGTGGGTAAAGGGTGGAGATTTTTACGATCTCCCAGGTCATCATATGTACAGATCTGCTAGTGCCTGAACCCCCTTCGTGTGTATATGCAAGCAGAAGATCAAATACGCACGTTAAAGATCCTGTAATCCATGTCAGCGTTCGGTGGGTTATGGAAACAAGAACATACCCAGCATGCACACCCCCGAAAACGGAATATGGCTGCCTACATGGCAGGGTAAAAACGGTCATACACGTAAAAGCCCACTCGTGTGCATACGAGTGAACGCAGATGATGAAGAAGAAGAATTGCAAAACATAAGCACCCAGCATGCAACAACTAAAGTAAGAATTCTCAGCAATCTGAGGTCAGTCTTGTGATCGAAATTAAACAGATTTCGTTCATTGCTTCGTTGTTTATTTAATTAGCTCGTCAGTTCGTTGTTTTGTTTGGTTTGGTTTCTGTTGTTGTTTTTGCTTCTCAAGGCCTGACTAAGCGCGTTGGGTTACGCTGCTGGTCAGGCATCTGCTTGGCAGATGTGGTGTAGCGTTTATGGATTTGTCCGAACGCAATGACGCCTCCTTGAGCCACTGAAACTGAAACTGAAACTGTTGTTTTTGTTTGTTTCTTTGTTGTTGTTGTTTTTATTTCGTTTGTTAGTCAGCTGGTGAGGGTTTTTTTTTCCCCTCAACTAACGCTGCTGGTCAAACATCTGCTTAGCAGAAGCCGTGTTGCGTATGTGGATTCGTCCGAACGCAATGACGCTTCCTTGAACAGAACTGAATCGGAAGAAGAAAAAGGGGAAGAAGAAGAAGGGCAAGAACAAGAAGATGATGATGATGAAGAAGAAGAAGAAGAAGAAGAAGAAGAAGAAGAAGAAGAAGAAGAAGAAGAAGAAGAAGAAGAAGAAGATGATGATGATGATGATGATGATGAAGAAGAAGAAGAAGAAGAAGAAGAAGAAGAAGAAGAAGAAGAAGAAGGAGAAGAAGAAGAAGAAGAAGAAGAAGATGATGATGATGATGATGAAGAAGAAGAAGAAGAAGAAGATGATGATGATGATGATGATGATGATGAAGAAGAAGAAGAAGATGATGATGATGATGATGAAGAAGAAGAAGAAGAAGAAGAAGAAGAAGAAGAAGAAGAAGAAGAAGAAGAAGAAGAAGAAGAAGAAGAAGAAGAAGATGATGATGATGATGATGATGATGATGATGATGAAGAAGAAGAAGAAGAAGAAGAAGAAGAAGAAGAAGAAGAAGATGATGATGATGATGATGATGATGATGATGATGATGATGAAGAAGAAGAAGAAGAAGAAGATGATGATGATGATGATGATGATGATGATGATGATGATGATGAAGAAGAAGAAGAAGAAGAAGAAGAAGAAGAAGAAGAAGGGCAAGAAGAAGAAGAAGAAGAAGATGAAGGGCAAGAAGAAGAAGAAGAAGAAGGGGAAGAAGAAGAAGAAGAAGAAGGGGAAGAAGAAGAAGAAAAAGAAGAAGAAGAAGAAGAAGGGGAAGAAGAAGAAGAAGGGGAAGAAGAAGAAGAAAAGAAGAAGAAGAAGAAGGGGAAGAAGAAGAAGAAGAAGGGGAAGAAGAAGGGGAAGAAAAAGAAGGGCAAGAAGAAGAAGGGGAAGAAGAAGAAGAAAAAGAAGAAGAAGGGCACGAAGAATGGCGCGTGTTTGACGACCTTGTATTACATATTTCATACCCAAAGTCTCAAATCCAGTTTCGTTGTTGTTCATCGAGTGGAGCCTTTTGAAATCTGTTCGAGCAAACTCTTCTCCGGAACAACCAGGAAGTAATCAATGAGCCGGAGTTAATTAATTAGCCTCATTTGTCAGGACAACAAAAGCGAGACTTGTCAAACCAGCTGACATGTGGCGGACGCACAGCTAAGGAGGCCAGTGTGCTTTTGAACACTGACCATTTCCTCAAAGCCACAGAATATTGTTAACTCTCTCCATACGAACGGCGAAAGGGACGACGTTAACAGCGTTTCACCCCAAATACCATCATCAAAATATTGCAAGCGGAAGGCTCTTATACTGAAGAGGTGAATGTTGACAGAGAATACCACAATTCTGACGACGGAAGCTAAAGGTTGGGTCATTCAGACACCCACTGGACATCCGACGGGTCTGTGTAGAGGAGAAGAGAGGACTGGCCGTACTGAGTGAGTAAACACCACAACCACAGAACAAGTCTTTTCCCATGGACATGTATTTTCCACGATGGCAAAAAATAGACTGTGTGAGCTGTGAATAGTGCAAGGAGTTGATAGTTGCGAACGTGGAACTGGTGGTGACTTTCTCAAACCACGTGTTGAAATGGTGAGTTGTGAATAGTGCACGGAGTTGATAGTTGTGGACGTAGAAGCGGTGGTGACTTTCTCAGATCACGTGTTTCAATGGGTGACCTACAGACAGCATAGAACAGCTGTTCATGTCTTACAATGGGTGACCTACAGACAGCAGGAACAGCTGTTCATGTGTTACAATGGGTGACCTACAGACAGCACGGAACAGCTGTCCATATGTTACAATGGGTGACCTACAGACAGCACGGAACAGCTGTCCATATGTTACAATGGGTGACCTACAAACAGCAGGGATCAGCTGTCCACGTGTTACAATGGGTGACCTACAGACATCACGGAACAGCTGTCTACGTGTTACAATGGGTGACCTACAGACAGCACGGAACAGCTGTCCATATGTTAAAATGGGTGACCTACAAACAGCAGGGATTAGCTGTCCACGTGTTACAATGGGTGACCTACAGACAGCACTGAATAGCTGTCTACGTGTTACAATGGGTGACCAACAGACAGCACTGAACAGCTGTCTACGTGTTACAATGGGTGACCTACAGACAGCACTGAACAGCTGTCTACGTGTTACAATGGGTGACCAACAGACAGCACTGAACAGCTGTCCATGCGTTACAATGGGCGACCTACAGACAGCACAGAACAGCTGTTCATATGTTACAATGGGTGACCTACAGACAGCACGGAACAGCTGTCTACTTGTTACAATGGGTGACCTACAGACAGCAGGGAACAGCTGTCCATGTGTTACAATGGATGACCTATAGACAGCATAGAACAGCTGTTCATATGTTACAATGGGTGACCTACAGACAGCACAGAACAGCTGTTCATATGTTACAATGGGTGACCTACAGACAGCAGGGAACAGCTGTCCATATGTTACAATGGGTGACCTACAGACAGCATAGAATAGCTGTTCATGTGTTACAATGGGTGACCTACAGACAGCAGGGAACAGCTGTACATGTGTTACAATGGGTGACCTACAGACAGCAGGGAACAGCTGTTCATATGTTACAATGGGTGACCTACAGACAGCACGGAACAGCTGTCTACTTGTTACAATGGGTGACCTACAGACAGCAGGGAACAGCTGTCCATGTGTTACAATGGATGACCTATAGACAGCATAGAACAGCTGTTCATATGTTACAATGGGTGACCTACAGACAGCACAGAACAGCTGTTCATATGTTACAATGGGTGACCTACAGACAGCACAGAACAGCTGTTCATATGTTACAATGGGTGACCTACAGACAGCACAGAACAGCTGTTCATATGTTACAATGGGTGACCTACAGACAGCACAGAACAGCTGTTCATATGTTACAATGGGTGACCTACAGACAGCATAGAATAGCTGTTCATGTGTTACAATGGGTGACCTACAGACAGCAGGGAACAGCTGTACATGTGTTACAATGGGTGACCTACAGACAGCAGGGAACAGCTGTTCATGTGTTACAATGGGTGACCTACAGACAGCACGGAACAGCTGTCTACTTGTTACAATGGGTGACCTACAGACAGCAGGGAACAGCTGTCCATGTGTTACAATGGGTGACCTACAGACAGCATTGAACAGCTGTTCATATGTTACAATGGGTGACCTACAGACAGCACAGAACAGCTGTCATGTGTTACAATGGGTGACCTACAGACAGCACAGGAACAGCTGTTCATATGTTACAATGGGTGACCTACAGACAGCACAGAACAGCTGTTCATATGTTACAATGGGTGACCTACAGACAGCACAGAACAGCTGTTCATATGTTACAATGGGTGACCTACAGACAGCACAGAACAGCTGTTCATGTGTTACAATGGGTGACCTACAGACAGCACAGGAACAGCTGTTCATATGTTACAATGGGTGACCTACAGACAGCAGGGAACAGCTGTTCATGTGTTACAATGGGTGACCTACAGACAGCAGGGAACAGCTGTCCATATGTTACAATGGGTGACCTACAGACAGCATAGAATAGCTGTTCATGTGTTACAATGGGTGACCTACAGACAGCAGGGAACAGCTGTACATGTGTTACAATGGGTGACCTACAGACAGCAGGAACAGCTGTTCATATGTTACAATGGGTGACCTACAGACAGCACAGAACAGCTGTTCATATGTTACAATGGGTGACCTACAGACAGCCAGGGAACAGCTGTCCATGTGTTACAATGGGTGACCTACAGACAGCACAGAACAGCTGTCCATGTGTTACAATGGGTGACCTACAGACAGCACGGAACAGCTGTCCATGTGTTACAATGGGTGACCTACAGACAGCAGGGAACAGCTGTCCATGTGTTACAATGGGTGACCTACAGACATCACGGAACAGCTGTTCATGTGTTACAATGGGTGACCTACAGACAGCAAGGAACAGCTGTCCATGTGTTACAATGGGTAACCTACAGACAGCACGGAACAGCTGTTCATATGTTACAATGGGTGACCTACAGACAGCAGGGAACAGCTGTTCATATGTTATAATGGGTGACCTACAGACAGCAGGGAACAGCTGTTCATATGTTATAATGGGTGACCTACAGACAGCACTGAACACCTGTTCATGTGTTACAATGGGTGACCTACAGACAGCAGGGAACAGCTGTTCATGTGTTACAATGGGTGACCTACAGACAGCACAGAACAGCTGTTCATATGTTACAATGGGTGACCTACAGACAGCACAGAACAGCTGTTCATGTGTTACAATGGGTGACCTACAGACAGCACAGAACAGCTGTTCATGTGTTACAATGGGTGACCTACAGACAGCACGGAACAGCTGTTCATGTGTTACAATGGGTGACCTACAGACAGCACAGAACAGCTGTCCATGTGTTACAATGGGTGACCTACAGACAGCACAGAACAGCTGTTCATGTGTTACAATGGGTTACACGCAGACAACACGGAGAACAGCTGTGCAGGTCTGGAGCTAAAGGACGTCAGCCTGTTGTTCAAGGAGCTTCAGCAGAGCGTCCTCCCTGCCCTGTCTGATTCGGTCTATCAGCGTGTTGAGGGTGTAGAGGAAGGGGTTGAGGGCAGAGTTGAGGGGCAGCGCGAAGATGGCCATGCCTACATTCACCTCGCTGGGAACTGGGACGTCACGTGTCGACAGGATCCCCAGCAGACCAATAGGAAACCAGCACAGGAAGTCCGACATGGCGATGGACACCAGACGCCGAGCGATCTTCAGATCCTGAGACCTCCGGCCGACGTCAGCGTCCGTCATGGCGTTGGAGCGGATGGAGAGGTAGATGGAGGCCTGGCCGGCAGCGATCAGCACGAACAGCACCAGGTTCAGCACGATCATGACGCTGAACGCGTAGCCGTGCCCGGGGAACTCACTCCTGGTGACGGGCAGGGGGATGCAGATCCCGGTCTGGCTGTAGAACTCCCAGTGCCTGTTGCCTGGCAACCAAGGCACCGCGGCCAGCAGGAATCCCAGCAGGAAGGCGGCCATGGAAGCCAGGTGTGCAGAGGTTGCGTGAAAGTGGACCTGGCTGAATGGGAAGCGGAGGACGAGGAAGCGGTCCAGGGTGATGAGACAGATGATGCAGGCCGACACCTCGTTGGACGTGAAGGACAAGAACCCCGCCAACTGGCACCCGCCGCTCTGTCGCCACGCCCCCTCCACCCACAGGTACTGGTCCTGGAACACTCTATCGGCCACACCTATGATGGCCAGGTACAGCCCCATCAACAGGTCAGCCACACACAGGTACGTCACCAGGACAGAAAATCCGGACCTGCTCCCTTTCTGGAGAAAGGTGCGGGTGACGAGGCTTCCAACGTTCCCGAAGAACCCGAACACCGCGAACACGATCAGGAAGACCCGGTACGCTGACGACCTCAGCAGGGATTCACATGACGATAGCTCGTCAAAGGGGGCGTGGCAGTTGATGAGGTCAGAGTCGCCTGGCAGAGTGGCAGGACAGCACAGCTTGTAGTTGTCAGTGAAGACCTCCCACAGACTGTCCACGCCTTCAAACACTGCACGTGGGAAATCAAGGACGTCACTCCCGCGTAAATCCAGCACGCGCAGTTTCTTCAGTGCCTGAAAGCCATTGCCGGACACACGGTCCACGTTGCTGTTGGAAAGGTTCAGATGCTGCAAACTGGGAAACCCTGCCAAGGTATCAGGGTCCAGCGTTGGCATGATAACACCAGACAGGTCCAAAGACAGAAAGGATTTGAAGTCCTGTGGCAGTCTGGTACCTGTAAAAACTGATGTTAGTGGGTTACCTGCCACCGACAACACCTGCAAGTTACTGACGTCACTCATGTGGACGTAAGTCACGTCACGTAGCAAGTTGTTGCTGACGTCCATACTACGCAGGTTGGGAAAATTCAGGTTGTCCAGGTGTGTCAGGTGACAGCCACGTAAACTCAGGTGGATCAGCATGACGTTGTTTCTCAGCTGCACAGGAGTCAGACCACTGGCACTGGCGTCCAGGTAACGCAGCTGCGGATAGAGGTGCGAGGAAAAGACGGCAGTGCAGGCAAAGGCCAGCCCTTGACAGCTGCACAGGTGTGGGCAGGTAAGGTTGCAAAACAGTTCATCATCACGTTGTGGACACTGGGACCAGCCGTCACAGACCTGCCTGGGATGGAGACACACCTTTGAGCTGTGGCAGCGAAAGAAACCTGGACAGGTGAAACTGTCACACTCCGCCTCGTCTTCATGACCCGGACAGTCAGCAACCCTGTTACACCTGGTGAAGACAGGTAGACAGTAGCCATTACCTGCACAACGGAAGTGAGTTTCTGGACACACGAAGGTCCCGTTCATGAAAGGTGTCACTGAAAAGTTCCCCCGACCATCAAAATTTAAAACGGCTGGAGGTGGAGAGGGTCTTATATGGCGCAAGGAGTTATGTTTTGCTCCAGATTTTGCATTACAACCTTTCTCGTCGACTCCATTGACGCAGTCGTCCACACTGTCACAGCTTTGGTCTTGTGTATAACACTGCAGCGTGCATTTCGATGCGAAACAAACCAGTACAGAGCGCCTTCATTCAGCTCAATACAATGCAACGCAGGACAACGTATCATTACACACCAAAACGGAACCATGTAAAAATACAAATGCAATACATTGCTCTGCAATGAGATCAGTTCATGGAAACCTAGGCAGTCCTGTGTAGTAGCAAGGAATGGAATGGTGCACAGACGGGCGAAATGTGACAACGCAACAAAACACAGCACAACACAACACAGCACAGCACAACACAACACAGCGCAACACAGCACAGCACAACACACCATAACAATGCAAAACACAACACAACAATGCAAAACACAACCCAACTCAAAACAGCGTGTTCAACATTACAGTAATACATAACACGACACAGTACATGATACTGAAAATCCCCCTCAACCCAGTCCCACCCAAACTGAAGTGTTCAACGGTACAATCATTCACAACATAACACAGCACGAAACACAACACAGATGATCCAGTTCAACCAACTGCAACTCCAGATAATGTGTTCAACAGCACAATAATCTATAACATAACACAGCATGATACGCAACACTCAAAATCCAATTCAACTAAAGCCAACCCAAAATAATGTGTTTCACAATACGATGGTTCATAAGTACGACACAGTTTCAGCTTGAGGCGTCACTGTGTTCAGACAAATCCATATACGTTACACCATATCTGCGGGGTAGATGTCTGACCAGCAGCATAACCCAACGTGCTTAGTCAGGCATTGAGTGTATACACATCTATTTGTGTACCACCAGAGTTCATTTCTCCTTCAACATTTTGCCAGATGACAACATTCTCGTTGCCATGGGTTCTTTTTCAGTGCCCCAGGTGCTTGCTGCACACAGGACCTTGGTTTATCGTCTCACCCGAATGACTAGACGCTCAGTTTGATTTTCCAGTCAGACTTGGGAGAAAGAGCGGGACCGGGAATCGAAACCAGACATTCACAGATACTACAGATAAGCGTCTTAACCATTATGGCACACACACACACACACACACACACACACACACACACACACACACACACACACACACACACACACACACACACATGCAGATTTGTGACACAAATGATCCAAAACAACAAGCATATGAGAGACAATCCACAATCCACAATGCAAGGACATGTGCACATCCACACATTTCACACATAAACGCATTGTAGCAAACATAATCATCTAAGTATATGTTAATGGGTGAAAGTCCCTGAGTATTTTCAGGGCAGTGAATCCACACCCACTGTGTCTAGGGCTGGGCATGGGAAGACGGGGCCCAGTCCTCTCCTTCCGCCGTTTTAACCTTCCCCAGCCTCAGTCAGGTACCATTCACACCTGGGTGGAGAGAGGAAAATCGGAGTAAAGTGGCTTTCCCAAGTGACGACACCATGCCGAAACGAGGCACAGAACCCTGGCCACCAGTGAACAATGGAACAGATGTCCAACACCTGACCAATTCTCCCACAGCGCCTCAACACAGTATGCCTGACAACACAATGCAGCACAACACCTGGGGCCAACAGTCACCTGAGGACTGATTACCTGAGGCCAACAGTCACCTGAGGACTGATTACCTGAGGCCAACAGTCACCTGAGGACAGATTACCTGAGGCCAACAGTCACCTGAGGACTGATTACCTGAGGCCAACAGTCACCTGAGGACTGATTACCTGAGGCCAACAGTCACCTGAGGACTGATTATCTAAGGCCAACAGTAACCTGAAGACAGATTACCTGAGGCCAACAGTCTCCTGAGGACACATTACCTGAGGCCAACAGTCACCTGAGGACAGATTACCTGGGGCCAACAGTAACCTGAGGACAGATTACCTAAGGCCAACAGTCACCTGAGGACAGATTACCTGAGGCCAACAGTCACCTGAGGACTGATTATCTAAGGCCAACAGTAACCTGAAGACAGATTACCTGAGGCCAACAGTCTCCTGAGGACACATTACCTGAGGCCAACAGTGACATGAGGACTGATTACCTGAGGCCAACAGTGACATGAGGACAGATTACCTGAGGCCAACAGTCACCTGAGGACTGATTACCTGAGGCCAACAGTAACCTGAGGACAGATTACCTGAGGCCAACAGTAACCTGAGGACTGATTACCTGAGGCCAACAGTAACCTGAAGACAGATTACCTGAGGCCAACAGTCACCTGAGGACAGATTACCTGAGGGTAACAGTCACCTGAGGACAGATTACCTGAGGCCAACAGTCATCTGAGGACAGATTACCTGAGGCCAACAGTAACCTGAAGACAGATTACCTAAGGCCAACAGTCACCTGAAGACTGATTGCCTGGGGCCAACAGTCACCTGAGGACTGATTACCTGAGGCCAACAGTCACCTGAGGACTGATTACCTGAGGCCAACAGTCACCTGAAGACAGATTACCTGAGGCCAACAGTCACCTGAGGACTGATTGCCTGGGGCCAACAGTAACCTGAGGACAGATTACCTGGGGCCAACAGTAACCTGAGGACTGATTACCTGAGGCCAACAGTAACCTGAAGACAGATTACCTGAGGCCAACAGTCACCTGAGGACAGATTACCTGAGGGTAACAGTCACCTGAGGACAGATTACCTGAGGCCAACAGTCATCTGAGGACTGATTACCTAAGGCCAACAGTAACCTGAAGACAGATTACCTGAGGCCAACAGTCACCTAAGGACAGATTACCTAAGGCCAACAGTAACCTGAAGACAGATTACCTGAGGCCAACAGTCACCTGAGGACTGATTACCTGAGGCCAACAGTCATCTGAGGACAGATTACCTGAGGGTAACAGTCACCTGAGGACAGATTACCTGAGGGTAACAGTCACCTGAGGACAGATTAACTGAGGATAACAGCCACCTGAGGACAGATTAACCGAGGCCAACAGTCACCTGAGGACAGATTACCTAAGGCCAACAGTAACCTGAAGACAGATTACCTGAGGCCAACAGTAACCTGAGGACAGATTACCTGAGGCCAACAGTAACCTGAGGACAGATAACCTGAGGTCAACAGTCACCTGAGGACAGATTACCTGGGGCCAACAGTAACCTGAGGACAGATTACCTAAGGCCAACAGTCACCTGAGGACAGATTACCTGGGGCCAACATTCACCTGAGGACTGATTACCTAAGGCCAACAGTAACCTGAAGACAGATTACCTGAGGCCAACAGTCACCTGAGGACAGATTACCTGGGGCCAACAGTCACCTGAGGACTGATTACCTGGGGCCAACAGTAACCTGAGGACAGATTACCTGAGGCCAACAGTCACCTGAGGACTGATTGCCTGGGGCCAACAGTAACCTGAGGACAGATTACCTGGGGCCAACAGTAACCTGAGGACTGATTACCTGAGGCCAACAGTAACCTGAAGACAGATTACCTGAGGCCAACAGTCACCTGAGGACAGATTACCTGAGGGTAACAGTCACCTGAGGACAGATTACCTGAGGCCAACAGTCATCTGAGGACAGATTACCTGAGGCCAACAGTAACCTGAAGACAGATTACCTAAGGCCAACAGTCACCTGAAGACTGATTGCCTGGGGCCAACAGTCACCTGAGGACTGATTACCTGAGGCCAACAGTCACCTGAGGACAGATTACCTGAGGCCAACAGTAACCTGAAGACAGATTACCTGAGGCCAACAGTCACCTGAGGACAGATTACCTGAGGCCAACAGTGACCTGAGGACTGATTACCTGAGGCCAACAGTAACCTGAAGACTGATTACCTGAGGCCAACAGTGACCTGAGGACAGATTACCTGAGGCCAACAGTGACCTGAGGACATATTACCTGAGGCCAACAGTCACCTAAGGACAGTTTACCTGAGGCCAACAGTCACCTGAGGACTGATTACCTGAGGCCAACAGTGACATGAGGACTGATTACCTGAGGCCAACAGTGACCTGAGGACTGATTACCTGAGGTCAACAGTGACCTGAGGACTGATTACCTGAGGCCAACAGTGACCTGAGGACAGATTACCTGAGGTTAACAATGACCAGAGGACTAATTACCTGAGGACTGGAGCCACAGGCACGGGCGGACTGCCCACAGGGGGGGAAATGACAGAAGCTCTCATCACTGCTCTCGTGGCAGTCAGCGTGGAAGTCACAGACCAACGTGTAGGGCACCATCTGACTCCCGCCGGCACACAGAAACAGGGGCGGAAGTGACGTCAGGTTCGCGTCACACGAGTACCTGGGAGGCACGTCCCACAACTCCATAGCGGACGAGTCGCGTGACGCTAACCAGCAGGCACTGTCCACATCGCAGGCGAGGAAGGAGTGCGTGAAATGAAGACGAGAGCACGTGACGGTGGGGATGTCGGTAGGAGTGGCAGACCGCTGGGCGGACAGTGATGGGAAGGTAGGGGGAGGAGGAGGGGGGAGGAGGGGGGCGAGGGTTGGCTTGCTGCCAGTGGCGTGTGTCGGGGAGGCGTGGTGTACCTGGCACAGGGAGTAGCGCTTGATGTGTTCGTGGCAGGAGTACACGCTGAAGAGCTCTCCACCACGGACACTGCCGCAGCCTGGGGGCACTTTACGGTGGATGTACTGCGCCTCGAAAGCCACTGTACCGTCCTCCCACGTCAGCGCCTGGCGGTACCTGCACACACAACGTCGTAATGAGTTGTCTCTCGGTCTCTCTGTGTCTCTGTTTTTGTGCCCCCCTCCCCTCCCCCACACCCCTCTCTCTCTCTCTCTCTCTCTCTCTCTCTCTCTCTCTCTCTCTCTCTCTTTCTCTCTGTCTGTCTGTCTGTATCTAACAGATACAAAATCGTTCAGGCATCTGTCCACGCAGCTGGACCTACAGCCATCCGTATTAAGAGAGAGTGTGTGTGTGTGAGTGTGTGTGTAGCAGAGAGAGAGAGAGAGTGTGTGTGTGTGTGTGTGTGTAGCAGAGAGAGAGAGTGAGTGTGTGTAGCAGACAGCCAGAGAAACAGAGAGAAACAGGGAGAGATGGAGACAGAGACACGTGAGAGTGACAGAGACAGAAAGAGAGAGAGAGAGACAGCCTTCATCGTGTGTAGGCATGCAGCATCACTATCTGTGTCACCAAACGCAGGTACAGACATGGCGGGCAGCAGTGGGGATGCGGTCCTCAAGCCCACGAAAGCGGTGATGGACCCCATCACTTTCCTCAGCACCCCTCGTACCTCCTTCCACTCCCGCTGTCTCCCGAAGCTGGCCAGCTTCCCGCCCACCTTGGAGCACTGGATGGAGCTGGCGATGAAATCCAGTTTCTGCAAGGGGTAGAGGACGATATAACAGATTCCTCCTACCACCAGGCCTCCAAACGGCGGCATGAGTGTGGACGGGACGGCCGGCGGTTGGCAGAGTCGGTAAGGGCAGTCACTCTCATCCTCGTCAGCCCAGCAGTCTCTGATGAACGTGCACTCCAAGTGAAAGCGGAAGTGCGGCCAGCTGTCCACGGAGCAGTTGAATCGGCCGTTAGCTGTCCTCCCGGGCGTCAGCTCAGACTGTGTGGACAGGGCATGTCTCACGTCACGTTAAGGACAGGCGGACTAGTCATGCGATAACAGACAGAAACAGTCATGATCGAATCGAATCGAATCGCATCGAAATCTTCCCCTTTTTATCATGCCCTCTCAAAACTACAACAACAAAAACGAAGAAAAACCGCCTGGTATATACGAGTAAAAAAAGAAATCAAATACATATATGCAATGACGGTAAAACCACTTAATGATGATAATGATATTATAGAACAAAAACAAAAAAAACTGCAGAGAAATACAGTAGTTTCCACAAGATTAGTTCTTGGCCCGGGAAGAAACGTGTGGCAATGATATTTCATGAAAGAGGAATTGTGACAGAAACAGATATGGAGATGGAGGGATGGAGAGAGATACAGAGACAGAGATGGAGATGGAGGTACAGAGACAGATACAGATATGGAGATGGAGAAAGGTACAGATACAGAGATGGAGAGAGAGATACAGAGACAGAGATGGAGATGGAGAAAGATACAGAGACATAGATGAGAGAGACATTGAGACAGAGACAGAGGCTGAAAAAGATACAGAGAAAGATAAAGACAGGGATGGGGATACAGAGATCAGAGACAGAGATCAGAGAGATACAGAGACTGATACAAGAGACAGAGATGGAGAGAGATTGTGAGACAGATACTAAGACACAGATGTAGGGAGAGAGAGACAGACAGACAGACACACAGAGAAACAGCACAGCACATCGTTTACCGTAAGGAAGGAGAACAGTATTCGAAATCTGAGCTTCCGATTCACTTCGGTCTCAGTGAAAACGACGGTCAGCGGTGAGAGCCTCAGGACCATAGGTAAAGGACGGCATTTGTCACGGCTGGTCAGCTCTGCTACCAAGGTCCCTCCACTCCAGAGCTGCAATCGGCCGGAGAGCTCCATCACTGGAATGCTAATGAGAGTCTGGTGACCTTGAGGCACGGCTAGAACCACCTTGTGAGTCATGAGCCAGTGGGTGCGAAGGTCCATGTCACTGTTGCTCCATGCTGGGGTCTGCAGAAACCCTGCAAGACGAGACATGTCCGGGAAGAGATCCTTGGTCATGCCTCAAAAGGTCGAAAAATGTCTTCTTCTTTTTTTTCTTCTGTTTCTTATCCTGATTGTTCTTGTTGTGGTTGTTGTCGTCGTCGTCGTCGTCGTTGTTGTCGTTGTCGTAGACATAAGAGGGGTGGGGGAGGGGTGCATCTTTTCGCTACCCGTTGCTCGTTTCTAACGACCCGTGCCCTCATCTCTACCCTCCCTCCCTCACCCCCGTCCTCCCAACTGATGAAAGAAGAGATAATGAATAACTAAGTAACCAACAAACCGACTAAACAGAGGAACGTCCCGACATTCACACAGCAGCCGCAGCGAAGGAGCAGTCGCTTCAGGCCTGAAGCTGTACGGGATGACGTCATATTCACTGACTGGGAAACCCCCAGTCGCTCGACCTCCGGCACGTACGGTCTTTTGGAGAAAGTCTTTGACAGCAGCTCCGGCACATCAGCACGTGCGTTTCATCACACAACGTTCCTTCCCTGTTTGCAGACTTTCGATACGAAGCGGAAGTTAAGTCTGCCTGCGTTTGGTGAACTGGGAGAACAGGAAGACTGTGCTGTTGGTATTGTGTTTTTTTTTTACATTATAGTTATTATTTATTATTTATTTATTTATTTGTGTAAGCTTATCTATCATTTATTCACCTTTTTTTTCTTTCTTTTTTCCTCAAGGCCTGACTAAGCGCGTTGGGTTACGCTGCTGGTCAGGCATCTGCTTGGCAGATGTGGTGTAGCGTATATGGATTTGTCCGAACGCAGTGACGCCTCCTTGAGCTACTGAAACTGAAACTGAAACTCAACTGTAAACCGCTTTCCCGACTCTTTGTCTTGAGGTTTGAGGACGACCCTTACAACTTCTGGATGGCACGTCGGATCGACCAAGAGTGGATTATGATGTGACACATATCACTGGGATATATATTACAACTGATCACTTGGAGAAGTCGCTCATCTTCAAGCACTGTCTGATGGCACCAGACAGGTCAGAAGCTTGTCTGATGCTGTAAACTGGCTCGGGCTGAGAACGAGTTCCGCGAACAGTCAGAGCCAACAAGAGATCATGTCTGGATCTGGGAGGTATCAGAAATACTTGTTGAGGTATGATGTGGATTCTTCTTCTTCTTCTTCTTCTTCTTCGTTCGAGGGCTGCAACTCCCACGTTCACTCCTATGTACACACGTAGGATTTCACGTGTACGACCGTTTTTACCCCGCCTTGTAGGTAGCCATACTCCGTTTTCGGGGGTCGGGGGGGGGGGGGGTGCAAGCTGGGTATGTCTCGTTTTCCATAACCCACAGCACGGTGATATGGATTACAGGATCTTTAACTTCTGCACGTATGTTGACCTGGGAGATCAGGGCTTCATGGGGTGTTTTTTTTTCCTAATGTATGGCACACATGCAACTTAATAAGACAAGAAATAAAGGATATGAAACAAACTGTATCGCTCAGCCAGTCTTCCTTCCATGCAACGGCTATCAGCAGCACCGAATCCCTGAGCATGCGCAAATAACAAGGGACAAAAGTGATTATGCTTTCATTTTCTGTGTATAGACATCGCGCAACAGAGAAAGCGTGCCAGGGATGCTGTCCTGTTGATGAGTTCAAGATGCAGGTGCGTTCCTGTCTGGGGTGCCAATCACCCGGATACATGCTTGCCACTTGTGTTTTTGTGTAAACAAAGTGAGTCTATGTTTTAACCCGGTGTTCGTTTGTCTGTCTGTGTGTGTGTGTGTGTGTGTGTGTGTGTGTGTGTGTGTGTGTGTGTGTGTGTGTATGTGTGTGTGTCTGTGTGTCTGTGTGTGTATGTGTGTGTGTATGTGTGTGTGTCTGTGTGTGTCTGTGTATGTGTGTCCGCGTGTCTGTGTGTCCATGGTAAACTTTAACATTGACATTTTCTCTGCAAATACTTTGTCAGTTGACACCAAATTAGGCATAAAAATAGGAAAAATTCAGTTCTTTCCAGTCATCTTGTTTACAACAATATTGCACCTCTGGGATGGGTACAAAAATTTTTTTTTAAATGAAGCCTAATTATATGCAAACTGCATTTACTGTTATATTTATATTTTTTGTATTCTCTAAACTTAGCACTTTGATCTGATATTCTGACCCAACAACAACAGCAGTCATTATTTTCATTTTTGTTCAAACAGGAACTTCGTTTGCTAAGCATGGAAGTTTTATTTATTTTGCAAACGTTTTTGGTGCAGATAGTAAAAAAGGGAAATTACTCTGTCATTAATGCTAGGGGACTTAATTTGCTTTAAACTGATCTTTTTCATCTTAAACATTACTTTTTTTTTTTCCTTCTGTCTCTCAGTCCAATCTCTTTCCTCCCTTGATTTCTTCTTTTTCTTTTCTTCTTCATTTTTGGATATCGTCTCTCTCGTTTAGCTCTGAAGGGTTGTTGGTTGTGACGATATCGATCATCCGTGAGAGATGTCAGTGACCACGTCAACCGCATTTGACAAATGTCAGAGGCGTGTCAGTGACTCCTGACAGATATCGGCAATCAGTGCATTGACCCCTAGACTTGGCTCACATGTCAAGTGATGGCCTAGAGGTCACGCGTCCGCCTAGGAAGCGAGAAAATGTGAGCGCGCTGGTTCGAATCACGGCTCAGCCGCCGATATTTTCTCCCCCCTCCACTAGACCTTGGGTGGTGGTCTGGACGCTAGTCATTCGGATGAGACGATAAGCCGGGGTCCCATGTGCAGCATGCACTTAGCGCATGTAAAAGAACCCACGGCAACAAAAGGATTGTTCCTGGCAAAATTCTGTAGAAAAATCCACTTCGATAGGAAAAGCAAATAAAACCGCACGCAGGAAAAAATACAAAAAAATGAGTGGCGCTGCATTGTAGCGACGTGCTCTCCCTGGGGAGAGCAGCCCGAATTTCACACAGAGAAATCTGTCGTGATAAAAAGAAATACAAATACAAATACAAATCTTGAAGAACTCTGTGGGACCTGTTTACCAGTTCCAATGATCTCCCCTCAACTTCCTCTTCGCACAAAAAGTGAACAGAGATACAAGTGGGTGGAGGGGGCAGAGAGAGGGGAGAGAGAGAGTGAGAGATGGGGGGGGGGGGTCTCTTCTTCATTAATGTATTGATTTACCTCTAAAAGATTGTGAACTTCAGGGATGACAGTGTATCAAAACGAAAACGAAACACTAACAAAACACAGACAAGCACACATGAAACAAATAAAATCAAATAGAAATGTCTCCAACATTCAAATGTGTGTGTGTGTGTGTGTGTGTGTGTGTGTGTGTGTGTGTGTGTGTGTGTGTGTGCAGAAGAGCGAGGAACGCTTGATAGAGGTTTCGATCAGAAAGGAGTTCACATGTTTTGCCAGTACGTGCATGTTTCACGTTCACCTTCCTTACCATCTGACTGGCGAAGAAATCGTAGTTCCAACATTCGTAACTGCTGGCAATGCTCCAGAATTTCTACCCTGATCCGGGCACTGTAGGCCACAGTGACGTCAGACACGTTGAAAGTGACGTCAAGATCTGACTCTCTGGCGGACAGGAAGTCGGACAGAGGATCGTGCATGGTTTCACAGCCTGTCCACTTCCTCACAACAGTATGTAGTCGGGGTTTGTCAGACGACGGGACTTCACGGACTGAAACAGAGTTGGAGCGGACACAAGTCTGATGTAAGAATCGAACTCGAACCACCCATCCCTGTGGTACCCCAATGGTCAGTCGGCAGAACAGCGGACCTGCGCGTGGAGACTCTGACCCATTTCCTGACTGAGAGAAATACACGTAAAAGAAAAGTTCAGTTTTCGTCCAGGAGAAATTCAGATGCAAGAACGCCGAGTGTTCCGTGCACCGAGAAGTCCCCACTTCAGATAAATTGATTTCGTCGCCTGATTTCACGTTCGAGAGACTGACAGGTGAGGTGAAATTCTGACGCGTCATCCACGTGGTGACGTCGGCGCTGTGGAGTACGCTCTGGCGTCCGTACCTTCGATTGCAGCTGCCTGCGTCTGTGCACAGACCGTCAATAGACAGTTGTTTCATTCGTTCGTTCGTTCGTTCATTCATTCATACAGTCATTCATTCCTTAGTTAAATCGTTTATTCATTCATTCGTTCATTCATTCCTCCATTCGTTTGTTCGTCCATTCATTCTATTTACTCGTTCGTTCGTTCGTTCATTCATTCATTTATTCAATCACACACGTACAGTAATTTACTGTCGGTATAGTTGGTTATTACGAATGGTTGAGTGAAGAGAGAGAGAGAGACACCAACTAGACGGGCAGACTGCGAGAGACAGAGAAACACAGATCAGTATCAGTATCAGTAGCTCAAGGAGGCGTCACTGCGTTCGGGCAAATCCATATACGCTACACCCCATCTGCTAATCAGATGCCTGACCAGCAACGTAACCCAGAACGAAACGGCACGAAATTGAGGGTGAGGGGAGGTGGACTGACCATGATTGTGTGGGATAGCTGGTCACAATTATGAAGTATAAGAGATCATAACAATGTGGTACGACTGATCGAAATTATATGGTGTAACTGGTCATTATCATGTGGTATAACTGGTCATAATCATGTGGTATAGTTGGTCACACTTATGAAGTGTAAGAGATAATAACAATGTGGTATAACTGGTCATAATAATTATTATGGGGTGCAACTGGTAATGAATATGCGGTATAACTGGTCATAATTATATAGTATAACATCATAACCATGTGGTATAACTCGTCATAATGATGTGATGTAACAGATCTCTCTTCTTTTTTTTTTCTTTTTTTTCTTTTTTTTTTTGCTGCCCCATCATCTGCACCGTTTCAGTGGCATTACTCCCACGCCGCTCATTTTAGATCTCCCCATACACGCCACACCCTGGTTTGTCCGTCACAATTCCAGCGTCAGCAGTCCGCAGGGAACCATCGATATCAGGTCGCCAGGAGGCCACACACCAGAGGAGACCCTGCACTGCTGCTGAGTCACTTCGGTGGTGTTCAGCAGTGCCTGTTCTGATTGAACGTAGGACACATACTAAACCCCCTACTAACGACAATAATGGCTTAGTCGCTGAGCCAGACTGAGTGAGCGTCCCTCCCAGAGTGGAGACAGCCACCACGTCCCTCAAACAACAGACACTCGACTGTGTGGTCCCAGTCTCCCCATTTAAGCCCTTAGCACACTCAGCTCTGGGTAGGAGCCAGTCGTGGACCGAAAAACCCACCTCCGCTGGGATTCGAACCCGCGTCCTCCCAGCCGTCAGTCCGCGACACTAACCACTTCGCCACGGCGGCTGGTGATGTAACAGATCATAATCATGTGGTATGACTCATTAGTCATGTGGTTTGACTGGTCATTATGGTCATGATCATGTTGTGTAACAGATCGTAATTATGTGGTATAACTTTCGCTTATGCTGTGTTAATGTCAGTGCCACTGTTAGCACCCCTGCCCTCATCACACTTACTCCTGTTTATTAGAACAACTACTGTCGTTTTAACATTAGTAAGGCATCCGTTATCAGACTTCTTCTGTGGGCAGTCACAATGAGATACAGCGTGGAGCCAAAAGCGGTCAGCACACACCATCCAACAGCTGCAAGCTAAAGCCGACGGTTCAGTCCTCGTCAAAGAACTGTCGACAAATGCTTCCACACGTCAGTTGGCGTTCACCAAGGCTGCCTTCTATCTCCTACACTCTTCAACATCTTCCTGAAATGTGTAATAACTGATGCCCGCTGGGAGAACACTCTGGCACTGTCAACATCGGAGGAAGTGCCATCACAAATCTCTAATTTGTTAATGATATTGATGGGCTGGCAGGCAGTGAGAAAGAAGTGGCAGAATTACTTGGATGAAACACCAGAGAAGAAGGGAATGGAAATCAGCACCAAGAAGACGAATTGAAGACAAGCAGCAAGAACACAGTTATCAACAAAATCAATGACAGGTGACAACAGCCGAGAAGCAGTTACCTTGGCGTCATCATGGCTCCTCGCTCCCTGTCTCACACCGAATAAAGTACAAGATCAGCATTCTATGCTACAAATGTGTTCACAAATCAGCCCCTTCCTATCTCTGTGGCTGCCTTCACCTCTTCACTCCATCTCGTTCACTACGATCAGCTTCGGATCCACTCTGTTTATGCATACCCAAATTCAAACTCTAGACTGTTGGCCGCCGTTCTTTCTTTGTCTCTGGACCTTGCAATTGGAAAAAAAAACTTCTTCTTTCGCTTCGTCAAGTCTCCACACTCAGCTCTTTCAAGTCTGGCCTTAAAACCCACCTCTTCCCAAACTAGCCTCCCTTCCCTGCCTCTTCCTTGTCTTCAGTTTCTCCAGTTTTAGAGTTATGCGTACGTGAGAATGACTGGTGCGAAAGCGCTTAGATTTGTCTATGCACAAGATTCGGCGCTATATGAATACCATTATTACTATTATTATTATTATTATTATTATTATCATCAGTGAAGAAGGATCCAAGACTGAAATACTTGCAAGAGCTGCGCAGACTGCAACAGCACCAGCAGGACTGAAGCCTGTGTTGAGAGACCAGAACATTAGTCTCAGAATGAACTGGTTCTCTCCCTCTTCTTGTATGCATTAGTCTCAGAACAAAGCTAAAGCTTATGCATGAACTGGTTCAACAGCCTGTCAATATCAATCCCTGCCTGTCAATATCAACCACTGCCTGTCAATATCAAGCACTGCCTGTCAATACCAACCACTGCCTGTCAATATCACCCACTGTCTGTCAATATCTCCTATTGCCTGTCAATATCACCCGCTGCCTGTCCAATACATGTGAAGCAAGGTCAAGGCAGCGGATCCGCACGTGAACTTCGGATGTCCTGCTGCGTCATGACAATGCCAGGGAACACATTGCTGGTCATCTCATGTGTACGGTTACCCACACTGCTAGCAGCATTCACATTCTCATCCTGCCCTCTTCGTAGTGATTCAGTTCCATTCAAAATTACTGTATTGACTT
>NC_134906.1:6193918-6201418 GCF_041734735.1 Babylonia areolata | reverse complement strand
TGTCAGGCGTCTGCCTTGCAGATGTGGTGTAGCGTATATGGGTTTATCCTAACGCATTGACGCCCCCCTTGAAACTCACACAGTGGTAAAAAGCCATCATCAGTTGATGGCTCTTGCACTATCAGCTCAGTTGAATCCATGTGGTCAGTTTGTTGTGCCCTGAAAGGTGCTGGCTTTACCTTGCTGATGTCAAGTCTTTAAAATCTTATATATATATAAAATTCCTTTCGTTTTTATATTGATGACGATGAAGGAGGAGGAGGATGACGATGATGATGACGATGTTGCTATGGAGGTCCATTTTTGGTTTGGGACTGCGTGACAAGGCTGTACTCTACGCTTCCTGTCATAATGATATCCCGGCGTTAACCAGGCCCGAGAGATACAGACACTTGCAGTGTTGGTCAGGTAATTAGAGCAACACACCCAAAGACGCATCCTTGAAGTGGATGACACTCGACTGTGTGGCTCCAGTCTCCCCATTTAAGCCCACAGCACATTCATCTCTGGGTAGGAGCCGGCCACAGGCCAAAAAACCCACCTCCGCTGGGATTCGAACCCGCGTCCTCCCAGCCGTCAGTCCGCGACGCTAACCACACCACCGAAGTGACTCAGCAGCAGTGCAGGGTCTCCTCTGGTGTGTGGCCTCCTGGCGACCTAACATCGATGGTTCCCTGTGAACTGCCGACGCTGGAACTGCGATGGACGAACCTGGGTGTGGCCGTGTATGGGGGAATCTAAATGAGCGGCGTGGGAGTAATGCCACTGAAACGGTGCAGATGTTGGGGCAGCAAAAAAAAAAAAAAAAAAAAAAAAAGAAAATCCCTTTGTGTTTGTGTTTTCAAGGTTTGTTACTTTTCTCAGTGGCCTCAAACTATCGTTCAGCCTAGCTCATACTACACCACCGCCACTGCTGCTACTACTACTCTATAATACACCACTCGGCTACAATTCATTTATTCATTTGTATACTACTCCTTCTTCTACTTATCATTTATTGTTGTAAAATATTTCATACCAGGCGTGATCCTCCTCCTCCTCATCTTCTTCTCTTAACTCTCTTTCTTTCTTTCTTTCTTTCTTTCTTTCTTCTTCTGTCGTACCATTAGTACAACTGCCGCTGATGTATCTGATGATGACCGACGGCGATGTTTCAATCTGCTACCATTACTGTCGTCAGCATCATTGACAGCAACGGTAGCAGCAACTCTGGACTTTCAGAAGCGGTCTCAGTTCTGAGCCATTGGCTCTGTGTGGACAAAGAGGGCAGAGGTCAGAAATCTGACAAAATAATGTTCCAGGTCTGTCTGTTTGTGTGTCCGTTTGCCTGTCAGCCAGTTCCTCTGCCTTTCGGTCTGTCTGGAACTATTTCTGTCTTTCTGTATTGTGTCTGCTGTGGTTTATTGATTAGTGTTCAGTTCGTTGTTCATTGTTCTTTCCCTTTGTCTCTCTCTCTCTCTCTCTCTCTCTCTCTCTCTCTCTCTCTCTCTCTCTCTCTCTCCATCTCTCTTTCTCTCTTGCTGTTATCTTTAAAAAAAAAAAAAAAAATTAAAATACAATAACGATCTCAGTATATTTACAAAGCCTTGAAGAAACGTCAAAATTCTGTTGAAACGTACGATGTAAGAGAATAACATTAATGACATTTTTTTTTCTCTTGGTGTCTTCATATTTACACGTACACGCTCTATTTCTATATTGTTTGTGTGTTAGCGATATGTATTGCGCTTAGCTATAATATCTTGTTTACTTTTGTTTAACCCCATTCAAATGGGGCGATGACCTTATATTGAATAAATCATTTGTTTGTTTGTTTGTTTGTTTGTTTCTCTTTCTCTCCCTTTGTGTGTGTGTGTGTGTGTGTGTGTGTGTGTGTATGCGCGTGTGTGTGTATGTGTGTGTGTGCGTGTGTGTGTGTGTGTGTGTGTGTGTGTGTGTGTGTGTGTGTGTGTGCGCGTGTGTGTGTGTGTGTGTGTGTGTGTGTGTGTGTGTGCGTGTCTGTCTCTGCCTGTGTCTCTGCGTCTTTGTCTCTCCATATGTCTCTGTCTCTGTCTGTCTGTCTGTCTCTCTCTCTATCTATCTGTCTGTCTGTCTGTCTCTGTCTGTCTGTCTCTCTCTCTCTCTCTCTGTCTCTCTCTTTCTCTGATTTCATTCAGGATATAAACAAGGCAAGGCTCAAGAGACAGTTGATGTTAATTAATCTCGTTCCATATGTTGTTCCCCTCTTTCTCTCTGTTTCTTTGACATAATATATTGTTCCACTGCAAATCAAAGAGGCGTGTCCGGCACACCGATTGAGGTCTGGAACAATGCCTTCTTCTCCTTCTTCTTCTTCTGCGTTCGTGGGCTGCAACTCCCACGTTCACTCGTATATACGCGAGTGGGCTTTTATGTGTATGACCGTTTTTAACCCGCCATGTAGGCAGCCATACTCCGCTTTCGGGGAGGGTAAGATCAATGCCATGTTTTGCAGTCTTTCTTCTCAATGGTAATGTCCCACTTAATGCATCCTAAATTCGTGGAGCTGAATTTAAGATTCTATAGTGGGACGGTAAAGACGTCTCACAATAAACATCCTAAATTCCGGAGTTGAATTGAAGATGCTGAACTGAGCCTTCTGATCTTGTGTTGTGATTTAAGTTCCTTTGCGCCGAAACCAATTTGTTGTGACGTCATACCGCGCATCGGATGTTTGACTGTTCCGACTTCGTTATATTGCTGAAGTCGTTCTGTATAACATTTGTATGCGGCAATGTGTTCTTGGTCATTGACGTACCAATTAGTTTTCATTTCCTTTGGTGTGAGCCACAATATATATATTTTTTCTTATCTTTCTTTGCTTATCCAGAATTGTTGCACTTAACAGGTGAAACATTATGAGACGTTTCTGGTTGACTATTTGATATGCACTGCAAAAGTCTAAAAGTTGTTTTTTTTCGACGGGCGCAATAACCGAGTGGTTAAAGCGTTGGACTGTCAATCTGAGGGTCCCGGGTTCGAATCACGGTGACGGCGCCTGGTGGGTAAAGGGTGGAGATTTTTACGATCTCCCAGGTCAACATATGTGCAGACCTGCTAGTGCCTGAACCCCCTTCGTGTGTATACGCAAGCAGAAGATCAAATACGCACGTTAAAGATCCTGTAATCCATGTCAGCGTTCGATGGGTTATGGAAACAAGAACATACCCAGCATGCACACCCCCGAAAACGGAGTATGGCTGCCTACATGGCAGGGTAAAAACGGTCATACACGTAAAAGCCCACTCGTGTACATACGAGTGAACGCAGAAGAAGAAGAAGAAGAAGTTGTTTTTTTCAGTGATGTTGTACATATTTGGCGCGCATGTGTTGTCATATCTAGCGACATGAACAGTCCGGTCACTGGACACTGCCCCTGACGGTCAGCACCATGTCCCTGTGGTTCTGCTTGCTGCCTGTGTCTGTGGCAGCTGTGGTCACTGCTCGGACCGGTCGGCTGTGGGCCCCAGACAACAACGCTACGCTCAGTCCTAACAGCCCATGGAATTCAGACAGCAACACTACGCTTAATGCTCAAAGTATAAGGACTGCAAGTAACAACGCTACGCTCAGTCCCCAAAGTTCTTGGACTGAAATGAACAACACTGCGCTTAATTCTCAAACTCCATGGACTTTGGACAACAACCCTACGCTCAGTCCTAATAGTCCTTGGACTTCAGACAGCAGCGCTACGCTCAGTCCTCAAAGTCCTTGGACTTCAGACAACAACCCTACGCTCAGTCCTCAACCTCCATGGACTGCGAGTAACAACGTTACGCTACCTGCATGGACCGCAGCTAATGACATCGCCACACTCACTCCTCAACCCCCATCGCTCCACCCCTGTCAACAGTGCAGCCCCTTGTGTGTGTGAGAAAGACCCTCGTCACGAGTGGCACGTGTGGACATCCGAGCACGTCAGGGATCTGTGGTGGTACCGCAGCGTTCGTCGACTGTCCACCTACAACTTCAACCTGACCTACTCCCAGAACGGTTCTTACCCGCTCTCCCAGCTGGACACACCAGGCACCAGGTGGCTGGAGCTGATCATCCCCGAGGCCACAAACTATGTGTACGCAGTGGAATTCCAGCATCAGCAGTGTACCGATGTGAACTACATCTCTCTCTACGATTCCTACGCCTCGGAGGAGAATGACTTGAAATCCATTGTTTGGACAGGGTGTGAGACTGTGAGAGACAATGTTCAGATGTTTCAGTCTGTGGACTTTACTCTGTTCATCGGCATCCACATCGGGGAGTTCTCGGTTCCTTATTCATTCACCTTGTCTTTCACAGCGGTTGATTACTGGCTGTCCCCGTTCCTTACCAGACTGCACGTCTTTCATCAGACGCCGTACCTGGGTGAGTGTTGTCTCTGAAACCGAACGTGTGTTCGTTCGTTCGTTCGTTCGTTCTTTAGCTTTACGTCTTTTCACTGTTAGTGATATTAGACGAGGGAAGGAAAAAAAATCGAATGGGAGGAGGGGCACGGGGGGGGGGGGGGGGGATTACTGTGTACGCATACGAGTAAGTGAAAGTGTGTGTGTGTGTGTGTGTGAAAATTATTGATTTAAGTTTTGTTTAAGAAATAAACAAAAAATCATAACAATATAACCTATTTCTAATGAAAAACTAACAACTATAACAGCGAACCAACTGGACTCTTTAACAAGGAGTTGTGTGTCTGTGTGTCAGGGTAACAGTTGTTAAACAATCTTTGTGTGTGTGTGGCTTTTCTTTCTTTCGCTTGAATTCCGTTCGACGTTACAGAAGTGAGAAAGTTACTAACTTGAGTGTGACCATTATTGTCTGCGTATGTGCGTGCGTGCGTGCGTGCGTATAATTATAATATATATATGTGTGTGTGTGTGTGTGTGTGTGCGTGCGTGTGTGTGTGTGTGTGTGTGTGTGTGTGTGTGTATTTGATGTCTCTACGTGTGCGTGTGTGTGTGTGTGTGTGTGTGTGTGTGTGTGTGTGTGTGTGTGTGTGCGCGCGCGCGCGCGCATGTGTGTGTGTATTATGAAATGTGTGTGTGTGTGTGTGCGCGCGGGCGCGCGTATGTGTGTGTGTGTTTATAAAATGTGTGTTTTATGGAATGTATTTCTTTTTAATCTCAGCATTATTTTACTGATATCTTTTATTGTTTGGTGGATTATGCTTTTTGATTCGTTTTTGTGAACGCATTGGATTAGCAAAGAGCTGTTGTAATGTTTTTATGTCATGTTTATATCTAGCTTGATAATGTAAGGCGCTTTGAGATGCATTAGTACTGGATATCGCGCCATAGAAAAGTTATGATTTATTATTATTATCATCACTATATATATACACGCGCGTGTGTGTGCGTGTATGTGTATTTTTTCTGTGTGTCTGCTGGCATGTGTGCATGCCAAAGCGCGCGCATGTGTGACGTGCGTGCATGTACGCGTTTGGAGTTGACGTGTCCGCGAGCGAGCCTGAGACACAGTCACGTCACTCAACACACAAAACACAGTTCACCTCCTGTCAATATACAGGCTTCGTGCAAACGGCACTGTGGGATCCTCTGCATAGCCTTCACGTGGCTGACAGCACTCAGAAACGGAGCGCCACCATCACCGTCCCTCCACGTCACGTGACCTTGTTCAGCGTCACGGGAAGTCACGTGACTAAACGCGAGATCAAGACGGATTGGACTGCGTGCGCATTGTACCGAGGGCATCTGGAAGTCTTCAGATTCGTTTTGAGGGTGGGCTTGATTGCTCCTCAGCCTCATCTGGTCAACGCCACGCACATCAGATGCCAGTGTCGTTTCTCGACAACGTTCAACGTGGGCTACAAAGCCATTTTCTCCTTTCACCAGGTGATCGGGCTTATCTGGTGTGCCTACCTGTTTATGTGGCTGTTTATTTGTTGTTGGTTTTTTTGTTGTTGTTTTTTTTTCTTTGTGTATGTGGGTTTGTATGGGTTATTTTTGTTTTAGTTTTCTTTTGTCAAGTAGGCAAGCACATAAACACAGACGTACAGTCAGACAGACACACACACACACACACACACACACACACACACACATGTACTTTTATTCTCTCTCTCTCTCTCTCTCTCTCTCTCGCTCTCTCCCCCCCCTCTCTCTCACTCTCTCTGTGTTTCTCTCTGGAACTGAGACAGGTTCCGGTGAGCTCAGGGATGAATGAGTCCATCAGTGAGGGCTGATGTTCAGATAGGTGGACCCAGCAGGTATTGTGGAGCACCAGGAGCAGGGTGAGACAGCCAGAAGTCCTGGTCATCCACTGCAGTGGGCAGGGTCTCCAGGCGCAGTGTGTCGCTGGGTCAAGGCTCCTTCTGCCCGGAGAGCGGGGTTGCCCGTGCAACGGCTCTTCCACTAAAACAAAAAACCTCCCGCACAAGTGTCTGTGTAACTCATCCCAACCCAGCTCTATCTCAAAAGTTCTGCAGCGATGCGGGGGTGACGAAAGGGACAGGTGGAGGTAACCACTGGAAGTCCAAGTCACAAGCCTGCACGTAGGTGGCCTGTGGACCAGTGGTTGTCGTTCTTTGCACTGGGCAGCAGAGAACATGGGCAGCACCCCAGTTGACTGAGCAGCCTCTGAAGGACAGCACTGCTTATCCTGGAAAAGGGGGGAGCCTAGGAAATGTGGCTTGAACAAAGACTGACCGACACTCTTCTGGCCAGCGCACCGCGGCTGGCACCGACCCATCTGCGGTCGATTCCATCCGAGAAAGTATCAGTACAACCTGAACCAGTATCAGTACAACCTGAACCAGTATCAGTACAACCTGAACAAGAATCAGTACCACCACCCCAACCCCACCCCACACCACCTCCACCCCCTACCCCACCACCTTCCCCTCCCCAATGCTGCCGTGTGTGATGGATCAACTTCAAAAAAAGAAAAGTTCTTCTTTCCTGCACGTGCATAGTTCGTCGTTACTACCACTACCACCACTCCCCCCCCCCCCAAATCCCTACACCCCTACCTCCCCCTCCACCTCCCACATGCCCACTCCACCCAGGCCCACTCCCTCCCCCTCTCCAACCTCTCCCTATCCCCAGCATGCCCCCCTCTCTCTCTCTCTCCCCCTCTCCCTTCCTTGCCCAGCTCCTTTCCTTGCTCTTGAAATCTGCTGCAGAGGAAACGGAGAGAAAGTTCTGTCACTGATTACCATCTGAAACCTGTGTGTGTGTGTGTGTGTGTGTGTGTGCTGTGTGAGTGTGTGTGTGTGTGTGTATGTGTGTGTGTGTGTATGTGTGTGTGCTGTGTGAGTGTGTGTGTGTGTGTGTATGTGTGTGTGTGTGTGTGTGTGTGTGTGCTGTGTGAGTGTGTGTATGTGTGTGTGTGTGTGTGTGTCTTTGTGTGAGTGTGTCTGTATGGTGTGTGTGTGTGTGTGTGAGTGTGTGTGTGAGTGTGTGTGTGTGTGTGTGTGTGTGTGTGTTTTATCTGTTTCTTACTCATCTCACTCTTTTCTTTCTGTCTTTGTCT
>NC_134906.1:6146418-6188918 GCF_041734735.1 Babylonia areolata | reverse complement strand
GCCTATCTATCTGTCTATCAATTTATCTATCACTCTGTCTATCTGTCCATTTATCTACCTGTCTATCTCTCTACCTGTCTATCTATCTATCTATCTATCCATCCAACTATATATCTATATATCTTTCTGTCTGTCTGTATATCTATCTATCTATCTGTCTGTCTGTTTGCCTGTCTGTATATATTTATATATATATGCCTTTCTATCTATCTATCTATCTGTCTGTCTGTCTGTCTGTCTGTTTATCAATCTATCTACAAATCTAACTATTTATCGACAATCTATCTATCTATCTATCTATCCATCTACCAATCTGTCCATATCACCAGAGCCCCACAGTACCTCGGGTGGTGCCCAGTGGGCAGTGGAACTGCTCAGTGCCGTTCTGGGCCGACTTCAAGGACCACTTTCTGTGCAACAAGATGAAGGAATGTGACGGAGGAGAGGATGAGCGGCACTGCCCATATGCGCAATGTTTCCCTGGAGCGTTACGCATCGTGAGAAGGTACATGAACGAATGCGTGAATTATTTAACTCTCTCCATACGAACGGCGAAAGAGACGACGTTAACAGCGTTTCACCCCAGTTACCATCATCAAAATATTGCAAGCGGAAGTGCTCTTATACTGAAGAGGTGAATGTTGACAAAGAATACCACAATTCTGACGACGGAAGTTAAAGGTTGGGTCATTCAGACACCCACTGGACATCCGAGGGGTATGTGTAGAGGAGAAGAGAGGACTGGCCGTACTGAGTGAATTAACACGTAACCGTGATAAGCAAAGGATGTGAAATTATGAGGGAACTTATGACTGAGAGAACGAAGGAGAGAGAGATAATGAATGACCGAAGCCCAAAAGACACATGAAATAAGTCACTTTATTCGCCCTAAACTCTAATTTTTAGGTCAACAAATGTTTAGTTGCCAGAAATAGCTGTACACATATTCGCGCGAATCCCTCTTTATTCAGAATGAGAAAAAAGAACAAGAAAAAAACAACAACAAACAAACAAACAAAGAAAAACATATCCGTCGGATATCATCATGTGATTCAATGTTTTAATCATAGCTTGAATAATTGCTTCCTACAACTCTTGGGGTTGGATTCCAGCATAGGAAAATATCATTAAACAGTATAACCAAAAATGGAGAAATCGCGGTTATTGTAGTTTTCATTTTATCTTTGTGATCCATCTATCTGTCTGTCTAATTATACATATGTATACTCTGTCTCTCTCTGTCTCTCTCTCTCTCTCTATCTATCTATCTGTCTGTCTATCTATCTGTCTATCTATCTATCTGTCTGTCTATCTATCTTTCTATATTTATATATATATATATATATATATATATATATATATATATATATATATATATATATGTGTGTGTGTGTGTGTGTGTGTGTGTGTGGATATATATAATTTATATATATATATATATATAGAGAGAGAGAGAGAGAGAGTGGATATATATAATCTTTATATATATATATCTATATATATATATATATGTGTGTGTGTGTGTGTGTGTGTGTGTGTGTGTGTGTGGATTTATCATTGTGTTTATCTTAGTTTATCCAAAAATACGCCCATAACCAGCTGTCACCGCTTTAACTTTATTCTATTCTTTATTCGGAGTTAAATTGGTTTTTGCTCGGTTGTCTACTTTGCCTTGCAAATCACTGTTCAAATGTGACTGAAACTTGAAAAAAAAAAAAGGTTATGCCACTTTTATCTTATCAAGAACTACTTTCATTTCAGTCTGTTTTATCATTAATGCTATCAAACATATTCTTTGTTGCGTGAAAAGGAATTCAGTGTGCTCCGTTTCCAACGTTTTTTTCGTCCCTGCAGATGTTTTACGCTCAACAGACCTCCGAAGACCATCTCTTTCACCCATGCCGACCTTCGCTGTCAGCGTCATGGCGGCCGTCTGACGTCACTGACAACGCCCCGGAAGTTAGCTGACGTCACCAGCGCCTTCTTTCCCGGGTACCCCTGGCGAGTGTTGGTGGGGTCCAGCACTGTGTCTGCAGGCTTGCCGCTGATGTGGGTTACGTAGCAATTCATTATCTTGTTGTTGGTGGTGGTGGTGTTGTTGGTGTTGCTTGCATGCGGGTACGTGTGAAAGTGCATGCGTAATAGATTGAACTTTGTTTAAATTTCTTAGATTCATAATCTCTTACCTGAATGTGTGTGGCAGCGTGCAGGATGAATGTGCAATAGGACTTGTGCAATGTTCGTGTCTTTCGATATACTGATAATTACTATGTGATGATAAGTTTTTCTTATCTTATAATTAAGTTTTTCTTATCTTATCTGAATTAATTTGCAATATAATACATGCACTGTTAGCCTTGGTGATTTACAATATGTTTACAATGATGATTGATTACAATATTTGAGTTAAGTGAATATATGCAATAATTTTATATTAACGTTTTATATGTCATTGATTCTTTTTAATGAAGTCATGTTTATGTTTTCGTGTTGAGTAATTGTCTACGTCTGTTTTTGCCGCACCTGCTGTAATTTCTCTGAATATTATTCTTATCTTCTGTTCTGTTCTTATCTTAATATGTTTCACCTTCTTCATGAACGGACTCTGAATCAGATTGTCCATTGAAAATGACAAACTTCAACTCGTTGAATCGGAACAGTGACATGCCCACCACAGGCTTGTCCCCAGGCATGGCAGGAAACAAGGGGCAGGGGCGTGATGGACATGGTGTCGAGAAATGCGGCATACTGTGGTGCTTTTGGTGGGGACACTTGTTTCCATGCTCACAGATCTCAAGGTTTTCCACCAAAAACAACACGGAGATTCATGACGATTGATTGAAATACATCCACCAAACTGTCTGAAAGACACATGTCAGTGCTGGCACTTAATTATTGTTTCTTGTTTTCGTTGTGTGGTTTCCAGTCTATGTCAAACAAAATTTAAGCTTTACAAAGAAGATGTAAATACTTCTGCAAACAGAGATTTGTAAAACAGAACTACTGTAAAAGACCAAAACCGATTTCAGTTTCAGTTTCTCAAGGAGGCTTCGCTGCGTTCGGACAAATCCATATACACTACACTACATTTATTTACATTTACATTTATTTGCTTATTTATCATCATTGTTGTCTTATTTATTTATCTATTTATTTATTTGTTTACTTATTTATTTATTTATTTATTATTATTATTATTATTACTAACCCTTTTTTATATATCATAATTATTTATTTATTTATTTACTTATTTATGTACGCTTATCTATTATTTATTCACCTTTTCTTTTTTTTTCTTTCTCAAGGCCTGACTAAGCGCGTTGGGTTACGCTGCTGGTCAGGCATCTGCTTGGCAGATGTGGTGTAGCGTATATGGATTTGTCCGAACGCAGTGACGCCTCCTTGAGCTACTGAAACTGAAACTGAAACTGATACACTACATCTGCTGGGTAGATGCCTGACCAGCAGCATAACTGAACGCACTATGCATATATATTGGAGTACCTATCAGAGTGTATTTCTTCTGTTGAAGTGCGTGCTGCATACAGAATTTCAGTTTACCATCTCATCCGAACGACGAAACGTTCAGGCTGATTTTCCAGTCAAACGTGAGAGATTGAAATGTAGGTTATTAGGCATTTGTATTGAATGTGCATGAGTGCAGATCTATCACCGAGACAAGTGCTTTTAATGTTTATTTTACAGGCATTTCTACTGGGGGGGTGCATCGAAGCAAACCTTCCATTTTTCATTGTGGTGTATAAATACGTTTCTCCTGAACACGTAGTTGCTTGAATTGCAGGTACACGTACAGCCACCAATGGCAAGACTCAACGATGAACTACCACGTGTCTGTCCATTACAAAAAACAGCAACCTGCCTGCGGTTTGTTACTCACTTCCGGGCATTCCAACAGCATCAGCTTTTTACACTGCGACTTAGAAGTGAGCGCCTACTTCATCTGTGAGATGCACGAAGAACACGTCGCCGCACGCGTCACCAGTGACGCCACTGTGTTGACGTCACTCTTTCGATCGGCGACAGAAGCCTCGCCCGGCTTCGTGACGTGTCCCAGCAGTCACGTGACACATTCTTTCCTGGAGTGTGACGCTCTCAGTGACTGTTGGGCAGTCTCCGAGCAACAGGTTGTGTGTGTGTGTGTGTGTGTGTGTGTGTGTGTACGTAAGCAGTGGCCCGAAAACAGAGAAGAGAGACGGTGGAAGAGAGGATGATGATGAGGGTGGTGGGAGGGTAGGTGAGGAAGAAAGGTCATGGAGTTGTGGACAGAGAGAGAGAGAGAGAGAGAGAGAGAGAGAGAGAGACTTTGTGTCAGTTCACTCCATTGGTCGTCAGTATAAGCTCCAACACTTGGTGCTGTTCAGTATGTGGAACATTACATTCACAAAGTGACAACACAACGTATTGCTGTGCACTGCATTACATCACATTACACTACATCACATTACATTACATTCACAAAGTGACAACACATCGTATTGTTGTGCACTGCATTACATCACATTACATCACATAACATTACATTCACAAAGCGACAACACATCGTATTGCTGTGCACTGCACTGCATCACATTACATTCACAAAGTGACAACACATCGTATTGCTGTGCACTGCACTGCATCACATTACATTACATTCACAAAGTGACAACACATCGTATTGCTGTGCACTGCACTGCATCACATTACATTACATTCACAAAGTGACAACACATTGTATTGCTGTGCACTGCATTACATCACATTACATCACATCACATTACATTCACAAAGCGACAACACATCGTATCGCTGTGCACTGCATTACATCACATTACATTCACAAAGTGACAACACATCGTATTGCTGTGCACTGCACTGCATCACATTACATTACATTCACAAAGTGACAACACATCGTATTGCTGTGCACTGCACTGCATCACATTACATTACATTCACAAAGCGACAACACATCGTATCGCTGTGCACTGCATTACATCACATTACATCACATCACATTACATTCACAAAGCGACAACACATCGTATCGCTGTGCACTGCACACGGTATGACATCACGTTTGCAGGACCCTTGGGAGGTGGAGAAGGCCCGGTACCTTCCCACTGTGCCTTGCGCGCCACAGGCTACGTCACGTCCGCCGTCTTTCACGTGCAGTCGCGGCGCTCAGCGCGTGCCGTACACTGTCGTGTGTGACTGGCGGCACGACTGCCAGGACGGAAGTGACGAAACGTTCTGCGTGTTTCCTGCCTGCAGTGGGGACACGCCCCTTCAGTGCGGCGCCAGTCCTCAGGTAAGGGGAGGTGGGGTGTGTGTGTGTGTGTGTGTGTGTGTGTGCGTGCGTGCGTGTGTGCGTGCGTGTGTGTGTGTGCGGCACAGCTCAACACAACACAACACAGCACAGCTCAACACAACCCAACACAGCACAGCACAGCTCAACATAACACAACACAGCACAGCTCAACACAATATATATACGAAGAGAGAGAGATGTGTGTATCTCTCTCTCTCTCTCTCTCTCTCTCTCTATATATATATATATATATATATATATATATATATATACTGTCTTTGTCACAACAGATTCCTTTGTGTGAAATTCGGGTCCCCAAGGAGAGTGCGTCGTTACACTGAGAGCGCCACCCTTTTTCTTGCGTGCGCTAAGTGCATGCAGCATACGGGACCTCGGTTTATCTTCTCATCCGAATGACTAGCGTCCAAACCACCACTCAAGGTCTAGTGGAGGGGGAGAAAATACTGGCGACTACCGGTATGGTTCAAACCAGCGTGCTCAGATTCTGTCGCTTCCCAGGCGGACGGGTTACCTGTATGTATGTATGTTTGTATGTATGTATGTATGTATCGAGAGAGAGAGAGAGAGATGTGTTCACACACACACACACACACACACACACACACACAAGCAGACTGGCCAAAAAAACAAAAAAACAACAACAAAAGAAACATTACAGAGGGAAGCCGTTGCTTTGCTTCAGTCAAAACCCTTTTATTAACACATTGCATGCTGTGTACAGTGTTACTCTGTGAGCCAGTGGTGTGACATGAGGAACGACTGTGTCAACGATGCTGACGAAATCATCTGTGACCTGGAGAAACAAACTGCTCGAAGCGCAACCCCTCCCCCAGCTGTGATCAACTTTGACGGCAGGGGACATTACACCATGACCCCCATCCCACTGAATGCGTCTGATTCTGCCCCTGGAATCCATGCCTCAGGAACATCTGGTCAAGGGACTTCTAACCACAGCAGCGAGGAAGGAAGCCAGGGTACCAAGAAGTCTGTGTGTCCAGAGACACACTTTCAGTGTGCAGGTAACGGCTACTGTCTACCTGTCTACACCAGGTGTAACAGGGTTGCTGACTGTCCGGGTCATGAAGACGAGGCGGAGTGTGACAGTTTCACCTGTCCAGGTTTCTTTCGCTGCCGGGGGTCCAACATCTGTCTCCACCCCAGCCACGTGTGCGATGGCTGGTCCCAGTGTCCACAACGTGAGGATGAACTGTTTTGCAACCTTACCTGCCCACACCTGTGCAGCTGTCAAGGGCTGGCCTTTACCTGCACTGCCGTCTTTTCCTCGCACCTCTATCCGCAGCTGCGTTACCTGGACGCCAGTGCCAGTGGTCTGACTCCTGTGCAGCTGAGAAACAACGTCATGCTGATCCACCTGAGTTTACGTGGCTGTCACCTGACACACCTGGGCAACCTGAATTTTCCCAACCTGCGGAGCGTGGATCTCCGAGACAACCTGCTCCATCACGTGGCCTATAACCACTTCACTGACGTCAGCAACTTGCAGATTCTGCTGCTCGCCAGCAATCCTCTCACCTCGTTTTTCGCTGACGATGCTGATTCCGACACTGACCATTCCCCGCTGTTCCCGTCGCTCTTGTCCCTGGACCTGTCCCACCTCACCCTCCCCTCTCTGAACCTCGCCGTCCTGTCAGGCTTCACCAATCTACGTCAGCTGAACCTGTCCAACAGCCGCGTGCAGCGCGTGCAAGGGGAGGGGCTTCAGCCAATGAAAACGCTGCAACTGCTGGATTTACGTGGCGGCGATGTCCGACAGTTCCCGCGTGCTGTGTTCAGAGGCCTGAAGGACCTGCGAGAAGTGTACGCTGACAGCTTCAAGCTGTGTTGTCCTGCCACGCTGCCGGATGGCTTTGACCTGAACAGGTGCTTCTCCCCCGCCTCGCCCCTCTCCTCCTGCACCTCCCTCCTGCGTCCCAGCGTCCACCGCCGGCTGTTCCTTCTCCTCACCTGTCTGTGCGTGCTGGGCAACGTGGCCAGCTTTCTACTGCGGGTGGTCGTGTACCCCAACAGGTGTGAGGGTGGTTCAGGTGTCATTGGGGTCTTCATCACTCACATGACGGTGTCGGATTTCCTGATGGGGCTGTACCAGGTGACCCTAGCTGTGGCGGACCGTGCCTACCAAGGTGTGTACGTCGCTCAGGACAGCGCGTGGAGGCAGAGCCCCGTGTGCGTTATGGCAGGTGTCGTGTCTCACCTGTCCAGGCTGGTGCCTCTGGGCCTCGTGTCGCTCCTCACCGTCGAGTTCGTCCTCCAAGACCGGCTGCTGCTGCTGCGCCCGGTGCTGACGTCAGCAAAGGCACGTGCGCACGTGGTGTGCGCTGTGGTGTGGATGGCGGGTGGTGTTCTGGCGGCTGTTGTCCCTGCAATGACGTCACACTGGCACGTGCACAGGCAGACTGCTGCGTGTTCCCCACTTCCGCTGGGCGGAAGTGAATTCGTTGGACAGGACTATTCTGGAGGTGGTAAGTATTCTCTTGGTGGTAACTATTCTCCAGGTGGTAAGTATTCAACAGGTGGGAACTATTCTCCTGGTGGTAATGATTCTCCAGGTGGTAACTATTCCTCGGGTAGTATCTATTCTCCGGGTGGTAACGATTCTCCGGGTGGTAGCTATTCCTCAAGTGATAACCATTCTCCAGGTGGTAACCATTCTCCAGGTAGCGGCAACACTCCAGGAGCTGACAGTTCTCCACGTGCTGACAGCTCTGCAGGTGTGGAGCATCTCACGGGGATCAACGTGGGCCTGGCGTCCTTGCTGCTGATGGTGACGGCTGTGGGTCAGGTCAGCCTGTTCCTCTCCAGGCAGTCCCACCCCCTGTACTTCATGGACACTTCCTGTCGCTCCCAGACACTGGTGGTGGCGCGAGGGTTCTGCACGCTGTCCTTGCTGCAGTGTGCCTCCTGGCTGCCCCTCATTGCCCTGGGAGGGACTCTGCTGTCCACTGGTCAGTCCCTGTCCGGCCAGAACGCGGCGCTGCTCTCCCTGGTCCTCTGGCCTCTGACCTCGGCCTTGAACCCTTACCTGTACGGCCTTGAGGTGTTGAGGGAACGGAACAGACAGCAGAGTAAACAGCTGTTGTTGAAACGTCTGAAGGGCAAGATGCAGAGGAAGGGACAGCGTTGAGACAGAGATGAATGTTCAGGTAAAGACAGACGAAAGGAATGGCAATATTGATGGCAGTGACAGCACCAGGGAATAAGGGAAGACTCTGAAGGAGACACAAGAAAATGGATAGACACATAGAAACATCAATCAGTTAACAACAACAAAATGAATACATTCACAAATAAATAATATAAATATCCTTGTCTGTCAAATCTCATGGCAATGCCATCCTAGTCATATCCACCAACAGAACGTTCTTCATAACGTTTCCATCGCGTTCTGTTTCAGCAATGCATGTGGTTACATTTGCGAGAATGAAGCGATGGAAAGTCTCCTTTTTATTCCGTGAAGAGATACAGGGCAGGAGGTCAACATCGCAACTTCAACGTAACAGATTTCTAATGTCCCCCTCATGCTTTTAGACCAAGACAGTCCAAGATGCAGCTATGTGCTCAGCGAAATTTCGGGAATATAATATTTCTAAATAAAATGTTACAGTCTGCATGAATGTGTACGTATGTGTGCGTGACTGAAATTTGATTGAATGACAAAGGAAACGAATGACAGCAGTTATCCCGCTCTGCCTAGGAAGGCAGCCTGTTGTGAAAATGACTGTGTTTGTAAAGCGCTTACAGCTTGGTCACCGACCGAGGATTGGCGCTATATAAGTATCCATATCGACATCATTATCTTTGGATGTTGAGGAAACAACAGAGAAGATGCTTTTCCCCAACCCCCCCCCCCCCCCCCCCCCCCCAATCCTTTTCCCGCTAATTGATGAGCTAACTTATTTTCTTCTCCTCTCATGGAAAGATCACGAACGGAAAACAGAAAGGAAGCAAGAGGCAAAGCCTTCAAGACTCACTTGTGCTTCGCGCTTTATCCAGTAAAGGAATGACGAGGAGAAGAAGAAAAAAAAAGAGATTTAAAAAATCGTTGAAAAGTGCTCTGTGTTAAATAAGATATAATTATAAGATAAGCGTGGGAGAACATTAAAAAGTTATATATATATATATATATATATATATATATAGAGAGAGAGAGAGAGAGAGAGAGAGAGAGAGAGAGAGAGAGAGAGAGAGAATCTATCTATAAATGGGGATTTTCCCACAGAATTGAACCAGTTTTTTCACATGTACTTGGTGCACGCGCTAATGGCATCTCTCGTTTTATCGTCTGATCGGAAAGTCTAGCACCCAGACCACGAAGCAGGGAACTGAATCCAGACACCCACTTCCATTCAGTCCTAGTCTGGGGCTCAACAACTGTGTGTGTTTGTGTAGGTGATTGTATGACTGTTTCGGTTTGACTGTATGGTTGTCAAATGGGAAATGTAAAACTTTGAATTCTTCATACACTGCAAAATGATTTTTTTTTTCAAAACAAATTTGATACATTCTTCTTCTTCTGCGTTCACTCGTATGCACACGAGTGGGCTTTTACGTGTATGACCGTTTTTACCCCGCCATGTAGGCAGCCATACTCCGTTTTCGGGGGTGTGCATGCTGGGTATGTTCTTGTTTCCATAACCCACCGAACGCTGACATGGATTACAGGATCTTTAACGTGCGTATTTGATCTTCTGCTTGCATATACACACGAAGGGGGTTCAGGCACTAGCAGGTCTGCACATACGTTGACCTGGGAGATCGTAAAAATCTCCACCCTTTACCCACCAGGCGCCGTCACCGTGATTCGAACCCGGGACCCTCAGATTGACAGTCCAACGCTTTAACCACTCGGCTATTGCGCCCGTCATTTGATACATTGAATTGTTTTTTTATGGCAAATTCAGGAAAAATAACCACTTTCCGTTTGCAGTTTAGCCTCATTTGTGTCATTTGATTTTCAGGATGAAAGTAAACCATTCCCCAGTCACAACATAATCATTCAGGATATCAACATATCAAACAGGATAAAACTGAACGCTTTTATTACTAAGTTCAGCAAAGATGTACGATGCATATGTGGAGAACATATATCTAGCAACCATGTAATATTCGAATGTCAGAATCTAAAATGGTTTTTTTGCCAGACTTCACTAAAAGTTCTTTTGAATGTGTTATTAACAATTCGTTTCGTTTATTTATTAATAGTCTGTTCATCTAAGATGATGATATTAGACTGAAAATAAATGATATTATTATCATTTGGATTATTATCATTTCTATCATAATGATGATTGTTATCATTAATTAGAAATCGACATTTCTGTATATTCGAATGAAAAGGGGGACGGTTGAGGTGGAGGGGAGGGGGTGTGGTGGGTGTGGGTGTGGGGGCAAGGGGCAGGGGACTAAGAAAGGAAGAGACAGACAGACAGACAGACAGACAGAGAGAGAACAGAATGTGGAAAAGATATAGAGTACAAAATCTAAAATGGAGAGGGTGAGTGTCAGTGATTGGAGAAAGAAAAAACATAATATTGGAAGGGTGTGTGTGAGAGGCGGGATTAACAATTCCAATATGTTATTTGTTGTTGCAGAAGGTTAGCTGCGTAGTCCTGTAGGACATTTGTTATAGTTGTTATAGTTGTTTGATGTTGGCGTTTATAACGTTTCCATTTTCCCTAGCGTTGTCTCTCCCTATTCACCCTCCAAACATACACACACTTTTACCCCCCCCCCCCACCTCCCACAAACCCTACCCCCACGGTTTTTTGTTTTTTTTTTTTTTTTTGTTTTTTTTTTGTTTTGTTTTTTGTTTTCCCCGTCTAATATCACTTTAAGTAGAAAGACGTTAAACTGAAGACGACATAATCATTCAAGGTTGACCAGACTTTGTGAAGTTCACGTGACGAAGGTGCGAGTCCGATACTGTTGGTAAGATCCAGGCACATACTTCAAACCACTGCCGCTTGTGCTTTCCCGTTCAGCCAGTTCGGCCAGCACACAGGTCAACGAGGAGTACAGAGAAATAAACTGTGTCTGTGAGGGTGCGGGTGTGACTGGGCCGGGGTGTGGATGATCTGGCATGGAAGTGTGCCAGTGTGTGTGTGTGTGTGTGTGTTGTAAGCGTGCGTGTAGAATCTGTGAATGACTATTATCATAGCCATCATATCGTGTGTGTCTATACTTTTGCAACTTTTTTTTGCGCTTTTTCATTGTGTACTCATCGTAAGTGTTGTGTGTATGTTATTATGTATGAGCGTGCGCGACTGTGAATGTGTCTGTATGTGTGCCTCTGTGTGTATGTACTTGATGGGCATAAGCTACATGTGTGCGTATGCGCGCGCGCCTTTGTTTATATAATTATGCATGTGTGCGCGTTTCCTCTGTGTGTGTGTGTGTGTGTGTGTGTGTGTGTGTGTGTGTGTGTCAGAGAGACAGACAGGCAGAGAGAAAGAGAAAGAGAGCGCGTGCACACACACACACACACACGCGCATGCACGCACGCACACATACACACACACACGCGCGCGCACACACACACACACACACACACACACACACACACACACACACGGCACGTACACGAAAAGCGCAAACAAATAATGTAATCAATACATCACTTTATTGTTGTGAACTCTGGACAGACAAACCATCCATGGAAAAGACAAAACACTGGACAACAGAAATATTGGTTCGATTCAAAACACAAAACTTGGTCATCTCTAAACGAGACACTGTTGACATGTTTGCTGATTTAAAGGCGCGGTTTCTTGTGTACGTTGTCCCTTGAAATATGTGGAGCGGCTTCAGGTTCACTTTCAGTTTATCAAGGAGGCGTCACTGCATTCAGACAAATTCATAAATATATGCTTCACCACATCTGCTAGGCAGATGCCTGGCCAGCAGCATACCCCAGCGCGCTTAGTCAGGCTTTGAGTGGACTTCTACAGAATTTTGCCAGATGACAACACGGATGTTGCCACGGGTTTGTTTGTTGTTGTTGTGGTTTTTTTCAGGTGCGCCAAGTGCGTGCTGCACACGGGGACCTCGGTTTATCATCTCATCCGAACGACCAGACGTTCAGTTTGGTTTTTCCAGTCAATCTTGGGGAGAAAGGGGGGAGGAGAGAGCGGGAATCGAACCCACACACTAACGGGAACTGTATTGTCTTAACCGTTCTGCCACCTTCCCTCTGTGGAGTAGTGGTGGCCCGGTGGTAAGGCCAATGACCGGGAAGCAACTGTCGTGGGGTTGGGGTTCGAGCCTCGTGTTCCTACCGGGATGTTTAACCCCCACCCCCTTCCACCAGACTCTGAGTGCTGGTTCGGGTGATATCTAATCGGATCCAACAATAAACCGAGGTCCCTAGCGCAAGGAAAAGAACCCAAGGCAAGAGATGAGTTATCCCTGGCACGATTCTGTAGAGAAATCGCCTTTGACAGTAAAATAAAATAATACACGTGCAGACAGACAGACAGAAAGAAAAAAAAACGACAATAAGAATGACCAGTACTGTACAACGACGATGCACACTCTCCCTGGAGATGGAGAGAGAGAGAGAGAGAGAGAGAGAGAGAGAGAGAGAGAGAGCAGCCTGAATTTCACAGAGAGAAATGTGCTGTGATAAAACAGAACCACAATGCAATACAAAATTCAATAGGGTGGTCCCAGACCTAGACTATGCTGTTTAGTATAGACAATTAGGTTCAAACTACACTTCACACCCTTAAAAAAAAAAGTGCGGTCCAAGCTCAAGTATTCCGAGGAAATTTTGACGATGTTAAAACTGCAAAGGTCAATGTTTAACTCTCTCCATACGAACGGCGAAAGAGACGACGTGAACAGCGTTTCACCCCAATTACCACCATCAAAATATTACAAGCAGAAGGCTCTTACACTGAACAGGTGAATGTTGACAAAGATACCACAAATTCTGACGGCGGAAGCTAAAGGTTGGGTCATTGAGACACCCACTGGACATCCGAGGTGTCTGTGTAGAGGAGAAGAGAGGACTGGCCGTACCTAGTGAGTTAAAAATAGGTGTAGTTTTCAGCATAGAATTTCAAGGAGAGGGTACTTACTATCAATGCCGTCAAAGCCCACGGCGTCCCGAACGAACAAGTACAAAACAACCAACCAAACAAGCAAACAAAAAAAGCAATGTTCAGGCATTGCACTCTGGTTCTGAAGAACATTACAAGCTTCGTGCAGTCTGGCACGTTGCCCAGCTAGGACAGCGGCAAGCTGGTGCGTGAGATACACGATGCCACCCTGGGAGATGGTCCCTCACAGTCGGCTGATGGCTGGGACACGCTGGAGTCGCTAACAACCACGTGATCATAGAAACATTGTACATGCTCCGCGGAAACATTGCACGTGGAAACATTGTACATGGAAACATTGTACATGCCCGATGAAAATACTGTACAAGGTATGTAATGTTAACTCACATGCGCTCCATTGAAAAAGCCCCATGACATTGTATATGCTTCATGGAAATAAATTATTGTATATGCCCCGTGTAAAACGTTGAATATGTTTCATGGAAATAGAGTATATGCCCCGTGGAGACATTGTACGTACTCCGTGGAAATATTGTATAATTTTATGCCCAATGGAGACATTGTACGTACTCCGTGGAAATATTGTACATGCCCAATGGAGACATTGTACGTACTCCGTGGAGATATTGTATATGCCCAATGGAGACATTGTACGTACTCCGTGGAAATATTGTATATGCCCCATGGATACATTGTACGTACTCCGTGGAGATATTGTATATGCCCAATGGAGACATTGTACGTACTCCGTGGAAATATTGTATATGCCCAATGGAGACATTGTACGTACTCCGTGGAAATATTGTATATGCCCCATGGAGACATTGTACGAACTCCGTGGAAATAATTATTGTATATGCCCCGTGGAGACATTGTACGTACTCCGTGGAAATAGTGTATATGTCCCATGGAGACATTGTACGTACTCCGTGGAAATATTGTATATGCCCCATGGAGACATTGTACGTACTCCGTGGAAATATTGTATATGCCCCATGGAGACATTGTACGTACTCCGTGGAAATATTGTATATGCCCCATGGAGACATTGTACGTACTCTATGGAAATATTGTATATGCCCCATGGATACATTGTACGTACTCCGTGGAAATATTGTATATGCCCCATGGAGACATTGTACGTACTCCATGGAAATATTGTATATGCCCAATGGAGACATTGTACGTACTCCGTGGAAATATTGTATATGCCCCATGGATACATTGTACGTACTCCGTGGAAATATTGTATATGCCCCATGGAGACATTGTATGTACTCTGTGGAAATATTGTATGTACCCCATGGAGACACTGTACGTACTCCGTGGAAATATTGTATATGCCCTGTGTTAAACGTTGTACATGTTTCATGGAAAGATTGTGCTTACTTCATGACAACATTGTACTTACTTCATGACAACATTGTATATGATTTGTGGAAACATGGTACATGTTTCGTGGTTACATCGTAATGCTTCATGAAAACTATTGTACATGCTCCATGAAGACAGTGTAGTGTACATGCTCCATGAAGACAGTGTACATGCTCCATGAAGACAGTGTACATACTCCATGAAGACAGTGTACATGCTCCATGAAGACAGTGTACATGCTCCATGAAAACTATTGTACATGCTCCATGAAGACAGTGTAGTGTACACACTCCATGAAGACAGTGTAGTGTACACACTCCATGACGACAGTGTACACACTCCATGAAGACTGTACTTCATGAAGACAGTGTACATACCCCATGAAGACAGTGTAGTGTACATGCTCCATGAAGACAAGTGTACACACTCCATGACGACAGTGTACATGCTCCATGAAAACTATTGTACATGCTCCATGAAGACAGTGTACACACTCCATGAAGACAGTGTAGTGTACACACTCCATGACGACAGTGTACACACTCCATGAAGACAGTGTAGTGTACATGCTCCATGAAGACAGTGTAGTGTACACACTCCATGAAGACATTGTACATGCTCCATGAAGACAGTGTAGTGTACACACTCCATGAAGACATTGTACACACTCCATGAAGACAGTGTAGTGTACACACTCCATGAAGACATTGTACACACTCCATGAAGACATTGTACATGCTCCATGAAGACACATTGAACATACTCCAGGGAAACGTAGCGACGGGCCAGTGACACTTACAGGCACTGTTACAGGAAATATTTCACACAGGACGTAATGTTTGATTACAGGTACTGTTTGTGAAATATTACACACATGACGTAATGTTTGATTACGGGTACTGTTTGTGAAATATTACACACATGACGTAATGTTTGATTACAGACACTGTTTGTGAAATATTACACAGGACGTAATGTTTGATTACAGATACTGTTTGTGAAATATTACACAGGACGTAATGTTTGATTACAGATACTGTTTGTGAAATATTACACAGGACGTAATGTTTGATTACAGGTACTCCATGGGAAATATTGCACACATGACGTAATGTTTGATTACAGGTACTCCATGGGAAATATTACACACATGACATAATGTTTGATTACAGGTACTCCATGGGAAATATTGCACACATGACGTAATGTTTGATTACAGGTACTCCATGGGAAATATTGCACACACGACGTAATATTTGATTACAGGTACTGTTTGTGAAATATTACACACATGACGTAATGTTTGATTACAGGTACTCCTTTCGGAAATATTGCACACTAAACGTAATATTCGTTTACATGTACTCCGTGTAATGTTCGTTTACGGGAAACTCCATGGAAAAGATTACACACACTTCGTTATGTTCCTTAAAAGACATCACATGGAAACGACACATGGAAACGAAAGGCAAATAACGTTTGTTTCAATATAGGCCAGAGAAACATTTACAAACCACATGATGATAATTTACATATAAACTCCACAGCAGAGACAAAGCGAAAGGCAAGTGATGTCAGTTCACTAAAAAAAAAAAAAACCCAACTCAATAGTAACATTGCACAAAAAAGCCAGTTGACGTTATCGTTCACAGACAACTCCATGGAAACAGTACCGATTCTCCAACACACACACACACACACACACACACACACACACACATCAAAGAATAGTCAGTTTGAGAATACCTGTAAAAATCTGAAACACACGAAAGAGCACTTCGGGGACAGGGTGCAGGGTGGTGGTGATAGTGGTGGTGGTGACTGTGGTTCCATGACGCCAGATGAAATGGATGCAGGAGAATAGGAGAAGAAGAAGAAGAAAAAAGCAAAAAAAAAAAAAAAAGCAACAGTAGGACTGTGTAGGTTTTGCGGGACACGTAAGAAAAATACAACAACAACAACAACAACGAATATCTACGGCCATCTCAAAGCTGTCAGGCTGAATGCTTTGAAATGTACTTTCAGCCCTCGACAGAAACGTACGCGCTCGTACAAATATAGTTTGAAATGTGTTTTGTTGCAGTTGTCGACGTTTGACAGTTTGAACTGTTTTTGTTCAAGCTCATAGGCACACATTTACGTACGCGTGTGAATATACAAAAGGAAAGAAATGGTCACCTGACAGTTTTTAGAGTATAGATGGGCATTCATTCTACCGCTTAACAACAAGACAAATAGCAATACCATGGACAACAACAACAATAATAAAGATAAGTTATTATTACTATCATCATTATTGTTATTATTATAATCATTGTTATTCATTTTACATGTTTTTTATCTATCGAGGCATCCATCTTGCTATAGCGCATAATTTTATTCTTGAGGCTCTATGCGCTTATTATTGTCGCTGTTTTTGATATGATTATTATCATCCTCATTAACATGATTGTGATAACAACAACAACAAAACTGCATTAACAACAATGATGATGATGATGATGATGACGACGACAATGAGAATAAATCTGATACTACTGTACAATATATACCTTGATAATTCTGGTTGTTGTTGTTGTTTATTGTTTGTTGTTGTTTTTTATCCATCAGTTCCACTACCCTCTCCTTCAAAAACAAACAATCAAACATACTCCGCTCGTCAATGACATAACGACGGGCGCAATAGCCGAGTGGTTAAAGCGTTGGACTGTCAATCTGAGGGTCCCGGGTTCGAATCACGGTGACGGCGCCTGGTGGGTAAAGGGTGGAGATTTTTACGATCTCCCAGGTCAACATATGTGCAGACCTGCTAGTGCCTGAACCCCCTTCGTGTGTATACGCAAGCAGAAGATCAAATACACACGTTAAAGATCCTGTAATCCATGTCAGCGTTCGATGGGTTATGGAAACAAGAACATACCCAGCATGCACTCCCCCGAAAACGGAGTATGGCTGCCTACATGGCGGGGTAAAAACGGTCATACACGTAAAAGCCCACTCGTGTGCATACGAGTGAACGCAGAAGAAGAAGTCAATGACATAACGACCCTTCAAACCGACAACCAGAGTACCAAGAGCAGAACAGATGTGTCGCAGCAGCAGGAAGTCTTTCCTCATTGGCTGAAGCCGCCAATAATTCAACACCACGAGCCAATGAAAACGAAACAATGCCGTATGCCCGTAACGAGACGCTAAGCGGCCACTGTCACTGCCAGGCTTTACAGACACAGAAGACGTGCACTGAGCGGGTCAGGTAAAACTCGTTGCCCATTATTTTTTGTCATCCTTCTGAGGTCATTAAGAAAACCTTTCGTTGATAATTAAGAACACACACACACACACACACACACACACACCCACACACACACACGCCATCCCACCCTTTACCCATAAAACCTTCCCACACAAAAAAAATCAACGGTAATAACATACAAATTAAAGAAGCATGGTTTAAATAAAAACTAAAGACCAATAACGTCCGGTAAAAAAAATCTAAAGTCCATTCGTGGGTAACAGTCAACAAAGTAAGAGCTAACAACCACTGATTGTGGCTATACTGGTTGTGACTCTCTAGGCAACGATGCAGTTCGTGACACTGGTCAGTTCACATTGTGAGTCCTCATTGACCATGGATGAATCATCCTGGCTGTCATTGTCACTGTCTATATTGTGAGTCCTCCTAGCTGCCATTGTCACTGTCTATATTGTGAGTCCTCCTAGCTGCCATTGTCACTGTCTATATTGTGAGTCCTCCTAGCTGTCATTGTCACTGTCTATATTTTGAGTCCTCTCTGACAATGGATGAGTCCTCCTAGCTGTCATTGTCACTGTCTATATTGTGAGTCCTCCTAACTGTCATTGTCACTGTCTATATTGTGAGTCCTCCTGTCATTGTCACTGTCTATATTGTGAGTCCTCCTAGCTGTCATTGTCACTGTCTATATCGTGAGTCCTCCCTGACAATGGTTGAATCATCCAAGCTGTCATTGTCACTATCTATATCGTGAGTCCTCCCTGACAATGGTTGAATCATCCAAGCTGTCATTGTCACTGTCTATATTGTGAGTCCTCCTAGCTGTCATTGTCACTGTCTATATTGTCAGTCCTCCTAGCTGTCATTGTCACTGTCTATATCGTGAGTCCTCAACGACCATGGATAAATCATCCTAGCTGACTATGCAGACCAGTGCAGAAGTGGCAGTTTGTTGCAATAATATATTCATTTCATAAATCAGCCAAATTTAACTAATAAAAAAGACCAAGATACCTGTTGCGTCATCGGGAGTAGAAAATATAAAAAATCATAATTATACCAACGAGGTACAGTTGTCAGGAAGAATGTAGTGGGTTGGGGGTTGTTGGGAGAGCAAGCTGTTTGCTTAGCGCTGTCCTGTCTGACTCGAGGCGATACAGTGAGGATTTGCTTCAAGGCCTTTGTCAGTGCTAGTGGCGTGGCTCTGACTGATGGTTCCAAACGTGGAACCAGAATGAAGATAGTGGTATCATCAAGCTAGAGAGACAAGGCTTCTTCACTGAACATGTCTGATATAATTTGACAGAAACGCTAGAAACGAATAACAAATGAAATAAACGAATATATATATGTGTGTGTGTGTGTGTGTGTGTGTGTGTGTGTGTGTGTGTGTGTGTGTGTGTGTGTGTTGTATTTTCATGTCTGCTTTTGACTGTTCCTTATATTTTACTTGAATGCTTCCACACACACACACACACACACACACACACACACACACACACACACACACGACACAGAAATCAACAATACTGTTTAACACTGAACAATTAATCATTAAAGGGGGAAACTATAATAAGAAACAACAGTTTTGTTTCGGTAATTTAGGCGTGATATAAAGCAACATTTTTATATTCTTCTTCTTCTTCTTTCTCCTTTCCTTCTAAGTCCTCTTCTTCTTAGTGATATCATTAGAATCATCCTCAGTAGTAGTGTTCAACAGAGCGCCTACCTTCGGGTAAGGGACCAACTGCACTGCATGTAGATACATAATGGGCTGCCCGCTGTAGCAAGCCTGATCACCATGTTTATATCTAGCCCATATCTAGACTGCAGCTCTGCGCTCAGCATAAAGATGAATGACATAGCAATACGTGTGTGTGTGTGTGTGTGCGTGCGCGTGTACTTATGTTTCTGTGTATGTGTTTGTGTCTGTGACTTTATATATTGTCACTACAAACCATAAAATGATTCATGTGTTTGATTGTGTAATGAACTATATATGCATGTATATATATATGTGTATATATATATATGTGTGTATATATATGTGTGTATATATATATATACATGCATGTATGTATGTGTATGTATATATATATATATGTATATATGTGTGTGTATGTGTGTGTGTATATATATATGTATATATATCAACATAATCACTTATATCTGTTATTGTTTATGTTCACATTTTTTCTCATCTATTCTGAATGTAATAATGAATTTATATATATATATAATAAAACGGTGGTCGACCCAAGAAAGTCCGGGGAAAAAAAAGAAGTTTATATCACGTTCATGGAGAGGCCGGACACACTGTGTTCCCCACGCCGTAAAAAAAAAAAACGTCGTCGTTACATTTCACATCTGACAGCACAATGGCTGTTGAATATCTAAGCCTCAGATACTGTTCCTGTTCGGCTGGTTCAAGTTGATGTACATGCACAAACAAAACAGTAAGCGTTGGGTACTCGTCAAAAAAAAAAAAAGTATTCAAAAATCGGTGTACAGCTGCATTTTTTTTTTTCAATGTGCATACCATTCACAAATGTCAATCCATTCTGACCTGACGTGTTTTACGAAAATAGAACAAAAAAAATGTATAAAATTCCAAGTATTCAAATAGTCTCAACGTGTCCATTAGTTTGCATGTACACAGTATAACGTTAGGGGAGGACGTATAGTTTAAAACTCAGTCAGGATTAGAATGATAATAAATACAATCATAATAATGAAAGTAATTGATCGACGAAAGATTTATACCTTGGTTACGATCACCAACGTATGTCAGACTGCTGATTCAGTATGATAATCTTTTCTCGATAACAGGTCACTGTTCACAGCTAAACAAACACGAGTAAAATGAAGAGCTTGAGAGACGATGTGTGTGGTGGCAAAATGACGTCATACCATCCACTGCCGGAATCACTGCTGGGACATTCAGTTGTTGTTTTGCTTAACCATGGAATACCTCTCCTCAAAGCATTACGTATAAATTATGCAGATAGTATGAATGAATTAAAAAGAAAACAACAAACAAACAAACAAATACAACAACAAACAAGGCGTGGTTGGGAATGTGAGCTGTAAGCAGAACATTTATCAGAGCAGTGGCTCCACTTTCTTCTTCTTCTGCGTTCGTGGGCCGCAACTTCCGCGTTCACTCGCATACACGCGAGTGGGCTTTTTCGTGTATGACCGTTTTGTATCCCGCCATGTAAGCAGTCATACTCCGTTTTCGGGGATGTGCATGCTGGGTATGTTCTTGTTTCTATAACCCACCGAACGCTGACATGGATGTATACAGGATCTTTAACATGCGTATTTGATCTTCTGCTACACACTAAGGGGGTTCAGGCACTGGCAGGTCTGCACATATGTTGACCTGGGAGATCGTAAAAATCTCCACCCTTTACCCACCAGGCGCCATCACCGTGATTCGAACCCAGGACCCTCAGGTTGAAAGTCCAGCGCTTTAACCATTCGGCTATTGCACCCGTCACTCCACTTTCAGATCTCGAGATAACGCCCACATCAGACTGATGACAACTAATCAAACAGACGGATTACTGCTGTAAAGAATAACGCGCGTGTTTATGCCGAACATGATAAAGGATGCCTCACAATATAGGATGCCTCACAAAGCAGGATGCCTCACAATATAGGATGCCTCACAAAGCAGGATGCCTCACAATACAGGATGCCTCACAATATAGGATGCCTCACAATATAGGATGCCTCACAATACAGGATGCCTCACAATACAGGATGCCTCACAATACAGGATGCCACACTGCACGAGTGCTAGAACATAGTCTACCGAGTATCATTTCCACGTCGTCACAGACATTCCATTGAGACCTAAGCTGTCATACATCGCTGATTTTGTTTTTGTTTTTGCTTTTGTCTTTTGTTTGTTTTTCCTGTGCTCGTACATCTTCAACCCCCTAGTGCGACCTGAACAATAAGCACCTTCAACACACAAAAGTATAAACAAAACAAACAAAAGAAATCATTTCAGTTTCAGTTTCAATTTCAGGGGGTGGATTGATCCACAAAAGCTACCAGTGCCTGCTTAAAATACTACTTAAAAAATTTATTTAACAAATAAAATAGCATGACGAGACATGTGTGCCTTTTGTTCTGATGCCCAAACCAGGAGGGAGTTTCGTTCTTTCTTTTTGACAGCAGGTTGAAAAAATCAAATGCCCGTTTAAACAAATCAGGTCTTATGATTACGACCGCATAACATCGCAAATGGCTGATTTCACAAATGGGAAACAGTTAAGTTTCGGTTTCAGTTTCATGCAGCGAATACGCTCATCTATACAAGCCAGCGAAAATAAATCAGTGAATAGATAAACAAATAGAAGAAGAAGAGAAATCAAAAAACAAGTTGATGAATTAATAAATGACTAAAAAAAACAGATAAGGGGGCCAAGAGATCTGCCCAGTAGAGAGGATTAATGGTGATGGTGGTGTGTATCCATTGAGATCGATGATGACCATCGTTGTCATCCAGCTGGTTGATGGGGGAAGGGTGGTCGGGGGAGGGGGGGGGGTGCTCATGAATCTATCTGTGAATGCGCAGATGGCTGAATGAATAGTCCAATCTGCGCACGAAATGTTCGCTGACAGTTGGGGCAGACAAAGACAGGCATATCATTGTCAGGGAGCTTGTTTGCCCGTGACTTTCTGGCCTGCCTCTTCTGAACAGCTGCAGCAGTCCTGTTGGCCTCGCACAACTTGGCGCCTTTCTGCACACCAGCTGGTGAGGACTAATGACAGCATATATGGTTCACAAAGTGTTCTGGGCCTCCTAAGAACTTGGCGCAGTTTCTTCCTTGAGGGCTTGGTGATAGGATGCCGGTACCTGCCGCCAGTGCAGTGAGCACCACGTATAACCACTTGTGTTTTCTTGCCATCTTTCAACTACGACAGTCCACGGATATCGTTTATAACTTACCGAATAGTTGCCAAGTTTTGGTCCGAATGAAACATCGAGTTTTCAAAACGAAGTTTTCAAGCTGTTGATGATACACGTGTATACCTGAAACAGCCGTCGGTGTGTTCAACGAGACATGAGTGTGTAGAATAAAGGCGGCAAGCATGATTTAAATGATATCTAGATTTTCAAAATCCTTTTATATATGCATAAATGCGTTCCTACTTTTCTATTGTGGTCCATAAAGGGAACACGAAGTGAAATAGCATCATGCTATGATAACCTGGCAAATGGATGAATAATTCCAGAACTATACATTAGACTGAACACGCCTGCGTGTTAAAGCAGTTAGATTGATTTAATCTTCTTCTTCTTCTGCGTTCGTGGGCTGCAACTCCCACGTTCACTCGTATGCACACGAGTGGGCTTTTGCGTGTATGACCGTTCTTACCCCGCCATGTAGGCAGCCATACTCCGTTTTCCGGGGTGTGCATGCTGGGTATGTTCTTGTTTCCATAACCCACCGAACGCTGATATGGATTGCAGGATCTTTAACGTGCGTATTTGATCTTCTGCTTGCATATACACACGAAGGGGGTTCAGGCACTAGCAGGTCTGCACATATGTTGACCTGGGAGATCGTAAAAATCTCCACCCTTTACCCACCAGGCGCCATCACCGTGATTCGAACCCGGGACCTTCAGATTGACAGTCCAACGCTTTAACCACTCGCCTATTGCGCCCGTCATTGATTTAATCAAACAATCGGCTTCGCTCAACACAGGGCGCCGCCATATTGATCTTGGCTCTCTAGAAATGAAACAGGGACAGGTCAATTGTGACGTCACTTCAACTGTGCACTTCCAGGACTGTTCGGTTTAGAACAACTTTGGGAAACGACGGATGTTCTGTGATTCAAACCGCCTGTCCATCACATTCGTAGTTTTCAAAAGCTGTGACAGTCGAATAAATGTCTCTGCAACGCATGCTTTCTTCGAGCACGACGGGGTTGGCAATCAGGCAATGTCCACAACGGCACTCAAAACTTTGATCTGTTTCTGTTGTGGACGTTTCAGCAGCTTGTCTTAATTTTTCCTCTGTGAGCTCGGGTTTAAAATCATGGAACAAAACCAAAACCCATTCCAAAACAGTCCTTGCACAGTGTTTGTTTTGGAGTTTTTTCGGGGTTTTTTTTTTGTTTGTTTGTTTTTGTTTTTTTCCTTAACGAATTAATTGCTATCTGTTTCGCAAACAGTCAAGAGCGAAAGCGAATCCCGAAACTTTTTCTTTGTCAATATCCACATTTATTTGCAAGAAGAAATATTGGACGAGCTATACATTTAAGATATGTGTAATTAAGCCATAAAGTGAACCAAACCGTGACCCCTTTAACTTACAGTGATCTGTTTAAAAAAAATATGATAAAATAATAAAAAGGACTACATTTTTACGTATTGCCCATTGTTCATGTTCGGATTTTGGCAGTTGTTGGTTGATTTCTGGGTCGTTGTTTCGGTTGTTGTTGTTTTTTTTGTTGTTGTTTTTTTTTGGGGGGGGGGGGGTGGGGGGGGGTTGTTTGTTTGTTTTTTACATGATTACACATTTTACGATGACATCAATAAAATTTTACTTTGTTACGTTCATATTGCTAATCGCTAATCTATTTGCTTTACATGACTGCACGACAGTGTAGGATGGCACCAATAAAATAAACGTTTTCGTTCCGTCCTGATTACGCCTTCATTTATTTATTCACTCATTTCACATGGCTGCGCCACACCACACTGACAACGGCCGGCCGTGATGGCCGAGTGGTTACACCAAAGGGCTCTCAGTCAAGGGGGGTCCTCGGTTCCGATCCCAGCTGAGTTTGGTGGGTGGAGGATGGAGAGATTTTTTTTCTGACGACGCGCGTTCAGATCTGCTGGTGTCTGATCCCCCTTCGTGTGTGTGCACTCTGAGCACACAGGAGTTAACTCTCTCCATACGAACGGCGAAAGAGACGACGTTAACAGCGTTTCACCCCAATTACCATCATCAAAATATTGCAAGCGGAAGGCTCTTATACTGAAGAGGTGAATGTTGACAAAGAATACCACAATTCTGACGACGGAAGCTAAAGGTTGGGTCATTCAGACACCCACTGGACATCCGATGGGTCTGTGTAGAGGAGAAGAGAGGACTGGCCGTACTGAGTGAGTTAAAAGTAGAATATTCAAATTGGTGTGACGCGACAAAACAGAACGAATTATAAAATCAAACTAAAAGACCAGGTCAAGACTTGGAACACAAAACGAGCACTTAGGACCTTCAGCATATCGGGAGAGTCGGGCCGGGTTTGATCCAGTTTCATGTATACAGAGGTCCAGCTTTCATTGTTCTTATGGGTAAATGGCGAAGCTTTCTTGATTTGATTCCTGAGAGTTTATAAAACTGGATTGTTGTGGCGAAACCTTTGTAGTTTCTGAGGTAAAACTAGATTGTTCAGGTGAAGCCTGTGTTGTTTCTGGGGGTAAGACTGGATTGTTGTGGCGAAACATTCGTGGTTTGTGGGGGTAAGACTGGATTGTTGTGGCGAAACATTCGTGGTTTGTGGAGGTAAGAATGGATTGTTGTGGCGAAACATTCGTGGTTTGTGGGGTAAGACTGGATTGTTGTGGCGAAACCTTCGTGGTTTGTGGGGGGTAAGTCTGGATTGTTGTGGCGAAACATTCGTGGTTTGTGGAGGTAAGACTGGATTGTTGTGGCGAAACATTCGTGGTTTGTGGGGGGTAAGACTGGATTGTTGTGGCGAAACCTTCGTGGTTTGTGTAGATAATACTGGATTGTTGTGGCGAAACATTCGTGGTTTGTGGGGGTAAGACTGGATTGTTGTGGCGAAACATTCGTGGTTTGTGGGGGTAAGACTGGATTGTTGTGGCGAAACCTTCGTGGTTTGTGGAGGTAAGACTGGATTGTTGTGGCGAAACCTTCGTGGTTTGTGGGGGTAAAACTGGATTGTTGTGCCGAAACATTCGTGGTTTGTGGAGGTAAAACTGGATTGTTGTGGCGAAACCTTCGTGGTTTGTGGGGGTAAAACTGGATTGTTGTGGCGAAACCTTCGTGGTTTGTGGAGGTAAGACTGGATTGTTGTGGCGAAACCTCAAACCTCCCTTCTCCCTCACCCCCCTCTCTCCCATCCTTCCCCTCACTCCCAATCCCCTTTCCCTCGGAAAGAAAAAAAAGAAGTGTATATAGTATGGTATTGACAGCAATTCCAGGGCTTATGCGCTAAAGAAGACGGCTTGATAGCCTTGTACAAAATCTCTCTGTTTCCTGTAGATAGTGGTCGGTTGTGATAATTGACATATATGCAGTTTTTGAAACGGTGCACTGGAATGAAATGAGAAATACAACAGCAAAAAAATTAATTTAAAAAAAAAAAAAAAAAAAAAAAAATCTAATGCCGAATAAGCAGCTGTGCCGGCGACGCTAAGTCTCTGTCACAGAACTTCACCCGCACTGTTCATTGAAACGACGAGATACAATGTTCAGCCCTTTTTTCTTTTCTTTTTTTATTAAAAGATGAACGCTGAACACTCGAAAAACAAAACTCATTGTTTCGTGGCCATAACTGACAGCGATACCATCTTCTCGTGATCTTTGCTATCGTGGATGTGTTCCTGGGAGTGCGAAAGGAGATCATTCCGTCCACACGAATTTGCAATAGCGATATATATATATACTTGGTTAGTATCTTGTGTTGTGTTTTTCTTATATATAGTAAACTAAGCATGCACGGATTTCTCGACTAAGAAGCAGCAGTTAGATTTGACAGTTCCCACTGAAAGGAAATAAAATAAAATAAAATAAAAACAACAAAAAACATATACACACAAAAGGATCGGTTGATGTATTTGGGTAAACAATTCATGTGGATAGGGTTCATGTCCAATATGTGCGGTTCAAAGGCAATTGTGTGACAACAACATCATCACACACACATACACACACACACACACACACACACACAGAGAGAGAGAGAGAGAGAGAGAGAGAGAGAGAGAGAGCTTGCCCCGATCCCTTCAACAACACAACACAAACCGCTACGGAAAGTGGCCTGTATGGATACAGAGGGGGGGGGTTGGGGGTGTAACCAAATCAGTGAACACGGACTGTGTCTTCATTCTCCGAGAAGCAAGGCTGTTTACAGTGCAGAACGCCATGGTTTTGCATGCAGTCTGGGCATAACCCACGTGGTTCGTGATTCTCGCTCATATTTGGCCACGTCCGATCAAAAAACAACACGGACACCTTTAGTATTGCAAACCAACACAGACAATTTTGTCTTGCAAACCAACACAGAAACCTTAGTCTTACAAAACACACACACTCTTTTTGCCTTACAAAACAACATAGACACCTTTGTCTTACAAAACAACACATAGAATTGTGTCTTACAAAGGAGTCGCAGAGTGAGAGAGAGAGAGAGAGAGAGAGAGACAGACAGACAGACAGACAGACAGAGAGAAGAAGAGATGGGGAAAAAAGTTCTTGTGATACACTGCCAATCAAAATAAAAGCAAATTAAAAAAAAAAATATATATATATATATATTATATATGTGTGTGTGTGTGTGTGTGTGTGTGTGTGTGTGTGTGTGTGTGTGTGTGTGTGTAACCTTAATCATCGAACGCAGTTATAACAGACGAAAAGAACATTTCAAATACAAAGTGGACGTCAGCAACGCTTGAATTCGCGAGTTTATCCTTCCAAGTCGACGTCAAACCGCATAAGATATAACACGGGAAAAAGAAGGAGAAAAACCATCCGAAGTGACCTACAAAAATTCTTTTTTTTTTTCTTTTTTTTTTTAAAGAAAGAAAAAAAAAAGAATGTATAACGCAAACGGAGCTAAGCTGGGTCAAACCTCTGTGCCAAAGTGCAATTCATTGGACACTCACAGACATTCTTCAATAATATAATGTCTACTTCTTCTTCTTCTTCTTCGTTCGTGGGCTGCAACTCCCACGTTCACTCCTATGTACACGAGTGGGCTTTTAGGTATATGACCGTTTTTACCCCGCCATTTAGGCAGCCATACTCCACTTTCGGGGGTATTTTATGTCTGCAAAGTTCAGTGTTGGTGGCTGTTGAACATGGACCGCGGTATCGTAAAGCCAATTAGAACAAGAGAGGCAAGGCCTTCAAGACTCACTTGTGATAAATTAAGTCCCCTAGCATTAATTACAGAGTAATTTCCCTTTTTTACTATCTGCACCAAAAACGTTTGCAAAATAAATAAAAAATTCCATGCTTAGCAAAAGAAGTTCCTGTTTGAACAAAAAATGATAATAATGACTCCTCTTGTTGTATCAGAATAAGAGGTCAAAGTGCCAAGTTTAGAGAATACAAAAAATATAAATATAACAGTAAATGCAGTTTGCATATAATTAGGCTTCTTTTTTAATATTTTTGTGCCCATCCCAGAGGTGCAATATTGTTTTAAACAAGATGACTGGAAAGAACTGAATTTTTCCTATTTTTATGCCAAATTTAGTGTCAACTGACAAAGTATTTGCAGAGAAAATGTCAATGTTAAAGTTTACCACGGACACACAGACATACAGACACACGAACACACACACACACACACACACACACACACACACACACACACACACACCCGAACACCGGGTTAAAACATAGACTCACTTTGTTTACACAAGTGAGTCAAAAAAGACATATAAGAGTTTATAATTATGATATTGTCACTGTTTCTTCACTGGTTCCCTTTTCTCCAAAACCAGTGCTGAAGAATCACAAGATGAATCAAATTTCAACAGACGACTGTGCGAGTATTTTAGTCTTCTGCTTCACTCGCGCACGCACGCACACACACAAAAGCACAGACATACCACATACAATATTCCCCGTCCCAACTCTTCCACCATTTAGAAAAAAAAGGAAAGAAGGGATGGAGACGGAAAGAGAGAAAGGGAGGAAGAAAGAAAGGAAGAAAGGAAGGAAGGAAGATGGATGGAAGGAAGGAAGGATGGATGGAAGATGGATGGAAGGAAGGAAGGATGGATGGATGGAAGATGGATGGAAGGAAGGATGGAAGATGGGAGGAAGGAAGGAAGGAAGGAAGGAAGGAAGATGGATGGAAGGAAGGAAGATGGATGGATGGAAGGAAGATGGATGGAAGGAAGGAAGGAAGGAAGATGGATGGAAGGAAGGAAGATGGATGGAAGGAGGGAAGGAAGATGGATGGAAGGAAGGAAGATGGAGGGAAGGAAGATGGATGGAAGGAAGGAAGATGGATGGAAGGAGGGAAGGAAGATGGATGGAAGGAAGATGGATGGAAGGAAGATGGAAGGAAGGAAGGAAGGAAGGAAGATGGATGGAAGGAGGGAAGGAAGATGGAAGGAAGGAAGGAAGGAAGATGGATGGAAGGAGGGAAGGAAGATGGATGGAAGGAAGGAAGATGGATGGAAGGAAGGAAGAAAGGAAGGAAGGAAGGAAGGAAGGAAGGAAGAAAGGAAGGAAGGAAGATGGATGGAAGGAGGGAAGGAAGATGGATGGAAGGAAGGAAGGAAGATGGAAGGAAGGAAGGATGGATGGAAGATGGATGGAAGGAAGGAAGGAAGATGGAAGGAAGGAATGGATGGAAGGAAGGAAGGAAGGAAGGAAGGAAGGTAGGGAATGTGCAAAGACAAAGCACGGAGTTTCGTCCCCTGCAGAAGAAAGTGCCCTTGCTCACAACGTGCGCCAACGAGGTCTCTCAGCACCACAGCCCAACAAGTCCCCGTCAAATCATGTATGATAGTCAGTCGTGTCCGACCATGACCATCAGAACAGAAGAGGAGGCAACTGCTGTCCCAACTATCCAGGCTAGAATTTGATTATAGCGGGGAGTGTCTTGCCTAAGTCACATCCCCACTATTTCGGCCAAGAGGGTTTTTGGACAGTCGGCAGTTGGGATGGTTCCCAAAGGCCAACTAACCCCCAAGGATGCAGCACTAAGAGCCAGTGCAATTTTGCCTCCTAGTTTGAGAGTCATAGTCCTTCACAAATGACGAAGCCGTAAATGGCTTCCCATTGCAATGGAGTCAATTTATGGTCAGTAAAGAAAACAGCCATGTGAGTCCAGCCATGGACAAGGTCAAGCTGCAAGTGGAGCAGCATTTTGTCTGGTCTAAAATGTGGACATTCAAAATACCGCACATCACACACACACACACACACACACACACACACACACACACACACGAACGCCAGTATGAGCGATCAACTGGCTGAACATGGTTATAATAACAGTCGGGGGTAAACTAAGAAATATCAAATAAACGAATAGCAAAATAGATTCTTGGAAAAAAAAAAGAATAGAAAAGACACAAGAAAGCGACAATTTTATGAATTTATCATGACAGCAAAACGATGACTTTGTACCAGTTTATCAAATATAAACATAGAGGATAGAAGCTGAAGCGATACCAAACCAAATGGAAACAAAATCCGAACCAGGTACTCATTCAGTTTCGAACATTTACATTTCGAACATTATAATTGACGTCTGTGCGAACGTCATGTCAATATCATAATGATAATAATGATAATAACATTACTACTACTACTACTACTACTACTACTACTACTAATAATAATAATAATAATAATGATAGTAACAACAACAATATGTGGGTTTTCTTATAACATCAAAAAAAACATCAATAAAAATATACGCAAAATAGACGATTAAAATGTTGTTTTTTCTTCTTCTTCACTTACATGTTCCTGTGGCAATATAGAATAATTATGCGAAGAACGAGCATACCACTGTTGGCTAAAGATTTAAGAGAAAAAATCCAAAAAATTAATGTCAAACACATCGTGTCACCATACCAGCAAAAACCGGGACTGGACCGGAATGAGGATGAGAGGGGATATAGCAGACTTTGGGAGGGAGGGAGGGAGGGGGTATGGAGGGGATATAGCACACACACACACACACACACACACACACACACATGGTGAATATGGCGATCTCTCTCTCTCTCTCTCTCTCTCTCTCTCTCTATATATATATATATATATCGCCATATTCGCCATGTGTGCAGACTTTGGGAGGGAGGGTGTGAGAGGGGATATAGCAGACTTTGGGAGGGAGGGAGGGTGTGAGAGGGGATATAGCAGACTTTGGGAGGGAGGGAGGGAGGGTGTGAGAGGGGATATAGCAGACTTTGGGAGGGAGGAGGGTGTCAGAGGGGATATAGCAGACTTTGGGAGGGAGGGAGGGTGTGAGAGGGGATATAGCAGACTTTGGGAGGGACGGAGGGAGGGGGTGAGAGGGGATATAGCAGACTTTAGGAGGGACGAGAGGGTGTGAGAGGGGATATAGCAGACTTTGGGAGGGACGAAGGGAGGGTGTGAGAGGGGATATAGCAGACTTTGGGAGGGAGAGAGGGTGTCAGAGGGGATATAGCAGACTTTGGGAGGGAGGGAGGGTGTGAGAGGGGATATAGCAGACTTTGGGAGGGAGGAGGGTGTCAGAGGGGATATAGCAGACTTTGAGAGTGACGGGAGGAGGGGGTGAGAGGGGATATAGCAGACTTTGGAGGGAGCGTGGGTGTGAGGGGGATATACAGACTTTGGAGGGACGAATGGGGGGAGAGGGGATATCAGACTTTGGGAGGAGAAGGGTCAGGGATTAGCAGACTTTGGGGAGGGAGAGGGAAGGACTTTGGGAGAGGGAGGGATCATAGGGAAACACAGACTTGGGAGGAGGGTGTGAGAGGGGATATAGCAGACTTTGGGAGGAATATAGAAGACTTTGGGAGGGAGGGGATATGTTCTAAGCTATATTGTATTACACTGTTCTTGCATTCTTGTGACCTCAATTTCTAAGCTATACTGTATTACATTGTTCTTGTATTCTGGTGACCTCAAGTTCTAAGCTATACTGTGTTACATTGTTCTTGCATTCTCCTGATCTCGGGTTCTAAGTCAAAGCCATCCACCTTCCCCCCCAGGAAAAGTATAACAGCGGAGGATAAAACTGTGCAGTTTTCATCGCTTTGGGTTCAACGTTCAAGGTTCGAGGTTCAAGGTCCTATAACCCTTTATGTTCATCGGGGCAGGGAATTCACATCCACTGTGTCCAGGGCTGGGCATAGGAAGGCGGGGGCCCTGTCCTCTCCTTCCGACGTTTCAACTTTCCTAGACTGCAGTCAGGTACCCGTTCACGCACGGGTGGATTGAGGAAAATCGGAGTAAAGTTGTTTCCCATGGAAGTTTAACGCCCAACCGATTCCGCCACGGTGACGCTAATCGCTTCTCGTCAGACGGACGCAATAGCCGAATGGTTAAAGCGTTGGACTTTCAATCTGAGGGTCCTGGGTTCGAATCTCGGTGACGGCGCCTGGTGGGTAAAGGGTGGAGATTTTTCCGATCTCCCAGGTCAACATATGTGCAGACCTTCTAGTGCCTGAACCCCCTTCGTGTGTATACACAAGCAAAAGATCAAATACGCACGTTAAAAATCCTGTAATCCATGTCAGCGTTCGGTGGGTTATGGAAACAAGTACATACCCAGCATGCACACCCCCGAAAGCGGAGTATGGCTGCCTACATGGTGGGGTAAAAACGGTCATACACGTAAAAGCCCACTCGTGTACATATACGAGTGAACGTGGGAGTTGCAGCCCACGAACAAAGAAGAAGAGCTTCTCGTCAATATAGGGGCTGAAACAACATTCTAGAACATTTCTTTCACAAGCGCATATGTGTCTTCAAAACATAATGCAAATCCAGGCAAAAGCATACAAAGAACAAAACATCTAAAAAAAAAAGACCCATAAAGTCTATTCAAAAACACATACATGCGTATTCAAAACATAATGCAAACCTAGGCAAATAAACATAAAATAGAGCTTTTGAAAATACAGATATACGTACTCAAAACAAAATGTAAATTCAGACCTGAAGTTAAAAAAAACAACACAAGAAACGTCTTTCACTGTAGTCAGTCCTGTCGTACAAAGTTAGAAACCCATACCTGTCCAGAAACAAACGGAGAAGGACTATTTATATATATATCAGTCTCATGACTTCAGCCATCAAATCTCCATCCTCCTTCCTCCACACACACACACACACACGCGCACGCACGCACGCACACACACGCACACATACACACACACACGCACGCACGCACGCACACACACACACACGGCGAATATGGCGATCTCTCTCTCTTTATATATATATATATATATATATATATATATATATATATATATATATATATATGTATATATATATATATATATATATATATATATATATATATATATATACGTGTGTGTGTGTGTGTGTGTGTGTGTGTGTGTGTGTGTGTTATATGTGTGTGTATGTATACATACATACATACATATAATAAACAAACTAAACTAGTAATATGATAATGCAGAGCCAATGTGACTCCTAATGATTAAACTCTGAACTATTTCATGCATGACTTGACGTCATACAGAACGATTACAATAGAAATAGATGGAACTGCAGACTTTGTTAAAAAAAACAACAAAAAAAACAAAGAGAGATAAAATAATAATAATAATAATAATGTTTTCAGCTGTTTGCACCCGTCGGTGATATAGATGGGGGGTGGGGGGGTGGGGGAGGAGAAGAATGACATATCATAAAATAATGCAAATCACCTTGGGAGTAAATTTCGATTTTGTAACATTCAGTTGTCGTGTGTATATTGGACTGGTGAGCTTTCTGTCAGTGTACTGTCGCTTTAGTATAGAAAAAAAACAAAAAACAAAAAAAAACAGAAAAAAACATATTATCAATTTTGCACAAGCTATGGTTAGTTTCAGTTTCAGTTTCAGTTGCTCAAGGAGGCGTCACTGCGTTCGGACAAACCATATACGCTACACCACATCTGCCAAGCAGATGCCTGACCAGCAGCGTAACCCAACGCGCTGAGTCAGGCCTTGAGAAAAAAAAAAAAAAAGCGGGGGAATAAATAATAGATAAGCTTACATAAATAAATGAATAATAATTATAATATAGAAAAAGGTAGTAGTAATAATAATAGTAATACTAATAAAATGATTTTTTTTTAAATAAAATAAATAAATAAATAATAATAATAATAATAATAATAATAAATAAATAAATAAATAAATAAGACAACAATGGTGATAAATAAGCGAATAAATGTAAAACATGAAGACACACATTCACACACACACCCACACATGCACAACAGAAATGCACCAAACATGCAGTTTCACAGATATGAAAGCACAGTCAAATACATATAAACGTACATGAGTTCCAACACACACACACACACACACACACACACACATTACCTTGCACCTCCTCTACCCCCCTCCTCCACACGGTCAGTCCCCAGTTTCACTTTACTGACATGGTTCCAGCAGGTTTTCTCCAGTGGAGAACAATGACCTTCTTATAATGAAAATGGGATACGAATTACTACAGCATTGTGAATAAATCCTTTTCTGCGCAACGATCCATCCATCCGCTCATTTCCCAAAATCCAGTTGTAAAATTGGATAAAAAAATAAAAAATAAAAATTGAAAAAAACCACGAAAGGTCACACTATGAATTCCATGACGAATTTCTGTTACGAGTTCTCCTCTACCTTTTAAATGAAACGATTTTAACACTAGTAATACAGATTAAAAATGAAACGATTTTAACACTAGTAATGCAGAATTAAGAAAGAAAACTAAATAACAGCAGAAATACAGTAATGGGAAGATTGATTCATTGATTTAGAACCACTTACAATGGCTTGATTAGGTTCAGCTGTGATTAAAAAAAAATGTTTTAAAATCTTCACCAATATGTAAGTATTTTCTACTTTTAGTTATGAAATTTTAAATGCTGTCATTTCCTGACTGTTATCAAGTATTAGATCTGTACATACTTTAAGGTGACTAGGATAGTTTTCTTGTATGTGATATTACCAAAGAGATCAGTGCGCTCAGCTTTCTTTGAATGTATGTAATTACTGCCAAAGGTATTGTTCTTCACCTGCTATTTCAGTGTTGTGTTGGATTACCATGGGATAGTACGTGTGGGTGTACGTGTATGAGCGATTGTGTGTGTGTGTGTGTGTGTGTGTGTGTGTGTGTGTGTGTGCTGTTTCATAGGAGAGGCTCAGATGCAATTGTATTATCATTAGCTGTAGAAGTAGAAGTATAGTAGCAGTAGTAGCAGTGGTAGTAGTAGTAGAGTAGCAGTAAAATTGATTATCATGATTCCTCTCATTGACATGTTGTTGTTTTTATATTCTTGTTCCATAATCATTGTTATTGATTATCATGATCATTGTTATCGATATCCTTCTTCTTTAAAAAAAAAAAATCACAATCATCATCAAATGTGATCCGATATATATTGTGCAGGGATAATAATAATATGTCTTTTAGGTCGTTTATTTCTTTCGCGTTTCAAACAAAAAAAACAGAAGAAGAAAAAGGGTGCTTTGCTGTTCTGAATATAACACACACACACACACACACACACACACACACACACACACACACACATACAAAGAGACAGAGAGAGATAGAGAGAGAGACACAGAGAGAGAGGGAGAGACAGACAGACAGACAGACAGAGACAGACAGAGAGAGAGAGAAAAAAAACACCTAATTATATATTAATTTTTGACTGGGCATACGCTTTCGAGGAGGGAATAATTATACAAGGCTTTTTTTTCTTTCAAATAAAAATGACTTAAAACATTCAAAATACAATTTTGACTGGGTATATACGTCTGTATACGTCTCTGATTTAGGGATCACTTGCAGTTTACTCAGCAACACATGTTATACGATTTTGGGGGGTTTTTTGTTTGTGTTTTTTTTTGGTTTTTAGATCGCAATAATATGAACGCTTAAAAATAAAACAGAATAAAATTAGATCAATCAAATTAGATTAAACGAAAAACATTCATTGAAACACTAGGATGATTTAAAGGATAATAATCACAGCACTGTGTTTTATATACAGCATAGACACACAACCACCCCACCACCACCCACCATCATAAAAAAAAAAAATTAAAAAAAAACAACAAACACAACCCTCCCATACACATGAAAAACCCGAGGAGATCAGGAGTGATGTACAGTTCGTGGACTGCCGATATCATGAACACGAATGATTAGATGAACTGGCTAAAAAAAGAACAGGTAAAACAATACACCGTCTTTCACGAACATCGGGGCAGTTAAATCACATTCACTGTGTGTTGGGCTCGATATAGGAAGGCAGTGAATTCATATCCACTGTGTCTAGGGCTGGACACAGGAAGGCAGTGAATTCATATCCACTGTGTCTAGGGCTCGGCATAGAAAGGCAGTGAATTCATATCCACTGTCTCTAGGGCTGGACATAGGAAGGCAGTGAATTCATATCCACTGTGTCTAGGGCTCGGCATAGGAAGGCAGTGAATTCATATCTACTGTGTGTAGGGGTGGACATAGGAAGGCAGTGAATTCATATCCAGTGTGTGTAGGGGTCGATATAGGAAGGCAGTGAATTCATATCCAGTGTGTCTAGGGGTCGACATAGGAAGGCAGTGAATTCATATCTACTGTGTGTAGGGGTCGACATAGGAAGTCAGTGAATTCATATCCACTGTGTCTAGGGCTCGGCATAGGAAGGCAGTGAATTCATACCCACTGTGTCTAGGGCTCGGCATAGGAAGGCAGTGAATTCATATCCACTGTGTCTAGGGCTCGGCATAGGAAGGCAGTGAATTCATATCTACTGTGTGTAGGGGTGGACATAGGAAGGCAGTGAATTCATATCCACTGTGTCTAGGGCTCGGCATAGGAAGGCAGTGAATTCATATCCACTGTGTCTAGGGCTCGGCATAGGAAGGCAGTGAATTCATATCTACTGTGTGTAGGGGTCGACATAGGAAGGCAGTGAATTCATATCTACTGTGTGTAGGGGTCGACATAGGAAGGCAGTGAATTCATATCCACTGTGTCTAGGGCTCGGCATAGGAAGGCAGTGAATTCATATCTACTGTGTGTAGGGGTCGATATAGGAAGGCAGTGAATTCATATCCACTGTGTGTAGGGCTTGGCATAGGAAGGCAGTGAATTCATATCCACTGTGTCTAGGGCTCGGCATAGGAAGGCAGTGAATTCATATCTACTGTGTGTAGGGGTCGACATAGGAAGGCAGTGAATTCATATCTACTGTGTGTAGGGGTCGACATAGGAAGGCAGTGAATTCATATCCACTGTGTCTAGGGCTAGACATAGGAAGGCAGTGAATTCATATCCACTGTATGTAGGGGTCGACATAGGAAGGCAGTGAATTCATATCCACTGTGTCCAGGGCTCGGCATAGGAAGGCAGTGAATTCATATCCACTGTATGTAGGGGTCGACATAGGAAGGCAGTGAATTCATATCCACTGTGTCCAGGGCTGGACATAGGAAGGCAGTGAATTCATATCCACTGTGTGTAGGGGTCGACATAGGAAGGCAGTGAATTCATATCCACTGTATCTAGGGCTCGGCATAGGAAGGCAGTGAATTCATATCCACTGTGTCTAGGGCTGGACATAGGAAGGCAGTGAATTCATATCTACTGTGTCTAGGGCTGGACATAGGAAGGCAGTGAATTCATATCTACTGTGTCTAGGGCTGGACATAGGAAGGCAGTGAATTCATATCCACTGTGTGTAGGGGTCGACATAGGAAGGCAGTGAATTCATATCCGCTGTGTGTAGGGGTGGACATAGGAAGGCAGTGAATTCATATCTACTGTGTGTAGGGGTCGACATAGGAAGGCAGTGAATTCATATCCACTGTGTCTAGGGCTGGACATAGGAAGGCAGTGAATTCATATCTACTGTGTCTAGGGGTGGACATAGGAAGGCAGTGAATTCATATCCACTGTGTCTAGGGGTGGACATAGGAAGGCAGTGAATTCATATCCACTGTGTGTAGGGGTCGACATAGGAAGGCAGTGAATTCATATCCACTGTGTCTAGGGCTGGACATAGGAAGGCAGTGAATTCATATCCACTGTGTGTAGGGGTCGACATAGGAAGGCAGTGAATTCATATCCACTGTGTGTAGGGGTGGACATAGGAAGGCAGTGAATTCATATCCACTGTGTCTAGGGCTGGACATAGGAAGGCAGTGAATTCATATCTACTGTGTCTAGGGGTGGACATAGGAAGGCAGTGAATTCATATCCACTGTGTCTAGGGGTCGACATAGGAAGGCAGTGAATTCATATCTACTGTGTGTAGGGGTCGACATAGGAAGGCAGTGAATTCATATCCACTGTGTGTAGGGGTCGACATAGGAAGGCAGTGAATTCATATCCACTGTGTGTAGGGGTGGACATAGGAAGGCAGTGAATTCATATCTACTGTGTGTAGGGGTCGACATAGGAAGGCAGTGAATTCATATCCACTGTATCTAGGGCTCGGCATAGGAAGGCAGTGAATTCATATCCACTGTGTCTAGGGCTGGACATAGGAAGGCAGTGAATTCATATCTACTGTGTCTAGGGCTGGACATAGGAAGGCAGTGAATTCATATCTACTGTGTCTAGGGCTGGACATAGGAAGGCAGTGAATTCATATCCACTGTGTGTAGGGGTCGACATAGGAAGGCAGTGAATTCATATCCGCTGTGTGTAGGGGTGGACATAGGAAGGCAGTGAATTCATATCCACTGTGTGTAGGGGTCGACATAGGAAGGCAGTGAATTCATATCCACTGTGTCCAGGGCTCGGCATAGGAAGTCAGTGAATTCATATCCACTGTGTCCAGGACTGGGCATAGGAAGGCAGTGAATTCATATCCACTGTGTCTAGGGCTGGGCATAGGAAGGCAGTGAATTCATATCCGCTGTGTCCAGGGCTGGGCATAGGAAGGCAGTGAATTCATATCCACTGTGTCCAGGGCTGGACATAGGAAGGCAGTGAATTCATATCCACTGTGTCCAGGGCTGGGCATAGGAAGGCAGTGAATTCATATCCGCTGTGTCCAGGGCTGGGCATAGGAAGGCTGGGCCCAGTCCTCTCCTTCCGCCCTTTTAAACCTTCCCAGACCGAAGTCAGGTACCCGTTCATACTTGGATGGAGTGAAGAAAATCGGAGTAAATTGCCTTTAAAGATGAATAGATGAATGAATGAATAGACAGAAAGACAGATAAACAGATAAATAGATAGATAGATAGACAGAAAAATAAATGATTGAATAGAATAATCAAGATTGAATAGAATAACCAATCAATCAATTAATCAATAAACGAACATGAACAGCAACAAAAGTTGTCAGAGGTACTTGTATTTTCGCCTTTGGTTGCGGTGTTTAGTCCTGTGTGAAGCACGCACCTCAAGATGGTCCATTAAACGAAATCCAACCAAATAAAAACCAGCATACAATACGACCATTGAAAACAATAAGCGCCTTAAAATCAACAACAACAAAAACCCAACCAAGCAAAAGAACAAAACAGTCTATGCAGCACGTTGCTACGCTAGGCTGAAAGGGAAGAAATATCATGTGCTGTTTCGCGACTTCGTCAACAAGCAAACAAAAAAAAGAAGAATAAAAGAATAAAAATGAAATAGAATAGAAATTGACAGAGTAACAGAATATCATGCGGGGTTGCCATTTATGGTGTAATAAAGTAGTGCTGAGTATAGCACTACACCAGTCCACAGCGATATGCATGTACTATAGGTATCAACTTTGAATATTAGATGCTCGGGATCTGTAAAAGGTAACAAAAGATCAGTCTATCAGAATACTAGACGAACAGTGTCTGTACAATAGATATAATATCAAGTCAACTCCATGAAAAGATCACAATCTGTAAATGGCTCCGCAAACAAAGTACGGGGTTGTAAAGAACACAAAACTCTATAGCGGTGTGCAGAATCGTTCTCGTTGCGATCTGTCCTCACAGTATATGTGTGTCTGTGTGTGTGTGTGTGTGTGTGTGTGTGTGTATTTATGTGTGAGCGCGCTAGCGTATGTGTATTATACCACGCAATATAAACCCTATAAACGCACTGTCCGCTCAAAAAAACATATTTTTGTGGAATCGTCTTCTTCAAATATTCGTCCTGATGGGCTTTTCTGAGATGCTGTATCATGAGAGAAACAAGTTTTCATTCAGATCCTGGAGCATAACCTGCACTTTATAATCATGTTTTATACACACCTCCTCTCCAATGATTAACTCTCTCCATACGAACGGCGAAAGAGACGACGTTAACAGTGTTTCACCCCAATTACCATCATCAAAATAGTGCAAGCGGAAGGCTCTTACACCGAAGACGTGAATGTTGACAAAGATACCACAATTCTGACGACGGAAGCTAAAGGTTGGGTCATTCAGACACCCATTGGACATCCGAGGGGTCTGTGTGGAAGAGAAGAGAGGACTGGCCGTACTGAGTGAGTTAAGAAACAACACGAAGGAATGAGAGAGCACACGAAAATAACAGTATAAACTTTCCACCCTTGACTTTGATGGGATACGTTGTAGAAGGCTATGTATTTGTATTTCTCTTTTTGTCACAACAGATTTCTCTGTGTGAAACTGGGGCTGCTCTCCCCAGGGAGAGCGCGTCGCCACACTAAAGCATCACTCATTTTTTTGGTGTTTTTTCCTGCGTGCAGTGTTTTATTTGTTTTTTTCCTATCGAAGTGGATTTTTCTACAGAATTTTGCCAGGAACAACCCTTTTGTTGCCGCGGGTTCTTTTACGTGCGCTAAGCGCATGCTGCACACGGGACCTCGATTTATCGTCTTATCCGAATGACTAGCGTCCAGACCACCACTCAAGGTCTAGTGGAGGGGGGTTAGGGGGGGATATCGGCGGCTGAGCCGTGATTCGAACCAGCGCCACGCAGATTCTCTCGCTTCCTAAGCGGACGCGTTACCTCCAGGCCATCACTCCACATGTGAGTTCCTGCATCATTCTGTTTTTGATTCTAGAACCTCTAATGTTTTGGGGGTGGGTGGGGTGGGGGTGGGGGTTCGTTGATGTTTTTTTGTTTGTTTTTTTTAATTTATTTTTTTAAGCTGACCTCTCCATGATATTGCCGGAAACAAAATCAGCAAAGCGCCTGGGTCACCCATTACTTTTTATTTATCTTGATCAATACGACAGAATACCGGGCATAAAAGGATAAACAAACCAACTTATCAATATTTACTGCGCCCTTGCAGTTGTAATATCAATGATTCCTGGTAATACGTAATAAAATTAAAAAAAGTAGAAGAAAGATATGACATAAAGAAATGAGACAAAATGATAATCTAAGAATTAATATGATAGTTTGTGATTGTATAAACGTATAACCTCGGAGCATGAATAGTGGAAATACCCAGAGTTTTCTCCCCCTTCTACCAGACCTTGAAGTGGAGGAGGTGGACGCTAGTCTTTTGGACCCCGTGTGCAACATGCACTTCATGAAGCACGTAAAAGAATCCACGGCGACAACAGGCTTGTCCCTGGCAAAAACTCTGTAGAGAAATTAACTTTGATAGCGAAAGTAAAACACGTCCAGACAAAAAAAACCCAGAGAAACAGACGACGGAAATAATCATTCGGCAACGCTGCACAGTGGCGACACACTCTCTCAAAGGGACAGCACCCAAACGTTTACACAGAAAAGATAATTTATTGTCGCAAAAAAAAATACTACAATAAAATACAACATAATACACGACCACCACCCAAGAAACTAAGCGGCAGCGCAGGGTCTACTCTAGCGGGCGGCACTATGGCTGCATGACATTCATAACGACAAGGAAAGTTATCATTACTATTATTTCTTAAAAATTCAGATAAAAAACAAACAAAATCAAATGGGGGATAAAGGGTAAAGCTTTCAGTCATTGCTCAGTACCGGAGAGGAGGGATGCAGAATATATATATATATATATATATATATATATATATATATATATGTATGTATGTATGTGTGTGTGTGTGTGTGTGTGTGTGTGTGTGTGTGTGTAAGAAGAAAAAAAGCCAAGCTGATATGGTTATATGCTTTTTTTGCTAATGACGACATAAGTTTTTCATATCATAGCGATCTCTCATTACGAAGGATGAAGGGAAAGATGTCACACACACACACACACACACAATATATATATATATATATATATATATATATAATTATTGTTTGTTTGTTTCTTAAAACAGAACTAGCATTATATGAATGCCAATAAACAAAATGGTAAAATGAGTATCGTTGTTTAAGGGGGGGAGGAAAAAAAAAACCAAACTTTTTCCGGCGCCTGTACACAATTTGATTCGGTAAATGTAGTCATCCAGAGTTGAAATGCGCACTCTGGTTTTTTTTTCTCAGGCTTCTTTCGGGTATGTACAGACACCCTGCAGGACTTGCTGAATGTCACATCAGTCACTGCGACTGGTGCCCGCTGAAGGCACACAAACGACTGGGTAAAGATTGTGAAAACCC
>NC_134906.1:6131418-6141418 GCF_041734735.1 Babylonia areolata | reverse complement strand
AACAGGTGTAAACAGTGACACCTTGACAACAGATATCTTAAAACAAAACAAAACCAAAAAAAAGACATTTATAACAACAACAAAACAAATTGTAAATTGTGCACACCGTGTACAGTACACATTGTTAATACCTGCCGAACTGAGAGGCATCTACCGTAAACAAGAGTTTACTTCTGTATGTTGACGTCATGGCACCGCACACTCATGTGAACTGTGACATTCGAACCATTAACACAGGTGATATAGGCTACGTTGTACCGTAAAGACACGTAAATCACGACAGATATAAGCACATATATGACATTCATTCCATACATTTTTTTGTAAACCATGACACGTCTGCAGTGAACACATAAAGGAGAACATACGTACATGTCAACACTGACACTTGTACCATGGATAAGAGTAAACAATGACACCAATACCAATAAACTGTGCAAGTTATGAACCGTGTGCAGCATGCACCATTCTGACTGTTTGCCATTGCCAGACTAACAAGCCTACTCTCTGCACGAAATGCAGATTTGTTTCCACACACACACACACACACACACACACAATCTACACACATTCACCACATAAAAAGAAAATATCCGAAAACAAAAGAAAGAAAGCAAAACAGCACCAAAGGTACGAATCACTCCCATGTCAAGTTCATTAATCATCAGCGTACCGCGCGTGCGTGTGTTTATTTTGGTGAGCACAACGTTACTTTGAATACGTTGAATTTCACATTTCTTACACAGGTCGAATTGGTCGAGTACTCGACATCTTGGAGTCGTTATTTCCATTCATCCTCTTCACATATCCGGTGCATGTCCGTAATCCATTGAAAAAAAAAAAAGGCAAACAAGCAAAACATTACTGAAAGGATGGTGTGGAAAAAAAAAACCCACAAGTAAACCAGGTTCGTCAAAATGTCAAAGGGGATGATATGTCGTTTAATCGAAAAACATATAAAAAAAAAAAAAAAATGTTCGCCCCTCCCAGTCAGAAATTTCACAATTATTTTTGTCCGGCGGAAAGTTGTGGGTGAGGGTCGTGTCCAACACAAGCAGAACACGCTGACACGACAGCATAACCTATGACCCCTATGATGCTAAACAAAAGACTATGAAAGCAACAATAACGTACCAAAAATATCATCCAGTACAACTCACGGCGCGCCGTGTACAATGCATGCATGGCGAGAATCAGATTGTCTTTTCTGGGACAGAAAATGATGGGGGAGGCAGGATCCAGAATCAACAGGGACTGTCTGTCTGTTCACGGTCTGTGGTTCAGACTTGAAAAGCCTAGTTAACTGACTGCCAAAGGCACGCGAGACAGCAGGCACATTAGAAACAAATCAAACCCCGTGCTTTGAAACAGAAAACAAAACAAACCAACAAGTTTCAGTTTCAGTTTCATGGTAGTGTCAGAGCGCGCGTACTTGACAACAAAAGACATTGACATGGGAGTTCACACTGAACCCAAAACGAAATGCACGTATCGATTTTTTTTTTTTTTTTTTTCTAACCAAGTTTGAGAAAACTTTCTCGTATGGACTTGTCAGAGCTAAATACAAGAAAGAAAAGAACAGAAAGAAAAAAAAAATCTTTTTCTTGCCAGTGATAAACATGATGCAGACAGTGTGACACAGCAGCTTAGTAGTGTCCAGCAAACGCCACTGGCCAGTTTCAGTTTCAGTTTCAGTAGCTCAAGGAGGCGTCACTGCGTTCGGGACAAATCCATACACGCTACACCACATCTGCCAAGCAGATGCCTGACCAGCAGCGTAAACCAACGCGCTTAGTCAGGCCTTGAGAGAGAGAAAAAAAAAGATAAATACATAAAAAAAAAGAACTACTACTACTAATAACAATACGTATAAGGCGCAAAAACGTGATGAAGTCAACTATAAGCGTACAAAAAAAAAAAAAAAAAAATATATATATATATATATATATATATATATATATAAATAACTGGCCACTGGTCAACAAATGACGACTGCAGTGCCACGGCTTGGACAGCGCTGACCTGAACAACTGGACGTGTCTCAAGCTGTTGGTGTGCAGTTTCTAGTTCCGGTCGTTTTGGGGTTTTTTTTTTTGTTTTTGTTTTGTTTTGTTTTTTGTTTGTTTGTCGTTTTTTTCCTTTCAGGTCCACAACTGCCCTACTGGGTCAGACAGCCCACGGGCACTTGGTACCAGTCCTCAACAGAGCACCCATTTCGCCTATGATGTGATCGTGCCACCACCCTCAGTAACCTCTTTCCCCTTTAGCCTACCTACTCGCCAGTCCTGTGTCGCCTTCTCAGCCCCTATCTCTCTCTCCCTCTCAAATATTTCCATGTACACACACTGATTTGTGTGTCCATGATACAGCACAGTCAGCTTCTGAGGACACTTTTAAGTGTCCACGTGTTTTGAGACAGTGTGAACTATGTGACGTGCTTTCACGGAAGTCACTTCTCAGCGAATTTTAATATATTTCTTTTTTTGGATGGAGCTTCGCCACTGTCCAAAACAAAAGAGGCAGACAAAGTGTGTTGTTTCAAAATTACCGATAATAGACACTAGAGACCAGACAATGAAGAAAGGAATCACACACACACACACACACACACACACACACACACACACACACAGCAACTGTGTAGACGAGCGAAGTGGTAACTGGCGAATCGGGATCAATAATGTAGTGATTGGTAAATCAGAAACAGACAATTCGGGAATAGGTGAATCGAGGTAACACCCCCAGAGGAGGGGGGAGGGGGTGCTTAAGGAGAGAGGGGCGTGGGTGGCATGGGGGAGAGGACAAGTGGGGGGTGGGGGGGGGGGTGCCAATTACTACACTGCCACACACACACACACCACCACCACCACCACCACCACCAGAACAACACCGCAGTAAAGTGGGCAGCAGAAAAGCCAGCCTTTACGTTTTGGATGTCTGATCTGTGACTCTAACTCGAAACGTGAAGCTCTGCGCTAGTTACCAGTCTGACACCCAGGAGTGATGTTTGCCAACTCCACGTCATGATTATTAAGGGCCAAGAGTGTGCTTTCAAATGACGTCAAAAGACCCAAACGGCGAAGACATTCCCAAACATAGGGGGCATCACGAACCATGGCGGCTACACGTTAAAACTATCTATTAGCAGCTCTACTGCGCAAAGTACTTGTGAATGTTGAAACGGGTTGAAGAAGGGTTAACTATTCGTTGAAAACTGGTTGAAAACAACGGTTAATTCTTCTGACGTCATACAAATTATCGTGTATGAGGTGGTGTGCATAAAGCGTCACAGTCCAGTCGTCAAGCAAAAAAAACGACACAATTTCTTTTACGTAATACGTCATAATCGGAGCGTCAAACATTTCATAAAAAAAACAACAACAAAAAACTTGAAATGAAAACGTCACAATCTATGGATTCTCAACGTGTTGCGTCTGTGATTACAATGACTACTCAACTGTGTCAGAAACCTACACTGGCAACCGAACAAGATTTCTTTATTAAGCAATCTGTCCAATTTGTTTTCGTTTTATGATCGGTTTCCTGAGGTAGGCTTTTTTTTCTCTTCAAACAGTAGCAAAATATTTGTTAATCGCTTTTATTTGTGCTGGGCATGTTTATGGTATTCCATTGATATGATTATGAGCGACAATGCCAAAGATTCTAGTCTATACGTTGTGTTCCTGTTTGCTTCGATGTTAATTGTCTTATGGCACCAGTGCGGTTATGTCAGCGCATTTAGTTACAGAATGGGTGTTACCTCTGCATCAACGGAACCCTTGGGTCAGCATAAAAAAGCCTCTCACAGCGTAATCCATGCACTTCGTAAACACTCTCGCCACACCACGTCTTGTTCAGATTTTATTACACAAGCTATTCAACAAGAAAACAACAACAAAAATAATACACAGATCAAATCAATGACACGATATAGTTCATTAGTTGGCTCACGTGGAAAAAAAAATGAAGATATACTTGTCGGTATTTGCTGTTTACTTCCAGTTTATCATTACGATTGTTCACAGAGCAAAGCCAATTATTTGATGCATTTATATATCTATACATTATCATACCTTTATTGTATAAACATGATAATAGCAATATCAGATATTTTTGTTGCTTTCTGGACAATATTATCAGTCTGGAATCTGGTTCTGATCAAAACGATTTCGGCCTTTTTTTTTTTTTTTTTCATTGTTTAGAACACGAACATAAGTATTCAGTGGTCATGATGTGCAGAAAGCTGCTCAAACAGCAGACAAAATATCATGACAAGCTGCAACACGAACATTTATACTGTTTGCCTGAATCCTTCACAAGACTGGCTCGTATTTGTTGTATAGAAAAAAAAAGGAAGAAAAACAACAACAAAACGCAGTGATTGTCAAAAATGTGTACAGGCTGGCTCACGGCTGGTTTGACCTAGATGTATTGTCACAAGTTCGACGATCACACACACACACACACACACACACACACACATTCACTCACTTACACTAAGTCAGGGCGGGGTACAAAAACTACAAGAACTTTTTAAAAAATGTATATAGATATTTACGAGGGTAATATGTGAACAAGTATAAGGCTTATCATCATCATCATCACCATTGTTATCATTATATTATCATTGTTGTTGTTATTGTGGTTGTTGTCTTTGACGCTGTTGGTGTAGAATCATATATCTAACTCCTCGCCCTTCCGTTCACAAAGAAAATAAAACATAATGAAAGGACCCGCGGAATTGTGCCCACGCAATCACACAAAACACACAACAGATGACATCCACGAATTACGTACTAAACACAAATAATGCAACAAATGCAGATAAACAGACATACAGAGAGAGAGAGAGAGATGGGTTGTTTATCCATTTCTGGCCATTGCTTCCTGTGAACGGGTGTCAGAAAATAAACGTTTGAAGAAAAGAAAATTCATCATCGACAACATACACTTTGTCTAGTGAGAACCACTCAGCCCAGCAAAATACAAAAGGGAATCGTAAATAACACGCGCTTTGTTACCCGCAGTTAGTGGAATCTCTACAGAATTACATCACTGCTAGAGTATGCTTAGTTATTCAAATAAGTACGTCTAAGACATAACAGTGAGACACAGAGAGAGAAGGGCATGCAATAATCCGCTGTAATTATCAATAGCGTTTTCACGGTGCTTAAAAACAATATTTCACACTGCATCGTGGCTTGATATCGAGACAAAATCATTACGTAGGAACAAATAAAAACCGTCATTTTCTTCTTCTTTTCTTTTTCTTCTGGTTTTTTTTTTCCAAGTTCATTGACATTAAATGAACGCAAATTCCATGAAAACGTCTTCCACTGTGACCCATGAAAAATCAGCATGAAACAAGTTCACAATACACAATTGACAAAATAAAAACCAGGACCAAGGGTGGGCTCTCTCTGCAAGATTGTGTGTGTGTGTGTGTGTCGGGGAGTGGAGGGGGGAGGGGAGGATGCGGAGGGTGGCCAGCCAATAGGGAAGTTGGATAAGGAAGGGGTGGTTGTGTGTACAACAGTCACTCCTACTGTAAACCAGTCAAGAACAAGGAACAGTGACGACATATCGTTAAAAGGTTTGTTTCGTCATTCCACGTCAGAGCGGTTCGATTTACGACAGTTCCTGCCACGTGGGTTGATGTCCTTTTGAAAATAGGGGAGAAGAGGGGGGGGGGGGGGGAGTTTCGCTGTGCTTCATACTGTTTGCAGTGAAATTATTCCTTTTGCCATGTACAATAAAGGAATAAACAATTCATTCAGTTGCATGTGAATGTTTTTTTTCCCGACTGGGAAATAGGGGGGGGGGGGGGGGGGGGGAGACAAACAAACCGACAGTTATCAATATTTCGCGAATCGAATCTGATTTTGTATAAGGTTCATCAAAACGTGCATTGTACAATACTAATGATTATAATAAAAGAGCAAGATGTATAATCTTGGACAACCAAAATAACAACAGAAAAACAACACGAGCGACTATGATCATATCGCTGAAGTAAAATAATTAAAATAAAATAAAAAGTTAAAACAAGTTATACCATGTGCTCTTTTGACGGGAGACAACGGTCTGAGGTACCTCGTGCCCAGTTCAAGTTATCAGAAGATGACAACAACAACAAAATAAGAAAATAAAAGATAGTCACAGCTAGGTGGGGATGAGGGTGGGGGTTCAAGGGGGGTGGGGGGGGGGGGAGGGGCGTCTATGACGTTAACATTGTAGAATTCGTCACTGGCATTCGACGTACGTTGATTGCAGCATAGAGGGGACCCCAGCGAGGCGAAAACGAATGTTTGTAATGTTTCGTGGTGTGGCATACAGTACACAAAATATGTAATATTTTCGCTGGTCCACATGATGGATAATCACACACACACAAGAATAATGTTGTTTAGAAGAATATTGTTTATCAAGTTATGCACATTGTAAAAACTATTATTTTTCAGTTGTTCCACAGACTGTGTTACACCCACCCACAAAAAACAAAACATGAACAGGACTTTTTTTTTAAGCTAAAAAGATTTATGTTTTACAGATAAGTAGGCTACACAAACACACATAGACACGAACATGCACAGACACACACAGACCTATTCCTTCAATGATTCATTTCTGAAGTAAAAAATAACTGAAATGTTCGTTTCATTTCAACTTGCGTATAATGATTACTGGACCCCCTAAATGTATTCGAGCCACTTTTCCGGGACTCGTCTCTCTCTCTCTCTCTGTAAAATAGAATAGAGAACGAACTACATGTACTAACAGCCTGTCCATTATATAATGATATTAGAAAGAAATATTTGCACAAGCATATGCAAAATATTAGAAATCTGTCATTACCTTTCTGCTGCAAAAACGAAAGTTGTAATGTGACCAGAGATGTTGCAATGTTGTTGTTTTTTGTTGTTGTTTTTTGTTTTTGTTTTTTTATGCATTAAGACTGAGAGAACAGCACTTTCAGCCCTAAACAGAAATATCAGCCTTGTGCTTTTCATTTAGTTTACTTGTTCTCAGTGAGCTCACTGTGTATAAAGTGGATTGGTTTCGTTCTTCCTATAGTATTCTAGTTAACCTGTGTGTGCAACACGTTCACCCAAAATATTTTCAGGTCTGTGACCTTACATTAAAATTCTTGCGTTCTTGCGATGCTCTGTATATATAAATTTTGTGGAACAATGAAACAAAACAAAAAAACAAAAAAAAACATGTTCCTTTAGTGTCATCATTTTACGCTTGAGAAGCCTGCACAGCTTTTCACTGGAAAAAGGAAGAGTGGCAGGGGAGTGAACCTTTCATATAAGGACAGGAGTTCATTTATTTTACACACACACACACACACACATATATATATACATATATATATATATATATATATGTACATATTCTTCATCTCTGAGGTCCACACAGAATGGAAATATCAATTTAACACACACACACACACACACACACACACACCTGGCACGCCTTAAAGAAAGTGGAAAATAAAGACCCAACAAAGTAGGTAGGTATATCACCACAGAAGGGACCAACCCTGCGTTTCCGTCCTCATCACACGGTGAATTAGACTGGAGTACACACCTAAAGACGGTGTGTGTGTGTGTGTGCGTGTGTGTGTGTGTGTGTGTGTGTGTCAGTGTGTGTGTGTGTGCGCGCGTGTGTGTGCGTGTGTGTGTGTGAGTGTGTGTGTGTGTGTGTGCAGGGGTTGGGGGACGTGGGAACTTCAGGAGAAAAAAACAAGGTACAGGCGAATGGACAGGTAATGAGAAAGGTTAGAGGTCAAACAAGATTTTAATAAGAGTGAGAGAAAGTGACTGAGAGATTGAGATGGTTTATTCAAAAAACCATGGCCCCTCAGAAGGGGGTGTACACGAGAGAGACAGACAGAGAGACAGACAGAGACAGACACAGAGAGAGAGCAACTGTGGTACTCAGAAGCTCCGTGTGCATGCTTATGGAGAGAGGAAGGCGACACAAGGGAGGGAAGAGAGGTGACAGTCTGCAGCCTGTTACATTCATGAAAAAAAAAAAGGTAAGCGAACAGTTTTATCGGAAATCTCCTCCCCCCCCCCCCTCCACACACACACACACCCTCCCCCCCCCCCCCCACACACCCACCCCTCCCGCCCCCAACTCCCCCATTAACCCTCACCACCCCCACACAAAAAAAAGGTAACCCAGCGGATACCACCATGACCTGAAGATCGGGGGAATGACAGGTAGGCAGCCTGTTGTGCAAAGTTACCCCCAGTTTGTAAAGCGCTTAGAGCTTGGTCTTCAGAACGAAGATAGGCGCTGTATAAGTATCCATATCAAATCAAATCAAATCAAGGAAGCGTGACGTCAAATACATGCACAATACGCAAACACAACTAGAACCTAACAACCACCGGCGGTTTACAGGACATGGAGTGGTGTACTCAAATCATTAAGGGAAACCCTCGCCGAGATTTATGTCATGTAAATAATAATAATGATGATAAATATGCGGTATCGTTAGCGTCTGGCAGACGTAAGCAGATGTATACAGCCAACATTCTTCGAAATTTGTTTACTGTGTCTCTTGACAAAGAGTTATTTTGAAAACAACAAAAAACAAAATCGATTGAAATGTAAAAAGGCTGGATGATCCCAATTGGTGTACTCGTGTATGAGCTGGTCGCAGTTGTCAAGAGACTTCGAACTGTTAGAAAACACACACACACACACACACACACACACACACACACACACACACACAAGAAAAAAAAAAAAAAAAAAAAAAAAAAAAAGCTACACCACCACCAAACAACAACAAGAAACAAACAATACAATACAACACACACACACACACACACACAGAGGGAAAAAATGAAACAAAAACATGCAGTGTAAAATATACTGACTTTTCACGTCGTATGTGCAACTGTCTAAAAATCAGTCTCACAAATGAAGCACACACACACACACACACACACACACACAGACATACAGAGACACACACACGGCACGTCCAACCGTGTGACGTGACAATGAAAACTAACTACGCAGAAAACCGACGCCACTCAGGGTCTCCGAGACACGTTCACTTTCTCCTCATGTTAACGAGCCTACGTTGACGACGGGTCTGCATGCATGAGCGCTTCCTCTTTCTCAACTGTTTGATTGGTCGATTCTCAAAGCTCCCCCCCACCCACCCCCCAACCCTTAACCCCCTCCAATCCCACATACACACCGTTTTCTACTGATCCTATTCACGCAAGTCCAATGTTTAGCATTATGTTCCAACGAGTTTCATGCTCAGAGAAAATACGTTAAAACTATGTTTCAAGGAATTAAATACATAAATAAAGAAACGAAAGGAAAAACCAACAACAAAAAAACAAAGAAAAAAGTTAAGTTCGCAAATTTCGAGCCATGGCGGGCAGTTCAGGTCGGTCAACTCTATTCCGACGCGAAACGTGAAAACCAGCTCTGATGTTTGTGGAGAAAAAAAAACAAAACAAATCAAAACAAACCGGAACAGATTGCTATAAACATCCGAATCAGTATCACCACGAACTGGTTTTTGTTTGTTACTGAAGCAGTGTTTGTTATGAACAAAACAATATAATATAGGCATCCAAATATAACATATAAACTTGTTACTAGTGGCGTGAACAAAGCAAACACTCCCCTCTGCTCGCCACCCCCCTGAAAACAAACAAAATGTACCCAAAATGTCTTTGAATAGTGTTCGTTAACTTACTGAACATATTTGGAATCGTGGCATGACAAAGAACATGGGTGGCACTGAGTAGGTCCTTTGAAACTGCGAGGAATGAGAGACGAATCCCCCACACACACACACACACAACCAACAACCCCCCCCCCCTCCCCCCTCCAACCCTATTCCCTCACCCTCACGAGTCTCCCAGTCATGGGGGGGACACGGCCCCGCTGCCCTGTGTGGGTTCACTTTAGAAAGCCCCAGGCTTCAGGGAATAATACCACCACCCGCCCGACACCC
>NC_134906.1:6121418-6126418 GCF_041734735.1 Babylonia areolata | reverse complement strand
AGCTGGTTGGTTTGTTATTGGAGACACGGGAAGTCACACACACACACACACACACACACACACACACACACACACACACACATTTTCTAAAAATATAAAATGTATATGCGGTAAGCAAATAACTGTAAGCCATCTACTCATTCATTGTCCGAGCATAAGACAGTTAATTCCAAAAAGATGTAGTTGATGACTTTTCTTCCAATATTTCATTAGCCACTGAAAAGACTTTGAATGATTATTCATTGCTTAGAATGTTTTCGGAAATTTTAAACTCCAGTCCAGTTGGTATCCTCCTTTGATGTAATATAATTAATGTTGTTATTTATATTTACAGTGTTGCAGATCAATACTTGTTGATATGCATATACATATTCTCCTTCCCATGACACCTCATTCAATACACACCACAATCTCTTTAGAGCTTTTCATATAAAAAAAACCAAACTTTTCCTCTGATACATAACACTAATATTCACATGCATTCCCTTTCCTTTATCCACTACTTTACGGCTTTCCGTCTAAAAACACTTATAGTGAATAGACGTTAAACTGAAGATAAAACACACACACACACACACACATATATATATATATATATATATATACAGAGTCACACAGTCTCACACACACACACACACAGAGTCACACACACACACACACACGCGCGCGCGCGCACAGTCGTTTCAGGAATATCCGCCCCTTTTGTTGTTGTTCACAGTGTTCTGTCTGTCTACATACCCACCCGTTTTGCTGTTGTTCAGTGTTCTGTCTACATATCCACCCGTTTTGCTGTTGTCCACAGTGTTCTCTCTGTCTACATACCCACCCCTTTTGTTGTTGTTCAGTGTTCTGTCTACGTACCCACCCCTTTTGTTGCTGTTCACAGTGTTCTGTCTGTCTACATATCCACCCCTTTTGTTGTTGTTCACAGTGTTCTGTCTACATACCCACCCTTTTTGTTGTTGTTCACAGTGTTCTGTCTACATACCCACCCCTTTTGTTGCTGTTCAGTGTTCTGTCTGTCTACATACCCACCCCTTTTGTTGTTGTTCACTGTGTTCTGTGTGTCTACATACCCACCCCTTTTGTTGTTGTTCACAGTGTTCTGTCTGTCTACATACCCACCCCTTTTGTTGTTGTTCACAGTGTTCTGTCTGTCTACATACCCACCCCTTTTGTTGCTGTTCACAGTGTTCTGTCTGTCTACATACCCACCCCTTTTGTTGTTGTTCAGTGTTCTGTCTGTCTACATACCCACCCCTTTTGTTGTTGTTCACAGTGTTCTGTCTACATATCCACCCGTTTTGTTGTTGTTCACAGTGTTCTGTCTGTCTACATACCCACCCCTTTTGTTGCTGTTCAGTGTTCTGTCTACATACCCACCCGTTTTGTTGTTGTTCACAGTGTTCTGTCTGTCTACATACCCACCCCTTTTGTTGTTGTTCACAGTGTTCTGTCTGTCTACATACCCACCCGTTTTGTTGTTGTTCACAGTGTTCTGTCTGTCTACATACCCACCCCTTTTGTTGCTGTTCAGTGTTCTGTCTACATACCCACCCGTTTTGTTGTTGTTCACGGTGTTCTGTCTGTCTACATACCCACCCCCTTTGGTGCGTGCTGCTCAGTTTCCTGTCTGTCTACATATCCACCCCTTTGATGTGGCTTTCGCAGTTTTCTCCCTACCTACATAGCAATGGTCTTTTTGCTTCATTTTTCTATCTTTGTTGTATCTCCTTTCCCTTTTCATCTATCCATGTATTTCGTGTTTTTTTCATTTGAATATTTCCTTAAAGTAAAATAGCATAGCCTTTCAAAAACATATTTAACAACACGACTACTACAACTACTACTCCTGCTACTACTCCTACTACCACTATTACTACTACTACTACTCGTCGCTAAAGAAAAGTGTTAAAAATACAGTATGCATGCACATAGCGATAGGCTGTTCCATAAGCAGTTCTCTTAAAAGTCTCTTAAATCTGAAAAAAAAAAAAAAAAAATCAAATAACACCATTATGACTGGTTTTAAAATGAATTTAAAAGAAAAAAAAACATAGCCCCCACATCCACAGAAGAAACAAACAAGTAAACAAATAAGAACTTAATCTGGGTAAATGGTGGTGGGCACTGAATTTCTGGGGGGGGCGGGGGGGGGGGGGAACAAGAATAAGATTACACTGGAAAAAAAAAAAAAAGTCTTCGAAGCAAGAAAATAAAAGCCTCGGTTGCAAGCTGATGGAAGCAGACGCAAGAGAACAACGACAATGACAACGACAACAAAAACCCTTTCGTGGAAAACTAATACTGAACGACCGCTGTTTAAGTTATTAACAAGTTTATACCACACGGAATTTTACCGAAGAATACATTAAAAAAAAAAATTGCATAAGTAAGCAAATAACCATGTCTGCACCAGAAAAGAAGGGGGATCGATTATACAGCAGAGCTTTTGTTGGTGTCAAATAATCATCTGAGACTATGAAGCCATTCACCGCAAACTAACTACGGCTCGAGACAATGCTTTGAAGGAACTCAGCGCAGGGTGACTAACTGTGTATCAGTCTGCACAAATGGGGGTTACACTTTGCAATGATCCTCTGTGACAGAAAACGTCACGGCTGACACAAACTTAACTCTCAGAGAGATTCTACGCCGTAAAGATCTGAAGGGTATTCGTAGGAAAAGAAACCTACAAAGCAAAATGACGCAATAACCTACACAGCAAAATGACGCAATAACCTATGCACGCAACAAAATAACACAAAAAACTATGCACACAATAAAATGACACAAACCTACGCACACAACAGAATGACACAAAAACCTACGCATGCAACAAAATGACAAACCTACGCACACAACAAAATGACACAAAAACCTGTACATGCAACAAAAACCAACCCACGCAACACAATGACGCAACAATCTATACACGCAACAAAGCGACGCAAAAACCTACGTAACAGAATGACACGGATTACTGTAACACAAAGAACCTTAATGAGTCCGAGAAGAAAAAAAAATCCACGAAGAGAAGAACGGTTGATAAGAGCCATCCCACCCTGTCACTACGAGCTATCAAAACTGGCACTGTTTACTGGCACTGTCAGGGCAGGGCACGTTGCTAACATGAACACTGAATGACGTTCTCAGGTAACAGGGGTGTTATCTGACATCACACTTCACAACTCGGTGCCACAGATCTCCAGCTTTCCGGAAACGGAAGTTGGAGAGAGATGCCGGAAGCCACGCTGCATGATTCCTTTCCTGTCTTCGTTGCGGTGTGGTAGTGCTGCTGTTTTACGCCCAGTAGGCCACGATGCATGCGCGGGTCAGAACGATTCCACCCGGGTTGTGCTTTTGTGAGCTTTGCCCGAGAGCCTTGTCAGAGGAGCTTCGCTCGCTCGTACTGCCCGTCTGAAAACGATACCATTCAAATATGACAACACAGTCTTCTCTACCTTATGAACATGTGCATGTTCTCTTCAGCTTTTAGTATACGTTGAACACCAAAATCTGTTCTGTACGATTTGGTGTCGTCGTGAAGATCAAGGGGAAAATGATGACAACAGTTATCATCTTAATTATAGTTATTATCATTGTTGTTGTATTATTATTATCATCATCATTATTATCAAATTATTGTTGTTATTATCATTATTATCACACACAGAGAGAGAAATGAAAACAAAACAACAAAACACAGGCAAAGTCCAAGCAAAAAATAGAAAACAAGCGTGTGTGTATTTCTGAACTTAAAAATCATCCCAAACAAGAAGAGGAGAAAGGGATCACAAGTCAAACAAACACGCAGACTGCTGCAGAGACAACACGACCCAAGGTAGCAAGAAAAAGAAAGATTCAAGAAAGCAGCAGGCAAGATGAAACTAGCAGTGATAATGAGAGTGTGAGTGAAACCGACTGGCCTAGGTACACGAAAAACAACACCGAAAATACAGAAGACACTACCAGCGATATTCACAGATGAAATTCAAACGGGGTGGGCTCGATTTCTGCATAACACCTCAGTCGACCGGGGAAAAAAAAAAAAAAGGACGCGTGGTTACGACTTCGGTCAAAGGGGCCAGGAAGCAGAGTTATGGGACTCTTCACTATTGTCTGACGATATATAATTCAAAGCCATTGTATAATGGTATGATGTAAAATAACATTTTTTTTAGGCCCAACACTCGGCTTATACCACAGATTGACATAAGTTTACATTTGGGCCAACAGCAAAGTGAGAGCTGTATTGTCAATGGTTTCTCCAGTCAATGTGAAATCATTTACAGCTTAGTCTTTTGTGAAGGACTATGACACTCAAACTAGGAGGCAAAATTGCACTGGCTCTTAGTGCTGCAGCCTTGTGGGTTAGTTGGCCTTTGGGAACTATCCCAACACCGACTGTCCTAAAACCCTCTTGGCTGAGAGAGAGGGGATGTAACTTGGGCAAGACACTCTCCACTATAATCAAATTCTAGCCCAAATAGTCGGAACAGCAGTTGCCTCCTCTGCTGTTCTGATGGTCATATATATATATATATACACACACAATAACAAACCATTTGAGGTTTCGATATTCAAAGCGTCTGGCACGTATGTTGGACTGAACTCCATTCAATGACGATGGAAATTCAAATGGACTGGGTTTCGGATGTGGGGATTTATACTGTTCTCTGACGATTGATATTCAAAGGCGTTGTCTTATGGCATGAGGCCAATGTACAATAATAAACCATTTGAACTGGGTTGGGGTTTTTTGTTTGTTTGTTGTTGTTTTTTTGTTTTTGTTTTTTGTTGTTGTTTTTTTTTTTTGGGGGGGGTTGTTTGTTTTTTTGTTTTTTCGTGTTTTTTCTTTCTTTCTCTTTTTTTCTTTTTTTGCTTTAGTTTTTTTCTGTCTTTTTTTTCTTTTCTTTTTTTTTCCAAAGGAAGTGGGTAAGGATGTTTGGACTCAATACCATCCTCTGACGATCGATATTGAAAGGGACTGGGTAAGG
>NC_134906.1:6096418-6116418 GCF_041734735.1 Babylonia areolata | reverse complement strand
GGTGAAACAAGCGATGCAATTTTGCGGGAGTGTATAGTGCGGCACATCGGCTTGTGTGATCTTTACGAGACAGTACAATGTTTAGCAGTTCCAACTACACGCTGGTACCCAGACAGTAATACTTAGATATTAACATTCAGACAACAATACCAAGACAGTCATTCCGGGATAGTAATATTTAGACAGTAACATCAAGACAATATTACCTAGACAGCTATATTTAGGAATACATGGCAGTGATGCATAGACGGCCATACCTAGATAGTAAAACACGTACAGCCATACGGTGACTGATGTGTGTGGTGATCAGTGAAGGGTGGGTCAGTTTTTCGTTGTTCTTTGATATTTGCTGACGGAAATGACGCAAACAGAAAGAGAATTTTCTGTTTTTGGTGGAAGCAGACAATAAAGTATTTTGAATTGAAATGAATTTGTATTGAATTGAATACACAGCCATGGTAGACGGCCATACCCTGATGGTAAAATATAAAATATATGGAGTTATAATACCAAGACATACCTAAATTGTGATACCTGGATTGTAAAACATGGGCAGACATGCCAAGACAGATATACCTAAATTGTAATACCTAGATAATAAAACTGGCAGTAATACCTAGACAATTATACCTAAATAGCAATACCTGGATTGTAAAACATGGGCAGGCATACTTAGCCATATCTAGATGATGCCTCGGGTAATACCAGGATAGTGATAGCTAGACAGTACTACCTAGACATTAATACATGGGCAGTAATACCAAGAAAGTAATACTTTGACAGCAATACCTATATGGTACCCAGATAGTTATTCATGGGTATCGATACATGGATAGTGAAAACCAGACAGTAACATAGGCATCGATACATGGACAGTAGTACTTTGACACAGTACTACCCATACATTAACATAGGCATCAATACATGGACAGTGAAAACCTAGACAGCAACATGGGCATCAATACATGGACAGTGAAACCTAGACAGTATCACGGACATCAATACATGGACAGTGAAACCTAGACAGCAACACGGGCATCAATACATGGACAGTGAAACTAGACAGTAACACGGACATCAATACATGGACAGTGAAACCTAGACAGCAACACGGACATCAATACATGGACAGTGAAACCTAGACAGTAACACGGGCATCAAAACATGAATAGTGAAACCTAGACAGTAACACGGACATCAATACATGGACAGTGAAACCTAGAGAGCAAAATGGGCATTAATACATGGACAGTGAAACCTAGACAGCAACATGGACATCAATACTTGGACAGTGAAACCTAGACAGCAACACGGACATCAATACATGGACAGTGAAACCTAGACAGCAACACGGACATCAATACATGGACAGTGAAACCTAGACAGCAACACGGACATCAATACATGGACAGTGAAACCTAGACAGCAACACGGACATCAATACATGGACAGTGAAACCTAGATAGTAACACGGACATCAATACATGGACAGTGAAACCTAGACAGCAACACGGGCATCAATACATGGACAGTGAAACCTAGACATTAACACGGGCATCGATACATGGACAGTGAAACCTCTAGACAGCAACATGGACATCAATACTTGGACAGTGAAACCTAGACAGTAACATGGACATCAATACATGGACAGTGAAACCTAGACAGTAACACGGGCATCCATATGTGGACAGTGAAACTTAGATAGCAACACCGTGACTGAGATACCCAGATGTGCTTGGCTTGTTGGGAGGGTAGGGGTGGGGGTTGGGTGTGGTGGGCAGCATGCCTGGCATGAGGAAGACGGAGGAATGGAAAAAAAACACAAAAAAACCCCCAAAACCCCCCAAAAGTGCTGCTATACTTTTGACCTTGCTGCAGCCTTCAGTGACGACACCTACGAGAGAATTGCTTCAGCCAAACTGCGAACACAGTATCACACACACATACACGCACGCACGTACACACACACACACACACACACACACACACACCTCCACCCCAACCACCACACACTCTCGGTACCAGTCGTAGTATGTAGTTTAAGACACCACCAAAAAGTCAAACTTTTTTTTCTGTATTTATTATTTTCTTTAATATGGCACGGTAATTCCGTTGTTATTTTTCACGATTAAAAACAAAACAAACAAACAAACAAACGCAGCGTACATCTTTGTCTGACATTAATCAGGAAAGGGCCGGGGGGTGGGTGTGGGGGGGGGGGGTAGATGGAAAAGGCATACACGTCTGTTCCTAAATAATTATAATCTAACCATTGTCAATCACACTGGCAGGTGCAACTTTAAAAAAAAAAAACAGTGGACCATACATACTGTATGTATACATTATATTCACTGCACGCCGAAGATTTCAAAACAAAATACTGTCAGTTCTGTTGGCTGCTTAACTCCCGAACGCTGAGGTTTCGTCATGATTAGACAGATCCTCAAGGTAAAATGCGCCATAATAGTCATGTGCATAAAGAACACTGCCCACTGTAAATTCTTCGATAATAATTGCACACACACACACACACACACACACACACACACACACATCTCCTTCGGAAAACGTGCGACAATAAAAATATGTGCATTAAGAATCTTCCCCGTTGAGAAATGAGCGACATTAATAATGTGCATAAAAAAATACCCCCCGTTGAAAAATGTACGAGAGTAATAATGTGCATAAAGAATATCCCCCAGTGGAGTACGAGAGTATTATAAAGGCGAATCAACTGTAAGAACAAACTGTATCGAAACATTGTCCTCGTGTTAGAAATATCAAAGGGCGTCCCACAGAGCAGAACCACATGGGTTATCAAAACAAGTCGATCGCCTTTAAGGAACTTTGTTGTTGGTGGGTTTGTTGTTGTTGTTTTTTTAATTGCTGAACCAGCCGCTGTGGCGAAGTGGTCAGTGTCGCGGACTGACAACGCGGAAGTCACGAGTTCGATTCCCATTAGAGAAGGGTTCCTTCGACCTATTGGCCGCCTGGCTCCTGTCCTGAGAATGTCAGGGATTTTCGTCCAGATCACCAGAATTGTGGACAGCCATTTAAACAACAGAATGAACGAAGCCCCTCCGTTCATCCCCTACCCCCAAACCCTATAAAATAAATAACATGAAATAAAATGAAATTCTCAATTTTGGAGTATAACTAATGGTCGCTTCGGTTTTGTGAGCATTCTGAGCATAATCAACACAAGTAACCAATCAGCACACACCTCTCAACAAATCAATGTTTATATCGTGTGACACATTTTCTTGTTGATACGGCATTGTCGTCTTTCAAGTGGATTCTGTTCAAATTGCTTTGAAAACGATCACCAACATTTATTCACAATTACAATGTATCACTGTCTTTTTACAATGATCTATTGTATTCTGAGAACGTGCCATTATGAAAAAAAAGAAAAAAAGAAAAGAAATGAGCTCAATAATGACTTCTGACTGTGAGGAAAGAGGACCTTTCGGTGGTCATTTATAAAAGTCAGCTGAGCGGAGCGACACGTCAAAGGGGGTGCATATTTCAAAAACAATCCAGTCTTCATGGGGCATTCTCTTCCTCCTCAAACAGATTCAAAGATTCAAAGAAATGTAATCCTTTTGTCCCCTTTGCAGTGTGAAGGATACGACAACAATACATACTCACTGAATCCACAAACAATGTCTCCGAAACATGCAAAAACGCACACACACTTGCGCGCGCGCACACACACACACACACATATACAATTTTTCAAAAACAACAAAAACAAAAATCAAACACACTGAAATGTACGTTTTAGATGTAGCTAAGTTATGCGCCCTTTCCAAGTTTTACGAATTTCATCAAATTTAGTCGTGTTTCCTTCCCAGCACTGAATAAACTGCATAAACCGAACATTGACATGTGATTCATATTTATGTGGTATCAATCTATTTAAAAATACAATGTTTTCAGGACATTCTAAGACGAAATAAAATTCATGCCAAACAGTTCCCCTATTACATTCCTTGCAAAAGTCTGTATTCTCTGTCTTCGCCTTGTCTTCTTCGGATTTCGATCTTCTTCTTCTTTGCATAACATTATTATAACAATCATTACAGCCACTTTTATTATTGTTTGTTTGGCGACATTTCAGCAAGGAGTTACTTTTGAAGGAGAAGGCCGAAATGATCTACACAATCTATTGTACAACCATACTTTCACGATCCATTTTTGAAAAACAAAAAGAAAGAAAGAAAAATGCTGTATGACATAGCTCCAGCAGCGAATACCCCCACCCAACCCCACCCCCTGCTCCATCCCCCCCCCTCCAACCCCCCCCATGTCTGCAGTAACGCCCTTCCACTGATATAGCCGGCCAGTGCTTCAAAAAAAAAAAAAAAAACACAACAAACTCACCATTATGGCCCCGTGCAAGGTTGACACGCCCGCTAAAAGGACTTAAATCTTGGTGGATACGATTAACCCGGTTAGTTGTGGAAAGTCGGTTCACATGTTAATGATTAATAAAATGGCTAAAAGAAACAACAACAACAAAAAACAACAAAATACCAACACACACACACACACACACACACACACACACACCACAAAAAAAACCAACACAACCCACCACGCACCGGCTACACTGATCCATAACACTTCGTCTGAAAACGAAAAAAAAAAATTATTATTAACAGGGACCCCCCTCTCTCTCTCTCTCACCCCAATTAGTAGTCTCTGATTCTAAATATATACTGATGATTTATTCATTCGTTTGTTTATTATTATCATTATCATTATTATTATATATATGTGTGTGTATATTAATTTATTTAGCTGTCACTCTCTCTCCCTCTGACTTCTTTTTCCAAGCTGGGGTTGTTGTTTTTTCAGATACGACCTTGATGGGTAAAACCACAATGAAACAAGGGCGCAGGGTCCGAAAGATAAATGAAACAGAAAAACAAACAAACAAACAATCAAACAATCAATCAAACAAACACTCAGAAAACAGCTAGGAGGGACGGGGTAGTGGGGAGGCGTGGGGGGGTGGGGGGTGGAGTGAAGTCAGATGATTTTTTTCTAGAACGCAAAAACGCAAGACTGGCACTGGGGAGAGCTGAAAAACAGCAGCAGAACAAACGAAAGTCGCGCGTTATTGGGGTGTGGGGGTAGGGGTGTGGGTGGGTGAGTGGGGGGAGGCTGTTATATAAATAAATAAAATAAAATAAAAAAATTCAGGAGCACACCAAAATATATAATGAAGGTGTACGTGTAGTTTGGAGCAGAATCGGTGATGAGGGAACACGTTGTTTTTTTCAGTATCTGAGACAAAAACATCATTCCATATCATACTTTCTACAAGATACTCATTTCACGCAAAAAAAATAGTGCACCAGATTCGGTCAGAATGGGGATATGAATGTGTTTTTTCTTCTTATAACAGCAGATCAAGGGGTGTTGCTGGACTTTTTAACAATTGTTTTGACTTCAAAACTGGAAATATACAAAGGTAATTTACTCGTTATTGTGATAAAAACAATGGGTAAACTGATTACTTTGGTAAATATATACGGGCCGAACAAAGATGATACACATTTCTTCCGCGGGGCCCAAAAGAGATCCATAAGAGAATAGAAAAATTATATGTCCCTAATGTCATTCTGGCAGATGAATGGAATTTCGTGCATAACCCTAACATAGATCATTACAACTATAGATATTTAACAACGTAGGGCACAAGAAACTGTTTTGGGAATGATGAAAAAATGGAACTGGTGGTTGTATGGAGGGAATTTAATCCTGAAATTCTTCGTTATACTTGGAGAAGGCAAAATCCACTGCAGCAGAGCCGTCTAGACTTATTATTTTATTTCTGATACACTCATTACTAACATTAAAGACGTAGACATTCTGTATGGGTATCGAAGTGATCACCCTCTGATTATGATAGACATCAACTTTAAAGCAGAAGAAAAAACTTCACGTTTTTGGAAATCAAATTCTCCCTTACATACATTAATTTAGTTAATGACACCATTGAATCAGTGAAGGAACAGTATTCTGCTCTTCCATATGAAAGAGAAAATATCAAGAATAAAATTATACCAAATGATCAAATTAATCTGACAATTTCATATCAGTTATTTCTTGACACTGTTCTCATGGAAATAAAGACATAAACAAGCTATAGTATATATGCATAAGCAAGAGAAGAAAAAAAAGAGCGCAATAAAAATGAACAGATACTAGAAAAAGACATACAAATGTTAGAAAATTCCCACCCAGTCAAGATGACTTAAAACTATTACAAGAGAAAGGGAACAGTTGTTAGAAATTAGAAAAAAAATAAAGAGGGGGGGAGGGGGGGTGGAATCATTCTGAGGTCAAAAGTAAAATGGGCATTACAAGGAGAAAAGATGAATGAATACTTCTGTTCGCTGGAGAGAAAAAAAACCCATTATAGGTGAAATTACAGACAAAACAAGGTCAGATGTTATTAGAAACAGATGAAGTGTTAGAAGAGACTAAGAAAGTTTATGAAGAACTGCGTAAGGAAAGAGTAACAGAAGAGGTCCCTACCAAGGCTAGAAAAATCCGAATCTGATTCATTGGAGGGGATGATTACAAAAGAGGAGGTAGCAAAAGCATTAAGAAATATGAAAAACTATAAAAGTCCAGGAACAGACGGGATGACTGTGATTTTTTTTATTTAAAAAAAAATTATTTTTTTTAAACAGTTGGGTGACTTTATAGTCCGCTCGATAAATGAAGTTTTATGATGAAAGGGGAAATGTCAATAACACAGACAGAAGGTGTAATGGTGTAATAATAAGCATACCCATGGGAGACAAACCCCGATAATATCAAAAAACAAAACAAAACTGGAGGCCAATCACACTAAGTAACGCATAAAATTGGATCAGCTACAATAGCAAATAGAATTTAAAATGTATTGCCAAAACTCATAAACAGGTTCTATGACAGGTAGATATATTGGAGAAAACCTGATTACATATGATATGATATACTACTTAGAGAGAAAGAATTTACCTGGTTTACTTGTTTCTTTAGATTTTGAAAAAGCATTCGACTTGGTAGATTGGAATTGTATGAAAAGAGTCGTCCAAGCTTTTGGCTTTGAAAAAGACATTTGTCAGTGAATATCTATTCTTATATTAGATCATATGTAGTGGTAAACGGGAAGGTAGCTATTAATTTTGATATAAAAAGAGGCTGTCGACAGGGTGACCCAGTTTGTATGCGCTTGCTGTGATTTGATCGCTGGACATGCTCTTAGAGTTGATTGTGTGCATTTGTGATGCATTTTAGCGTGCTTCTGTGAGGCCTGGTTCCTGGTGCATGTTTTTGACTTGGGTAAATGTGACATGTTTTTATCTTGCTGTGATTTTGGGCCTATGTGATGCGAGACTATGATATTGCCTGTGATGATTTTACATTATATGTGTATATATATATATATGTATGTATACACACACACACACACATATATCATATCATATATATATATATATATATGTGTGTGTGTGTGTGTGTGTGTGTGTACGTGTGTGTGTGTGTGTGTACGTGCGTGCGTGCGAGTATATATATATATATATATATATATATATATGTGTGTGTGTGTGTGTGTGTGTGTGTCACTTAGTTTGAAGTATGTAGACTTTAGCGTGATATGTATTTTTAGCAAATGTGATGTGAGACTATGTCTATTTATTTATTCTATTTCATTTTCATTCTATTTTATTTTCTTATACATATTTTTCATGTCAATTAGTCTTAAATTTGTATATCTTATTGTAAAGCACGGTGAGCCCCATTTGGGATGGAGGTACGGCGCTATATAAGCCTGCATATATTATATTATCATATTATTTCCCCTGACCTATTTCTCCTGTGCACAGAAATTCTACCGTTTAAAATTCGAAATGATGAGGAATTAAAGGGGATAAAAATATTAGACGCAATGTTTAAATTAAGCCAATTTGCAGTTAATCTTAAAACATTAAATAAATAAAATATATCAGAAAAGTGTCATGAAGTAAAATAAATAAATAAAATAAATAAAAATCAAGGTGTGGTCAAACCAATTATGCACTCCTATGGGCAGAACAGCAGTTTTGGAATCTCTTGTACTGACCAAACTTGTGCTCCTGTGGATCATACTTCCAAATCCTCCCGACAAAGATGTACAATTATTACAGAAATTGTGTTTTAAATTTATATGGGATAAGAAACCAGACAAGATCAAACGAATGCATGCAGTCCAGAATATCGATGATGGTGGAATTAGAATACAACACATTCAAACCTTCGTACATGCTTTAAGACTAACATAGATTAGAAAGTTATACACATGTAACTCATAATGGACAAAAATATTACGAGCACTCTGTCCTGAATTACGTTACTTAGGTTCTTATGGTTCGAAAAGATTTATAAAAAGTAACTGTAATAGTTTTGGAAAAAAATACATTTGTGGCATTTGATAACTTTAATAAGCATGTAAATCTTGAGACAGGGAAGGAACTTTGCAGCTGAACCAATCTTTCATAGTGAAAAGTTTAAAGTTGATAAAATCGATTTCTGATTTCATTCGTGCCACAAACAAAAAATAAAAAAATAAACGACATATCTGATCTTGTATTGATCTTTGCTAAGTTTTATATCTATGTATGTAGATTCAATAAATCCAGACCTACTATTCAAGCATACCAGGAAGAAATTAAGAAACAATATAAACTGGAAAAGTATGCACACTGTTTAGAATTAAGACTAAATGACTTTGAAAGGAAGTGGATCAAAAACAAAAAAGTATGTATGTATGTACACAATATATATATATATATATATATATATATATATATTGTGTGTGCGTGTGTGTGTGTGCGTGTGTGTATGTGCGTACGTGCATGTGTATGTATACATGTGTGTGCATGTGTGTATGTATGTGTGAGTTGATGGTTGTTGATGTTTATACACGAGTCATGGACTCATACACTGCGTATGCACCGAAAGTATTACAAAATACCCTTTTCTTGTATCATCCTCCAATCAAAAACGTGCTCTTTTCTTCCTTTCTATGTGTTATGTCATCTTCTTCTTTTCCTTCTTCTCATTAACATCATTACTTCAACATTTCTCTATTCGTTTTGTTTGTGTTCGTGTTTTTGTTTTGTTTTGTTGTTTTTTTTCCCTTACAAATTGCTATAATTTAAGTATGTATGTATCTGTTTTTGTTATTTTTGTGTCAATGGGGACATGAAGTTCATGACTGTTTTGTCTGTGTGCCAACAAACACATAAAGTGCATGATTCATTCGAACGCCAATGAAAACATAAAACACATGACTCTTTTGTCTGTCTAAAGGCCAATGAAGACAAAGTACAGGCTTATTTTAAATGCCGATAAGACATGAATTTCAGGATTCTTTTGTCTGTCTAATGCCAATGAAGACATAAAGCACTGGCTTCTTTTGAATGCTAATGAAGACAAAAAGTGCAAGATTCTGTTGTCTGCTGAATGCCAATGAAGACGTTAAGTAGACGACCGGTATGTCTAGACCATAACAACTGGGGAAAAAATATAGCATAGATAAAATATCTCTGAAATACATCTTTAACACACACACACACACGTCAAGGAACATTGGTGCTGAAGTGTGAGTAGAACCATATTTTTTTAAGAGGTCAATGAATGCACACAGTTCAGCAGGGAGGGGCATGTGTGGTTCGTGATGATGATTCAATTCAACAATCAGTCCTGACTATATTGTTTTCAACAAAATCAACACAAACAAATTTCTCCTCAAATGTGCAAGTTCTCTATGTTAATGCTGCTAACCGTAATAAAAAAAATAATCAAAAAAAAAAAAAGAAAAAAAAAAAGTAATCGCTCTTCAAACATATACGTTCTCCATGCCAATGCTGTTTACCGTAGTGATAAAAAAAAAAGAAAGAAATAGTAATAATTCCTGCTTTGAATTCTCCATGTCGATACAGCCGAAGGCTTTCCCACAGCAAATACATTTACGCACATGTGTAAGGTTAAAGGGGATAATTAAGGGTGAGGGGCGAATGAAAGAGAAAGAACATTTTTTTACAAAACACATATCCAAATTTAATGTCCCTACCGCTCCAATCGTCCCTTCTCTGCGACACGCACACAGGGAGAACAGACATGCTGTAGACAGCTCGTAATGTTATTTATTTATTTATTTATCTATCTATATATCCATTCATTCAAAAGAAATGTACCTGTACTCGATTCTACCATATGTGTGTAACTATGGCTTGCTGTCAACATTGCTGTTTCTGTAAGTGTAGTAAAGATTTACATTGCTCCTGTCGTGTGAATTATTCTATGTGTATCCTGTACGTTGCCTGTATGTATCCATTTTTCTGTGTCTGCTTAAAATAAAGAGAGAATTTCAAAAATATAATCAACAAGGATTATAATTCACATGTTTATGACATCATCAAAGTTGATATTTTCCATACAGTACGCCTATGTACACTCTTTGCATGCTGGTACTTGTTTCCAATGCAACAGTAGTGTCTGTTATACTGTGCGGGTTTTTCTGCATTTGCGAGAATTTTTTTTTTCCTTTCCCACTTTGACCCCAAACAATCAATACCACCAAGCTTTTAGCTTAACACACACACACACTCTCTCTCTCTCCCTCTCTCTGTCTGTCTCTCTCCGTCTCTCTTCTTGACGAAAACCAGGCAGCCAGTTGCCTGCAGAATCAAGTTAAGAATGTTTGAACTGCGTGGCCTGGAGATAAACTCTGCTTGTCGTATTATGAAAATCTGAGCAAAAAAAAAAATGTCAGCGTCATGATATCGAGCGTATTTTCAAAAGGTAATATTTGTTACGTGTTATCGTACCGCTAATCCCTGGTGACCGCAAAGAAACAAACAAAAACAACGCACTGCAGCTCTGGGAGTACTGATTAGCTAAAGTATTAAAATTTCCTCAGTTAATGATCCATAATCATACGCTAAACCACATCAACTGTAAAACAAATGCAAATGATAATTTTTAAAAAAAAAATTAAAAAAAGGAATTTCAAGAACGCCCGAACGTAAAGAGTAGCACGAGTTATGCCCAAAAAGAGAAGCGATGCCGAGTAAAGATGAAACAATGTGACGTCCACCATCATGGGAATTAAGTACACAAGTGGGAAGATGTCGACAGAACGGAAGAATCAATCCCATCGGTCCAACGGATATGCAACAAAAATAACTGAGACAGTTTCACAGGCTTTGTGTTTTTTTATGCTGATGAACGCATTCAACGGAAAAGGTCTTTCGTTTCAGTTCACTGTTGTTGCTTATTGAAAGCTTGAAAATGTCACATACATCAAAAAACAAAAATGTCATTTTGGAATAACCCAGCGCTTCTGTCGAGTAAGGCTGACCAAAGAAGGGAGGTAATTTGCATTCCAGACCTTTTGAAGTCATCAATGTTGAAAATTGGTCACTTTAGTTGTTATAAAAACGACTCCTTAAAAGCTCTTCCGAGGTATATCTGCACAAACAGGTTGTTTTATTTTATCGATTTATTCAAGCAAACTCATTAAAAACCAACAGCAATACATGTGATAAAGTTAGCGCACCGATTAGTGTATTGATTTGTTAAGTTTTGGCATTACGCACACGCAAGCGGATAAGCGGATGTATGTGCATGTGTGTGTGGGGAGGGGGCGGGTGGGGGATATCGGTGTGTTAGTGTATTTGTTGGTGAAGGAGAGAGTGAGGGAGAGAGAGAGAGAAAGAGAGAGAGAGAGAGAGAGAGAGAGAGAGAGAATGCGTGTACATGTGCCCACAAAGTGGCCTTGCAGTAGGCTTGTCATCTCTCCCTGTTTCTCATTTTAACGATAGATAGATAGATAGATAGATAGATAGATAGATAGATAAATAAATAAATAAATGGACAGAGAGATAAACAAACAAATAAATGATATAAATGTGATGGTGATAGCAAGGGAAGGGGGTAATTTGGCAGAAGCGCTTATTGTTGGTTTCACAGAGTCTCGGCAGAGGGAATCTGAACCATATATATAGATACATCCCCGAGTAAAGTGCATCACATTATATTATGTCTTCGTTCGGAATTACAAGATAAACGCAGCATCTGCAAGATGGATGGGTGACTGCAAGGTGAGATATAATATATAACTGCAGGAACAGTCTAGAATGATTGCCATTTGAACGTTCAGATTTCCAAAATAAACTACCAATCAGAAAACGAAAATATCCAAGAAAAAAAAACTGCATCATACTCTATTGTCATAGCTCAAAATCATGCACATCAAAGAACTGTCCTGCTCTCGACACTAGTAGATAAACAGGTAGTAGAGAAAGCAAAACATATAAAGAATGATTCAAACATAATTGCTGGCGTTTTAACACCCTTTCACACCGAGTCCCAAACCTGTCGTCTACGGTTTATCGAAAGGAAAATAATGCACGAAACGGATTGTATTTCCATGAATCACATGGGCTCTTCTGGGAGGATGTCACAAAATTTTCCACGTAGTAAAACCACCGGAACCCTTCAATCGAGCTGTGTAATTTGAAAACTTTATATATATATATATATATATATATATATATATATATATATATGAATGCATCTAATAACATAATGCACAGTCGAACAAAAAGAAGAGAGACAAGTTCGATTGATAACAATTCGACAACAACAACAAAAAACCACACAAAAAAAACACACATTCGTCGTGAGCATTGTGGGCGAAAAAGAAGTGATTAAGGGAGATAAACCGCACTTTGGATAAACTGGTAAGGAAATCCAGGCTTTATATAAGGTGTAACAACTGGCATATTATCAGCAACTAAAACAAATATATCAAAGTACACTTTCGAAAAATCAGTGTGAGGGCACGTTTAGTCTGGGGTTGTTGTGCACGTGCTTTGCACCTTTAAGTCGATGTCATTTGGTCACTGTATGTCCCTTTAAGCTGTAAGTGTCCGCTTTTGTAAGTAGACGTTTGTGTTTTCAGCGTAAAAAACGAAAATGTTTCAGGTTTTATGAAAATATATTTACCCCCACCCCCTCCCCCGCACCCCCCAAAAAATCATTTGACTGATTAATCAAAATAAATGAATAACTAAATCAAAGCACATAGGATACCAGAAATATGTAAATGGCCATAAATCTGAGTAGATATTTCCAGTATTTCCATCATTCTGGGCAAGAATATGTGTGCTTTGTGGGCTTATAACATCTAATCTTTTAACTAAAGGCAAAGTATTGTTTAAGCTACAGATTTTGGGGACATAATAATGTGTACCTCCAGTAGTGATTAAAAAACAGTACGTCTTGCAATAAAACAAAATAAATGATTTCGGTGTTACGATGTATGTGTGTCTCTGTACAAGTATAAATCTAAGCATTTCTTTGCTTTCCAAAGATATACATTCAACTATTGAGAGGACTGCTCTCTCAACGTTTTTAAAGCAATCAAGGGGCCGATGTTTGCACAAAATATTAAATAAAAAGGCACTGCTTATCAATACATGTGCATGAACACACACACACACACGCACGCACGCACGCACACATACAAACAACCCCAACGTACGCGGACTTTTAATAATTATCACTTATATGTATTTCTGCAACATACCATCAAAATTAATCGTTCTGTATATTCTGAACACTTGTTTCAACCCTTGAGTCAGATGTCAGATTTTCCCAACCCTTCCACTGTCCCAAGGACTGTGCTGTACCACCTTCACTGTGGCATAGATTAACTGATTTCTTTATTAATAAACAATGACATACATGTACGAAAAAATGAACGGACACACAAACAAATAAATCAGTGTTTGTGAAAGGACAAGCTTTTACGTCTGTCTACCGCATTGGATCAGTACGGCCAGCCATTCAATGAACCTGTATCTCAAGCCTCATTGTCTGTGGTCCAGTGGAGATGAGAAGAAGCAGACGACAGGACAGCTGCCGGGGCAGCAGGAAACAGCCAGGACGAACGAACGAACGAACGAATAATGCATTGTGGTCAGGCCCAATTTTGACCATGCACAACGGGGCAGTGTGGGTAAGGGGTTGGAAGGAGCAACTCCATGAGGAGTCCTGCACAGGTCTCTGACATGATTTACAACACACACACATACACTCTCTCTCTCTCACACACACACACAGGGTGTTGGTGATGTGAAAGGATTTCTTATTACTTTCAAGCAAAGACTTACAGATATCTTCATTCAAGAATGGTCGGGTACTATTAGTGATAGAGACAGATATTCATGCTACAGATCATTCAAAGTTGTATTTGAAAAAGAAAAATACATAACACATGCTGATGAATATTGTTTCAGAGTGGCGTTGTCTCAGGCCCGATTTAATGTGCTTCCTTTAAATAACAATGTTAATAGGTACACTGAAAATGATGTTTTAAAGCATCGTCCTTTTTGCCAATGTGAAATAGAAGATGAATACCATTTGTTGTTTGTTCTGTATATAATGACTTACGGACAAAATTTCTTCAAGACTGTTTAAACATGTCTCTTAGTTCACTTCTCCGATCAAACAACAAGCAGAGAAATTTCCATGTATCAAAATTTATTTTCCATGCGACCAAAAGGAGAAATCATATACTCAGACCTAATTATGTAGAATTAATGTCAAGTCCATGAGTATTATGATATTGTGTCATCTATTCAAGTGTTATAATACCCCTTCCCATGCCCACCCCCAGTTTTGAATTGTGGTCCATGGCCAAAGTTCATTAAAACAATTTCGTTCGTTCGTTCTCTCTCTCTCTCTCACTCTCTCTCACACACACACACACACACAAATAAGAATAAGAACAATAAATAAAGATAATAATGAGGAAAGACGATGTACACATTTCACTGGAACTCGTGACGAAGGTAATGCACGTACCTCCGTGCTATGGTACACATCTCTTCCAACGCTTTTCGCCCCACCCCACCCATGCCCCCACCCCCTCCCCAACCCCCTCTCCCCTGTTTGTATGGAAACGACACAGATACTGGTCGTAATATACTTCATCTTGTTTCAAGAAAGGCAATCAATGCTTGCATGGCTTTACGTACCTATGTACATTGCATTTGTATAGTGATGTTGAAAAGGAGGGGGGTTTTTTTTGTTTGTTTTTTTGTTTTTGGAAAGGAGGGGGGAGGGGGGGGGGGATACATACATTATATTCGTGATAAAGAACCAAACTAAAACCTGCAGAACGTTCACGAACGAGGTAGAGGGGAATAAAACTATTCAGACTCTGGCTCTCCTTCCTGAAATAAAAGTACACACCTTTCTCCGTTCTATTTGTTTGTTTCATTAATTTTCAACGCAGATAAAGGAACGAATACTCATGTATGTACATTGCAATCATCTGATGCTTCAAGTTTGGGATTATACACAAGCATACTCATATGCACAGAAATGCAACGATGAACTCAGTTTAAAAAAAACAAACAAAGAAAAACAAACAAAACAAAACAGAAAAAAACAGAAGAAAAAGAAAAGACAAAAACGAAAAACTGCAAAAAGTTCAGTAAAACCTAGATGCCCACGCACAATAGAGTGCTGTCTGCAGAAGGTTTTTTTGTGGTTTTTTTGTTTGTTTGTTTTTTTAAGAAAAAAAAAAAAAACAAAAAAACAAACCAACATCAGCATCCTTGATCAATGGCTGTCTATACTTTTTCATATATTGTCATCAGTATGAAGGTTGGTCTTACTTTTGACATAGCGTTCAAATTCTCGTGGCTTCGCCTTGTTGCTCGGAGAGGGACGGGGTGGGTGGGTGTGGGTGTGAATAAAAGATAAGAAAAGATAAAAGGCTGCTGCGCTCATTAATTAAATATGTGCACGTCGACATAAACAATAATTGTGACCACGTTTCGTTTATGGTTTATGGTTATGGTATAATGAAATCATTGAGTACCGCATATTATTTCTGTATATATATATATATATATATATATATATATATATATGGGGGAGAGGGACATTATTGTTCCTCATGAACACAACAACCACAATAAATCATGTATGCGCAGGTTATGGATTATGAATATGCACATCATCGTCACATGCTCACATGTGTTTGTTCTCTCTCTATTCGTGCCCACTAGAATAGCAGTGGATTTTATGTTGACCAAAATACACACGTATACAGATAGATGCGCAGTACAGTGCCGATATAAACCAAAAACAACACCCCCCCACACCCCCCCAAAAAAACACAAGACACGAAAAGTCATGATCGACGTCATCTGTGCAGTCAAACAATACTGTTCCTCTTGCTTTTCTCTGCAATGATCACACGTTTATCCCTGCTGACATGTGTGAGAACGACGGAATGTGGCAGTATCAAGCTGACTTTCAGGCAACACAACAGTCTTGGTGGCTGACGAGACTTAAAAAAAAAAAAAAAAAAAAAAAAGAAACCCTGAAGAGCTCTTGGTGGTTGTCGAAGCGTAAAACAGCTAACAACAAAAACAACAAACAAACAAACAAAACATGATCCAGATGGTTGAATAAGACGAGGTCTGTGAGTTTCTTTGAACCAGCGTTGTGAATATATAACTGATTATAACCACGAGTTTGCGAAGCATTGTGCTTTGGTCATTGGTTTTTTGTTCGTTTGGAAAGCAGTTCAACATCTTTTTTTTTTTTTTTTCTTTCTTTTTTTTTTTTTTTTTTTTTTTTTATAAAATAGACAAAGAGAAAACTGATTATAGTATGGACTGGTACGCGCGCACAGCAAGAATTCAACTGAGTCAAATAAAACTCCATAAAATCACAACATTATGAACAATTTTCCGAACGTTATATGGGGATGGACACATGAAAATGGGCTATTCAGAAACAATGGACCCCTCTCCGCCCCGCTGATTTGCGCAGGAGATTTGCGTAGGTTTCACAGCATTAACTAACCGCAATCACATTGGTATCCTAAGTCGGAACACTGTCGAAATGGTTAGGGGAAGAGTGACATTATGTCGAAATGATCGGGGGAAGAGTGACATTGGAAGAGTCACATTATGTCGACATGATCAGGGGAAGAGTGACATTATGTCGACATGATCGGGAGAAGTGTGACATTATGTCGACATGATCGGGGGAAGGGTGACATTATGTCGACATGATCGGGGGAAGTGTGACATAATGTCGACATGATCGGGGGAATAGTGACATTTTGTCGACATGATCAGGGGAAGAGTGACATTATGTCGACATGATCGGGAGAAGTGTGACATTATGTCGACATGATCGGGGGAAGGGTGACATTATGTCGACATGATCGGGGGAATGGTGACATTTTGTCGACATGATCGGGGGAAGGGTGACATTATGTCGACATGATCGGGGAAAGGGTGACATTATGTCGACATGATCGGGGAAAGGGTGACATTATGTCGACATGATCGGGGGAATGGTGACATTATGTCGACATGATCGGGGGAAGAGTGACATTATGTCGACATGATCGGGGGAATGGTGACATTTTGTCGACATGATCGGGGGAAGAGTGACATTATGTCGACATGATCGGGGGAAGAGTGACATAATGTCGACATGATCGGGGGAAGGGTGACATTATGTCGAAATGATCGGGGAAAGGGTAACATTATGTCGACATGATCGGGGAATAGTGATGATGATGCCAACTTAATTGAACGTCAAGCATTTATTCCCAGCTCTGCATCGCTGTCATCGAAAGTGAAACTGTCCAGCGGGAAAAAAAAAACACACACACCAAAAAACCCACACAAAAAGAACTGGAGATGTAAAAAAGACACCATGTCTTGATCGGCTTGACGATAAATATAGTAAGTAAAACAAAACAGTCCAACCCAAAGTGATGGATAAACGAGTAATAAACGATAGAATTGATCAATAAAACGTGACTGATCCCTTTCTCAGGCGACATGGACGCGCGCATCTGTGTGTGTGTGTGTGTGTGTGTGTGTGTGTGTGTGTGTGTGTGTGTGTGTGTGTGTGCGTGCGTGCGTGCGTGCGTGTGTGTGTGTGTGTGTGTGTGTGTGTGTGTGTGTGTGTATCTGTGTTGCAAACCACACCTTTCAAAAATATCTGCGTTACACAGCGTAAAAACAAAAACACCCAACAAACCCATCATTCTACAGATTTTATCCGACTTCACTTTGACAATGGTCCATATTCTTGATATATCATACATCACATGTCGCACCAACGACAATAGCTTAAAAAAAAAAAATTTAAAAAAATGAACGTTCTACTCGCCTTTGACTAAACTCAATAAATGGTGCACCAGCTGACTGGCGTAATATGCGAGTGGTTAAAGCGTTGTACTTTCAAATCTGAGGGTTCCGGGTTCGAATCTCAGTAACGGCGTCTGGTGGGTAAAGGGCGGAGATTTTTTCCGATCTCCCAGGTCAACATATGTGCAGACCTGCTAGTGCCTGAACCCCCTGCGCGTGTATACGCAAGCAGAAGATCAAATACGCACGTTAAAGATCCTGTCATCCATGCCAGCTTTCGGTGGGTTATGGAAACAAGTCTACATGGCGGGGCAAAAACGGTCATGCACATAAAAGCCCACTCGTGTACATACGAGTGAACGTGGGAGTTGCAGCCCACGAACGAAGAAGAAGAAGGTGCACAAGCTTAGCCAAGGCTTCCACCACACACAGTCAGCTGGTGGCTGTATTTTCTTTATTCTTCACAAAGCCACATGCCAGTTGAACCTGCCGGGTGCAGGGTTAGCTCTGCCACTCTCCCCAAACCAACAATCATTTTATACAACGGTCTTGCTTGTCACAGTGAACAATTCACCTGTAAAACGAGGATTCCCCCACGTGCGTATGCGCACTGTTGTATATCTAGTATGCGAGAGGTCTTGACGTACTTGAAAACTATACTGGAGAAGTATCCGGCATTTAAGCAGATGGAAAAATAAGAAAAGGAAAAAAAAAGAATAAATAAATAAAACGATATAAAAAAAAAGAAGATACTAATGCTACTAATGATAAATAGATGAGGCAGGTTTACCAATACTTGTGTACGTTGGCGCTCTGTAAAAAAACTATTCTCTTAAAGCGCGGGTTTTCTTCAGCAAACTTTCGATTTGCTGGGTTATGTGACACCAGTGAAGGTTTTCTTAAAATACGAAAACCCACAAAAACAAAAGTAAATAAACAAAAAGGGACAAACAAAAGGAATATCAATCGAAACAATCCCCCAAAAAAACATTTGATTCAATCTGGGTATTCATGCAGCATGTCGTAAAAAATAATTGATATCAATTGGAAATATTGTCCCCTTAACACTTTGCCTATTGCGTGACATGTGATTGTTAATAACACACACACACACACACACACACACACACACACACACACACACACACACACACACACATACACGGTGTGGAGACGGGGCACATTTATATGTATAAGCCTTGACGGATGGGAGAGACAGAGAGGGAGAGACAGAGTGACGGAAACAGGAAAGAGGGATGGAGACCACTATCATCCAAACCCAGTCCCATTGTGCCGGCTGTATAAGGACTGTAATGACCACGCTTCAAGCTGTCACTGGCTTCAAATTACAATAACAACGGGGGGGAGGGAATATGGTTAACTGGAAATGACAATGATAAAAAAAATCTTTCTTTTTTTTTTTTTTTTAAGAAACTGAAACTACGATAACGAAAGGGGAAAAACATAATCTTTAGCAACTGGGACCATAACAGCGATGCAAAAAGAAGAAAAAAATGTTAGCAACTCGAACTGCAATCACGATCGAAGTACTTGTCATCAACTGGTACTACAATAACGACGCATCAACCATGACAGAACCATCAGCAAGCTGATGCTGGTCGTGAAATGGAACGAGGGGAAAAACGATGGTAAACAATTTGTTTGCAACTGGAATTATCATGTTAACAACTGGAACTACAACAACGATAGTAAAAACGTTTCGTTCGCAAACAGACTATACGAAAAAAA
>NC_134906.1:6053918-6091418 GCF_041734735.1 Babylonia areolata | reverse complement strand
AATTTCCAGTTAGTATGTCCATTGTATTAGATAACCAGTGTATATATATATGTATAATAAAATATATATGTGAAAGTTTTCAGAAACATAAGAATAGCGTTACTTCGTCACAATGAATACAGGGTCATTATCCGCTCTGCGTCAAAGTGTGTTCATTATGCTTTGAAAAAGAGAGAAGAATAGGCTTCATGCTATACAGTACAGTTTTTCTTTCTCTTATAAAAATGAACAGTCAAATCATTAAACCGTTTTGGGAATGTTACAAACATAAACATTTAATCTCTGTTTGTCTGCCTTTTGGTTACAGAAGTTCGCTTCCTATGTTGATCGATCTTTCCCCTCTCTATTTACGGCATGATTTATTCATTCTTTATTTTATATATTTTTTTATAGGCTTGAATGCATGCATGCACCCCCTTTGCAAGCAGGCCGGTATCTTTGCAGTAAATTATTGCCGAGTTTTGATCTCTCTCTCTCTCTCTCTCTATCTATCTCTCTCTCTCGTAGATTAGCGAGGACAGATTCGAAGAATAGGCTATGCCTAAAATCTTAATCCTTGAATAAAAACGTTTTGAGTTCTGAGTCTCTCTCTCTCTCTCTCTCTCTCTCTCTCTCTCTCTCTCTCTCTCTCTCTCTCTCTCTTATACTTAGTTTTGCTTCGTACCTATGTAAAGCATTTCAAGTAAGAAAGACGCTTATATCTTAGTTTTATTGGATGCTGGTTATGGAAGAAGTTGCACTATTAATAATAACAACTGCAATACACATACACATTTTTTGTTGTCGACCCCTGTTCATATGGGGCTATGGCCTTAGCTGAATAAACCATCTGTCTGTCTCTCATTATTAAACATGAAGTCTGGCATCAACATTATGGGCAAGAAGAACTCCTTGGCATTTCAACATAACTGCACGGCCACATATTAATACTGATAAATCTTTTAGCGTGTCATTTAAACTGACCTGCAGTGAACAGACATAATCGGTGAACAGGGGGGGGGGGGGGGGGGGGGTTCCATATCAAGACCATGTATGGGGTGGCTATCGAGATAAACTTGATTCTGCTTTTGAAAAATAAAAATCTATTTGTCTTTATTTCTTTCACGAGACAGAGATTTTACAGATATTCGGTAAGGGGTCAGCAAAGCGGACCAAAAAACAAAAACAAAACAAAACAAAAACAAAACAAACCAAGAAGAAGAAAAAAAAAAGAACACCAGTTGTGTACACGGGCACCCCTGCCTGACACACGAGTCACCCTTTTAAAATCGATCCAGCATCGGAACGACAAAAACAGCAGCCGGGGACACCTCACAGGATGACCAAGAACGATCAAGGACGCGACTAAGCCATTATTGTCGTTGGTAGGGGGCTTAGTAAGTGGTGTCCTAAGTACGTTAAAACAGAACAGGCACCACTGAACACCACCGAAGTGACTCAGCAGCAGTGCAGGGTCTCCTCTGGTGTGTGGCCTCCTGGCGACCTAACATCGATGGTTCCCTGTGGACTGCCGACGCTGGAACTACGACGGACAAACCCGGGTGTGGCCGTGTATGGGGGAATCTAAATGAGCGGCGTGGGAGTAATGCCACTGAAACGGGGCAGATGACGGGGCAGCAAAAAAACAAAACAAAAAAAAACAAAAACAAAAAACGATCAAGGACAACACCAGATGCCAGGGCGATCACCACGTGCAGAGACAGTCACGTGTCCATCCCCCCCCCCCCACCTCCGCCCCCCACGTGACGGACGCCCCATGCCCTGCCCACAAGAGGCACATGGACAGCCGGACCAGCTGCTGCACCCCACGGGATGCTGAAGCATGCACGAAAGGCTGCAGCAAGACAGCTTCAGTTTCAGTCTCTCAAGGAGGCGTCACTGCGGTTCGAGCAGATCCATATGCGCCACACCACATCTGCTAGGCAGATGCCTGACAACCCAGCACGCTTAGTCAGGCCTTGAGGAGTGCATTCATAATTATTATATTATTATTTATGTACCTATCACAGTGGATTTCTTCCACAGAAATTTGCCAGAGGGTTAGTGTGTGTGTGTGTGTGTGTGGGAGAGGGTGTGGGGTGGGGGGGAGGGGTCGCCATCAGCGGTGCCATCACAGTTCGCCTCGTCCCGTTTTCGCCTGTTGTTTGGCCTATTCCCTCCCGATTCGCCTATCACTAAATTGGTGATTGCGATTCGCATGTTCCCAGTTAGCCTATGCACTCGGTTCTTCTGTGTGTGTGTGTGTGTGTGTGTGTGTGTGTGTGTGTGTGCGTGTGTGTGTGTGTCTGTGTTTGAGACACACAAAGAGCCGGGGTGGCGGCTTCCAGGGAAGAAAGGGGAATGGCGGGTGGGCGAAACGGGACAAAGAGTGGATTCTCAAAAGGCCAGTGCGGGTGGCGGCACGATCAAAGGGTTCTGTTCAAAACCAGTTCCGTTCAAGTTGGCCCTGCAACTTGTCACAAGTCTAACACGAGCACAAACGAACAAAACCACTCAGAAGAACATCTTGTGAAATCCATGATAAAACAAACAAATCGGAGCAAAGTTTACCTATTCTAATTATCATATTCTTGTGACAAATTCGGTTTTGATGAAGATGGGAATACTCCCACATAATATGTGTAATTTTTGTAAGGAAGAAAGAGATACAATTCTGCATTATTTATGGGAATGTAACCATGTACAACATTTTTGGAAGGAGTTTGTGAGATATTTAAAAGAAAAGTGTTTACATTGTGATAGACTTAACCTGAATGACACACTGGTGCTTTTTGGACATAACAAAATGAAAACTGATGAATGTTTCTCATATATCTTATTGATAGCTAAATTCTATGTATACAAATGTAGAATCAACAAAGCAAAACCAACATTACAAATGTTCAAAAAAGACTTCAAACAGGCATATGAAGTAGACAAGTATGCCTTTAACATAACTATGGAATATTGTGGGAAAATGGGCACTTTATAACTGATACAAGATTAAACTTTTCAATGCTACCTTGGAACTTTGACACTGAACATATATTGTTTTGCTGTTATAGATTTGTCAGTACTTAGAAATTAATTATATGCTTACCCTATACTTTCTAATGCACAAAACATATAAATTCCGTATCTGTAAACCTTTGTCTGAATAAAAAATGTTGAAAAAAAAACCAAGTTTACCTATTCTCTTACCATTTCTCCGTCCACCCTGTGCGTTCGCCTTTAATGGTGGAACTTGAAAAAACAGAAGTCAGTTTTGAATACGATCAGAAGTGTTAAATATCAAAGAATAGACGAATATACCATGGGTTATACAATCCTCGACAGTGCCGATTTATGTACTGCTCAACGTATCAAATAATGGGAGGTAGGGGTGGAGATGGGGGTCGGGGGAATGGGGGTGGGGGGCGTGGGGGTTAATCAAATAAGTTTACAAAGTTTTCCTATCTATCGGAGCAGACGAGCGACCCTGGACACCAGTCTAACGAGAGAGAGGAGTGGAAGGGAGAGGAGGCTGGACTCAACACACACACACACACACACTGTTAACATAAAACAAGAGAGGCAAGGCCTTCAAGACTCACTTGTGATAAATTAAGTCCCCTTGCATTAATTACAGAGTAATTTCCCTTCTTTACTATCTGCACCAAAAACATTTGCAAAATAAAAAAATTAAAAAATTCCATGCTTAGCAAAAGAAGTTCCCGTTTGAACAAAAAATGATAATAATGACTGCTCTTGTTGTTGTGTCAGAATATGAGATCAAAGTGCCAAGTTTAGAGAATACAAAAAATATAAATATAACAGTAAATGCAGTTTGCATATAATTAGGCTTCATTATTTTTGTGTTTTGTTTTGTTTTGGTGCCCATCCCAGAGGTGCAATATTGTTTTAAACAAGATGTCTGGAAAGAACTGAATTTTTCCTATTTTTATGCCAAATTTGGTGTCAACTGACAAAGTATTTGCAGAGAAAATGTCGATGTTAAAGTTTACCACGGACACACAGACACACACACACACACACACACAAAGACAACCGAACACCGGGTTAAAACATAGACTCACTTTGTTTACACAAGTGAGTCAAAAAAGGCAAAAACGTGAACATCAAAAGTTCCACACTCCCGTCACTTTACAAACAAGCTTTAAATAGTGTGTCAAAGAAAACGTGACCTCCAAACTGTCGTCGAAAAACGCGTATGTGCATTATTGAGAAGTACAGAAAAAAATATCTGACCGATCAAATAAAAATTCACAAATATGAGTAGACCCCCCCCCCCCCCCCACCCCCCTCCCCAATCATCTCCCGTCCTCTCTTCTTCCCGAATAAAACGTCAACCAGGAACGACAATTCTGGTCAACTAATAGTATCAGTTTGGTAAGCAAAGGAAATATGCCAATATATATATATATATTTTAAAAAATATATATCATGTCCATTGTCGAGGATAAAATGACTGTAGAACCATGAAAACCATTCCAAAGAACAAAAACATCTTTATATTTCTAACTTGTTAAACGCAGCTATCCCCGTTTGCTCTGTTCTGTAATCTGATTGGACGATCGGAGCTAGTCCAGTGCATGAAACAATGTTTTCTTTCATACAGAGCCCTCTGTTCAAACGATGATTACACTTAGATTCAGGCTTCGAAAAAAACAAAACAAAAAAACAAACAAACCAAAAAAAAAAAAAAAACTCTTTTTTTCTCTCTTACAAATATCCACATGTCGCCTACAATTCATGTTTGTTTCACTGACTTCCGTTATCAACGAGATCAAGATGAAGGGACAGCATCTGTTTTTTTTCTTTCTAATTGTTCAGCAAGACTCTGTTTCTTTTTCTTTTTTTTCCTTCTTTTTTTTCTCTCATTAGCTCATTTTGTTTTGGACACAGCCTGCAGGCCATACTTTACTTCCGGAAATAGCTTGCGATGAAAATGACAATGACGATGTTGACCACGATGGTCGTAACATGGGAGAGGGAGAGAACTGTGGAGATGGATGGAGAGGAGGTGCTAATAAGGAAAGAGAAAGGCGAACGCTGGACGCTTCACCGTCACGTGTTGTTGTTGTTTTCTAAATTCGTGTGTCACCCTTTTTTTTTTTTTTTTTATTTTCTTTTTTTTTTTGAGGGGGCGGGGGGGGTTGAGAGGGGGCTGATTGTTTGTTGACCAGGTCCATGACGTCAAAAAGGACACAAACCTATAGTGCGTGAAGTGTTCAGGTTCTGAAAGAGCGCTCTCTCTCTCTCTCTCTCTCTCTCTCTCTCCATCAACATCATCATCGTTTTCATCACATGCACATTTGAATAACCACAACTGAAAAGAACAAAAAAGGTAAACTATTTCAAATATACACAGTCTTTGCCAGTATATGGATTAGGAAAACGTGAGGGTGTGATCAAAAAGTCTCCCCCTCCTCAACCCCCCCTCCCCTCCGCTAACCCTCCTAAAAAAAAAAAAATAATAAAATAAAATAAAATGCGCATCTGTGCCATATGCGAGTAGATGACAACTGAGGTAGATGCAAATACAGGCACAATAGTTATCATCTGGTCTTAGAATTAGAAACCATTTTCCCGATCGACAGTTCAATTCAAACAAACTTAAATAAATAAATAAATACAAAGAAGACGATCACACACACACACACACACACACACACACACACACACTAACGCGCACGCGCGCGCAGGAAAAAAACAAACAAAAAAAAACACTTGATGACATGGCTCCTTAGTTCTTTCCATTCGATTAACGATCCGTTAACCAGTCAAGCTCAACTAATTTCGCTGCACCGAAAATACGTTTCATACAATACTTATCCGGAGAACAAGACAATAATTCATAGTGTGTTCAAAACTTTAACCCTTTCGTTACATAAAAAAAGAACAGCGAACAGAAAACAGACTATTTAACAACATTATAATAACTTCCACATTAATTAAAACATCAAATTATTAGTTTCGATAATGTGCTTCCGAGTGTTACAAAAGTTGGTATTTCGTGAGGACATAGTTCTTTCTCCTGAACGCAGCAGGGTAAAAAAAAAAAAAAAAAAAAAAAGAAAGAAAAAGACATTGAACCGTTTGTACGTGTTCAGATTTGCTCGATGAAATGAGCAAAAAAAAAAAAAAAAAAAAAAAAGACATTGAACCGTTTATACGTGTTCAGATTTGCTCGATGAAATGAGCCAACAAGTGAAAATCTGCAGCATCAGATATTGGAGTGAGACGTGCCAGGAAGGACCTGTGCCAGGAAGGACCTGTGTTTTCACTGTTCACGTTAACACATACTTCCTGCTGATTTGCATATCAAATTAAGGACGTGCGTGTGTGTGTGTCTTTTAGACCAACGAGATGGCCATTAAAAACAAGAAGCAACGACATTGCCATTAAAATCAAGAAGCCCTTTTTCTGCTTCAATAAACATGTCCCTTCAGTTTCGATACTTCGTGCAGTTCTTAGTTCACTATCGAGGTTGTCATTAAGAACAAGCAAGAAGCTGTTTTCCGCGTCAATATAAATATGTTCCTTCAGCTTTGATAATGCATGGCAGATTTTAACTGACTACCGACATTGCTGTTAAAAAAACAAACACACCAACACAGATTCCCAGCCTTAGTCACAGTTCCGCGGCAATAGCTGTGTCATGTAGACATCGTGGGCAAGAGGCCGCCGTATTCTCCAGGGATGGAAAGTGGACGCCGTGAAGAGTAAACTCGGGAGGTAAGAGTGTTGCCGTGTCTCTTCAGCCTGTTGGTTGGCTTACCAAGTCATGCAAGTTGAAGGGTTAGTTCTGGGCTGACTGAGGATGGGAATGGATCAAGTTCGGTGTGTGTGTGTGTGTGTGTGTGTGTGTAGAAGCTTCACTACGCAGTTCGCAGAAGAAAAAAAACAGCATCAGTGTTCTGCCCCTCAACCTTCTACCAGCACAGCATTAAACACAGAGCAAAATATGAACAAGGGAAGTCAAGCTGGCCAAAGGAATCCGAAACATGAATAAATCAATCAAGAAATATATAATAAAGATATGTGTAAAAATGTGACCGAAATACACAAACAAAAACACTTCATGACATTTGTGTTGTTTATTCCATTCGATTAACGATCCGTTCTCTGCAAGTCACTGCAAGTTTTGTTTTCACTGCGACAGAGCTGTTTTGCAGGCATAAACATCAGCGTTTGACAAAGACAGTGGTCTAAAAAATACTGGTGACAGTGGTCAGTTATCAATTAAGGACAGTTTTCAAAGAACAAAGCACTTTTGATTTTTTTTTTTTTTTTCAACACCAGCTAAAACTTCGTGGTGGTTTTGATTTTTTTTAAAAGCCAACTCACATTTGGTTTGTGCTTGACATAAACTCTCAGTTTCTGACGCTCTTGATTTCATCATCAATTTTACAAGTCCTTGAGGTTTTGACTGTTCACGTTAACACATACTTCCTGCTGATTTGCATATCAAATTAAACTTGTATTTAGTTGTGCTTTTTTTTTTTTTTTTTTTTTTTACACTTAGTTTATTCCCATGTGAATAATTACTGCCTTTATTCCCTTGTGGTTTCATTTCAACGACAAATTTTATTTCACATAGCTTTTGATTTCAACATCAACTTATATTTTCCCCTACTTTTACATGTTGACAAAACCTTCCCCTTTTTGGTGCTTTTGACATTTAGCCTAAAATTATTCTCTATATTTTGAGTGTCAACTTGCGCTTCGTTATGCATTTGATTGTGGTTATTTTAATTTCTAATGTCAACTTAAATTTCTTGTTCACTTTTATTTCAGCCTAAGCTTCTCGCTCACTACGATCAGCTTCGGATCCACTCCATTTACGCATACCCAGATTCAAACTCTCGACTGTTGGCCGCCGTTCTTTCTCTGTCTCTGGACCTTTCAATTGGAATGAACTTCTTCTTTCGCTTCGTCAAGTCTCCACACTCAGCACTTTCAAGTCTGGCCTTAAAACCCACCTCTTCCCAAAATAGCCTCCCTTCCCTGCCTCTTCCTTGTCTTCAGTTTCTCCAGTTTTAGGGTTATGCGTGCGTGAGAATGACTGGTGCGAAAGCGCTTAGATTTGTCTATGCACAAGATTCAGCGCTATATAAATACCATTATTATTATCATTAAGCTTGCATTTCCTTGTGCTCTTGAATGGTGTACATCAACTGACAGTTCCTATTGTTGCTGTTGTTGATGTTGCTGAGTTTGTATTCAACTTCAACGTACACTTCCAATACTATCGTTATTCATTTATTTGTACGTCAACGTGTGCGCTCCAGCTGTTTGGACATTTGACAATAACTTTCAGTGTTTGGTGCTTTTGATTTAAAAAAAAAAAAAAAAAAAAAAAAAAAAAAAAAAAAAAAACCAACAACAACAACAACAACGTTTGACCAGATCAATCCGTTTGCGAATAATTTCGTTCGTAATGTAGAATGAAAATAAATCAATATACTGAGCAATTAAAACGATTCTAAAAAAGAAATGGTCATAATATTATAATTACATGCTTTCGTTACAGATGCTGCACTTTGTCTTTTTTCCAAGTGTACCCGTATCACTAAGTTTTGAGACCTAAAATCATGTATACATATGTCACAAGTACAAATGTTAAACAGTTTATCATGACCGTCTGGGTTGTACCTTATTAAATTTTTTCCTATACAGTGTTCCTCGTTTACTTTTAATACCCTTGACTATTGAGCGTAGAAAACGTATGGCATTTAGACAAGATGCCATCTGCAAAACGTTTCGTCTGCAAATGTTTTGAATTCTTTTTTTTTTTTTTTTTTTAAGTACAGCATAATGCACAAACCTTTCTGACTGAATGAAAAACAACGCAAAAAACAAAACAAAACTACAACAACAAAAATCATTCACATGATTCAGAAATGAAATATGTCGCACATCCTCATGACCCAAAATCTCTTGTGTGTGACTGTAAAAGAAAAAAAAAATATATATATATATATATACAAAAAAAGTTACTGCAGAAAGTACGTTATTTGATTATCGGTTCTTTTCAATGATGTCACTTAATGGACCACGCACATGGTTTCTTCCTGAGATGCTTTTGAATCATTCTTCTTCTTTTTTTCTGGATTGTGTGCAACACAGTCTTCTAACGAATCCTCGTTTTTCATGTGCATGGGATAAAACATTAATTCAAAACCAATTCTGACCGTCTGAGTTTTTGATTTGTGCCCCACACTTGTGCAATGGAGAAAGAAAAAGACTCCACGAAGAACAATGACAACAAACCCAACTGCACGAGCCGTCTGAAGTGGTAAACGCTTGGAGTTGTAACAAAGACTATTATATCGTTATGAACAGCTACTCGGGGACAACTTCATCGCCGTAAATTTTGCATTGAAAATATAACTTGATCAATCAATTGTATGTATTTCGAACAATATATCTTGATGAAACAATTATTCGTATTCAAATCAACGAATCACTTACATTTGCTTATTTCTCGCGCTGTATGTATTAAGCTCCATTATCGCCAGGTTGGTTTATGCATACATTTAGTCAAACATGTAGTGAAACAAACATTGCTTTAGACATTAACTCATTAAATAATATGTACACTGATTTCTTTTCTTCCATGTCATGCCAGTGACAGCCATGTATAAATATAAAAAAGAAGAAACTCATTTACTCATTCATCCATTCGTATGAAGTCGTTTAAGTCTAAAATTTTAAATACAAAAAAGTGAGTCATGAACAGAAGACACACTCGCTAAGGTGTGGGCGGCACATGAGAAGAAACAACAACGACGTATTGCCTGCATTCCATTCCATAAACAAACGCGCAAAGAACCACGTGGCGTCAGTGTTGGGCCACGTCCTCAATCCAGTTTTCCACTATACATGGGCACGTGGGGCTAGGTCGGGGGGAAATGTTGGAGGTGGGCAGTGTTGGCTTTAAACGTGAAGATGTGCACGGTACCAGGAATCACCCCCTATAGGTGTCCAGCCCCCCCTCCCCCCCTCCCCACACACACCCGTCCTCCCACCCCTCCAATCCCCCAGGTGTCCATGCCGTGCCCCCACTGACCTGACACAGGTGGGGAGGGGTCACAGGGAAAAGGTGGTGGGAGGCTGAGTGAAGGTTGAACAATTCACATTACTTTGTGCAGGTGTTACGCCATACAAGCCAAAAGTGGACACACGTTTCTGTGTGAAATGTTGTCACACAATAGCAGGCATGGTTGAATAAAAAAGCATCCATTACTCATTCGTTTTTTACCCATCCGTTTTTCGTTTTGATATTTTGTTGACCAGCATTTAAGTGAGCCGAAAGAAAAATTTTCTGTTTTAACTCCTTGAAGCAGACAAAGTGTTTTTGAATTTTGAATTTGATTTTCAACTCTGAGGCGACCATGGCTCCCATTTAGAACGCCAGATGGACCTCACACCTGGACACTCCAGCAAGGAGCAAGGAAACCCGTGCGCACAACACCACGCCCCCAGCACTAAAAAAAATTAAAAAAACAAATGACCAAAGGCACAAGCCAACAAATCATTTATAAAGCCAACTCTGCCTCGGAGACATGCCAGTCAGGCAAGGGGGGGGGTTTACACAGTGATGCAGTGTGTGTGGCATTGCCTGCTCAAACAAAAAAAAGTCTTGATACATCTATTTTTCCTTGATCCAGTTATCTTTCACTACTAAATCTGTACCCTCTCCCCACTTCAGCCTTCATCGGTTCTCTCTCTCTCTCTCTCTCTCTCTTTCATATTCTTCTCCTCCTCTTCTTCTTTTAAAGAATAACTGTCCATAGCCTGTTTTGGGTCAAGTTCAATGTGTTACAAAGATCCCGGTCAGCTATCGTTGTATTTTTTACTCATCGTTTATATATCTATTCCATCACATTTGTTCCATTGCGGGCAACTGGTTAATGCCGGGATATCATTATGACAGGAAGCGTAGAGTACAGCCTTGTCACTCAGTCCCAAACTAAATGGACCTCCATAGCAACATCGTCATCGTCATACTCCTCCTCCATCATCATCAATATAAAAAAAAAGAAAAGAAAAAAAAAGTGATATGGATACTTATATAGATGATCAGTTGGCGGTGACATAAAACAAAACGGTATATGGCAGACACATCTACAACTTGTACAAGTGTTTCTTGTAAAATATTGACGAACTTAAAAACCTTGGGGCAAGGCGCAAAGACCAAACATTAGGCTTGCAGCAGGTAAATCTAAAACAGCCTGAAGAGTTGTGGAGACTTCACTTTGAGACAGACAGTACGTTAAAACCACATGTTTCATTATGACAACTAAGACGGAATCGACCATGGCGTTGTTGCGCGCGAAAAATAACATTGATACAAACTTTGTGCGAAAGTTTAGGGGAAAATTGGAGACAATAAAAATTATCAAACCGTGGGCACCTTGACTCCAGACGTGGACTGACAAGTGGATGAGACGAAATCACGCAGTTTAGTTTAGTGTTCTTTTGCTTCCATTTCAGCTGCTGCTGGGGTAAAACGTGCACGTGCATGACGACCATTCTTACTGAGCCAGTCAGGCACTGACCACTGCTTTGTTTTCAGGAAGGGGGCGGGGCCTAGGCATGTGAAACATGGAACTGGTGAAGCGGTAGCATAAAAATTAAACAAAAAAAAGAAAAACAATAAAATAAAACGTACTAAAGGATTTGGCAGCCTTGTAAAAAAAACAAAACAACAACACACATTTAAATCGGACGAAATGAGACTGATGAAAAAAAAAGGAGAAAAATACAACCTTATAGCTATGGACAAAGTTAATGCAGCCTTAAAACTGGAGGACATTACATTCTTATAAATGGCGATGGGAGGGAGGGGGGGGAGTGGTTGCAACCTTAAAATTGTGATATTGATACTTATATAGATGATCTAGTTACTTATACAGAGCCTATTCTCGGTCGGAGACCAAGCTCTGAGCGCTTTAAAAACACAGGGTCATTTGCACACCAGGCTGCCTACCTGGGCAGAGCCGACTGACGGCTGCCATTGGGCGTTCATCATTCGTTTCCTGTGTCATTCAATCAGATTTCAGGCACGCACACAAACACACTCAGACAGACATGTAACATTTTACGTGTATGACCGTTTTGATTATTTACACCGCCATGTAGGCATGCATACTCCGTTTTGTTCGTTTTGTTGTTTGTCGTTGTTGATGTTTTGGGGGTAGGAGGCGGGAGGAGGGGGGGAGGTACATGTTGGGTATATTCTTGTTTCCTAACCCACCGAACGCCGACAAAAAACTGTGGCAAACGCAGATTTATACGTGGTGTGAAATGCAGTCTCAAACTGGCTGAAAAGTGGAAGCCAGAATCTGCCACCTCAAAATCATAACAGAGACTGTGGGCTGAAAACTGTATCGATAACAACATACAGAAAAAGGCTTTAAAACTCCAGACTGGTTGAAACTTGATGCAGGGATAAGCATTAGATATTTATATATATATATATATGTGTGTGTGTGTGTGTGTGTGTGTGTGTGTGTGTGTGTGTGTGTGTGTGTGTGTGTGTGGAGAGAGAGAGAGAGAGAGAGAGAGAGAGAGAGAGCGACAGACAGACAGACAGAGACAAGGAGTTTTCCAAGGCGACAGGCAGCGTCACAATCCTGTTTATTCGCGTGGGTGGTAACCAGTAAAATATATAAATAATACAAGAATTGACAAAGGTATGAAACAGACGTGTGGGTAAAAGACTTTTTGAAGATGACACACTTTTACACTGTTCCTGCGATCTTAGAAAAGAAAGGGAAAAAAAAGACGCCCAACTGCTCTTCAAAATAAAACAATACTAAATTGCTTGGATGCTCCTGTTGTTCAGACAAAAGCTAAATTTGGCCCTGCTAAATACTGACAAAGCGAAGAAGACGCGTTGAATACCAGATTGTAAGAGGGGTGCGAGGAAGACAGAAGAAACACAAGGCGGAGAGCACTTGAATAAAGAACCGAAAAGAACGGTTACACCTGGGGGAAGCTAGCTATGACGGCACAAGACAGAACTGCTATACCTGGGGGAAGCTAGCTATGACAGCACAAGACAGGAGAACTGCTATACCTGGGGGAAGCTAGCTATGACAGCACAAGACAGGAGAACGGCTATACCTGGGGGAAGCTAGCTAAGATAGCACAAGACAGGAGAACGGTTATACCTGGGGGAAGCCAGCAAAGACAGCACAAGACAGGAAAACGGTTATACCTGGAGGAAGCTAGCTATGACAGAACAAGACAGGAGAATGGCTATACCTGGGGGAAGCTAGCTAAAACAGCACAAGACAGGAGAACTGCTATACCTGGGGGAAGCTAGCTAAAACAGCACAAGACAGGAGAACTGCTATACCTGGGGGAAGCCAGCAAAGACAGCACAAGACAGGAAAACGGTTATACCCGGAGGAAGCTAGCTATGACAGAACAAGACAGGAGAACTGCTATACCTGGGGGAAGCTAGCTATGACAGAACAAGATAGGAGAACTGCTATACCTGGGGGAAGCTAGCTAAAACAGCACAAGACAGGAGAACGGCTATACCTGGGGGAAGCTAGCTAAAACAGCACAAGACAGGAGAACTGCTATACCTGGGGGAAGCCAGCAAAGACAGCACAAGACAGGAAAACGGTTATACCCGGAGGAAGCTAGCTATGACAGAACAAGACAGGAGAACTGCTATACCTGGGGGAAGCTAGCTATGACAGAACAAGACAGGAGAACTGCTATACCTGGGGGAAGCTAGCTAAAACAGCACAAGACAGGAGAACGGCTATACCTGGGGGAAGCTAGCTAAAACAGCACAAGACAGGAGAACAGCTATACCTGGAGGAAGCCAGCTAAGACCACACAATACAGGGAAACGGTTATACCTGGAGGAAGCTAACTATGACAGCACAAGACGGGAGAACGGTAACACCTGGAGGAAGCTAGCTAAAACAGCACAGCACAAGACAGGAAATCAGCTATACCTGGGGGAAGCCAGCTAAGACTGCACAAGACAGAACGGCCATACTTGGCGGAAGCTAGCTTAGACAGCACAATACAGGTAGCAGTGAAGATCTGTAGTGGTGACCTGAAGTGCCACAGGGCACGAAGAGGATCAAGTTCGAAAAGAAGTATTGATATCCGATATAAAATGGTTCTGCTCTCCATGTGTCACTGGTTACAAAATTAAATAAATCAAACTATCCCACCACACCCCTCTCCCAAACCGCTGATTGTTATACAAGATTCATCGCCCGCTGCCCTTTCATCACATACACATATATATTACCCTCCATGACAAAAAAAATCCCTGGACAAATAGATGTCACTGATCATAAAATAGGCTTGGCGCTGAAAGGTCTGAATCGTTTTTCTCCTTTTTTGTCTCAGCAATCACAAACCAAATTCAATGTTCACCATAAAGCACCCTGCTATTTCTTTAGTCAGTTTTGTAATAAAATACACATATCTATCTATCTAGATGATTATATATATATATATATATATATATATATAGAGAGAGAGAGAGAGAGAGAGAGAGATAGATAGATAGATAGGCAGATAAAGAGGTTCAGCTGAAATCATGCTTAAGTTTATGCATCGATCACAGGTATCGTTCGGAGATGAATACAGCGCGTGCATGTTGAGTTTGGGTCCATTTTCACTACAGTTAGTCACCACCACCTCCCTTTCTGTATTTCCACCGACAAGAAATCAAATAATTAGTTATACAGTTTTATGGGTTTATTTCAATGATTTTTTTTTAAAGTCCAGAGAACCCTACTTACTTTGAGAAACAGCCAAACCGCAACAGAGACAAGAGGTGCAGCAATGGAAGTAAGTTTGCTGGGGGTGTCACGTGGAAACGGTACAGGAGTGAGAGGATAAAGAAGGTGGGTTAATATCCACATTAATTTTCTTCTCAAGTACTCTTTCTTTCCATTCAGTTTCGCTTCGAAGACGGACAAAGTTGTAAATTGGTTGAAAACATTGTAATATATACTCTGCATTTCTTCCCCCTCTTGAATGCCGTAAAGAAGGCCGATAAAAGAGTGGAGGGGAAGAAACTTAGAGTATATATTGCAAAGTTATTAACCAGTTTACAGAGTATAAATCACAAATTTATTAAATGATTTGCAGAGTATATATTACAAAGTTATTAACCAATCTACAGAGTATATATAACAAAGTCATTAACCAATTTAGAGTATATATTACAAAGTTACTGACCAATTTACAACTTTTTTTCCGTCTAAGAAACGATTCAGTTAATGGGAAGAAATGTAGATATTGCCCAAGAAGAAGAAAAAAAAAAAAAAAAAAAAAAAAAAACCCAAAAAAACCCCAACTAATAACGACATCAACATATAGGAGAAACAAAACAAACAAAAGCAAACGAACAACACAGAAGCACACTGACCACATAAACCAATGCCAGGCTTACCTTGATTGTGGTGAATGGTGACTTCTGCTGCAAGCTGGTGGCACAGCGGAGAGAGGAACACAGAACAAGAGGCCGGACAGAACGCGATCCATTGGTCCTCCAAGATGGGGTTTGGGCACAGGACTAAACCGCCCGGCCCCGGGGGAAAAAAAACGAAAAAAAAAAAAAAAAGCAAGCTATGTTACGGGAACAGCCAACACCGCAGGCACAGACCGTGACAGATCGCCAACTGAGGTAAACTGGCTGTCATGTCGTTATCTCGGACGTCACACGTGTGACAGTGGCATGCAAACTGCGTTTCTTCTTCATCGTTGCCTTGCGGACAAGGAACACATGCGTCGATGAGATTAACAAATAAACAAAACCAACCAAACAACAACAACAACAAAAAAAATGAAAGAAAAAAGCGAACTGCCCCCTAAATCTACACAATCGAAATGTGCATGTAAACCGACCGCTCACTTTCGCTGTGTTGTGTTGTGTTGCAGATTTTGATTAAAGCGTTTAACATCATTTAAACATAAAAAGCACCGATCTCCAACTCTGTGCTCTCAAATTACAGGCATACGCCCACAACATAACACACACCACCACCAACCCTCCTTACACACACACACACATTATAGAGACACAAACATGTCCATACATGAGCATGGCAAGCAACAGCATGACACTTAATTAACCAGACGGGGGATTAAGGTTGGGCGAAATAATGCTTGCGATTATGTATCAGTTTGCAATTAAAGTAGCAAAGTTGAACAACAAAGCAAAAAAGTCTGATTCAGATCTGTTCAACCGGATGCCATTGCCAAGAGTGGGGAGGGGGGGGGGGGGTTGCATGCTGAGCTTTCAACTCTTCCACTGTTCTGATCACTTTTATCAGGACCATAAGTGAACGCCTAATACACTCAGTACCAGGCAAAATAAAACCAATCTTTTCGGTGGAGGGGTGTCAAAAGAAAACAAAGAATACATTTTAATGCACAGATCAGTTAACAGCTTTTGATCTGCCTGTAAACGAAGCCTATCTGTCAAAATGATATTTTTTTCAGTGGGCAAGGTTCTGGTGTGTGGGGCGGGGGGGGGGGGTATAAAAATGAGGAAGAAAAAGCCACGCACACATCTATAATAATATTCATTACTAAAGAAACGGTTACAAGAATCTGCCTTTTACAGGCAATTAAAGAAGTAAACGTTGCCTAAATATATTCTGCACTGTCGCCTGAAACTGCTGATTCCAACAAAAAACAAGATGCTCTAAAACTGTTGCGAATGAGCACCTATACTTTGGGGGGAAAAAACCCACTGTAACAACAACAAGAACAGTTGAATATTTAACATTTACAGAAAAAAACTAAGGGCGGGGAGGATCAAAGAAAATATCCGTGTATAGGTATCTAAAACAGACAAACAGCAAAAAACACAAATAGCTTACATCGCAAAAGAAAAGAAAAAAAAAAGAAAGATTGTCCCTGAATAAATCTCATCCGTTTCATTTAACCTTATTGGTGTTTCCCTTGCCATGATCTGGTGTGTGATACCTGTAAACCACAGCACTGAGAACGTGCTGAACCTAAGTGAAATGACTCAACAGTACGATTCACGCCAAGGTTCTGGGTGGTTAAAAAAAAGATAAATAAAATCAAAGACACAGAGAGAGAGAGAGAGAGAGAGAGAGAGAGAGAGAGAGAGAGAGAGAGACAGAGACAGAGAGAGACAGAGACAGAGAGAGACAGAGAAACCCGATTAAAATGTTTGTAGCGATCGATAAAACGAACACAGATAACCAAAAACAAAATATGATATATAAACAAAATCAAATTAATGTTTCTTTCACATACTTGCCAGTCTGCATGGGAAGCATAGGAACATTGCGAACATAACCCTCAGTGTCATTGCACAAATCAGCGAGACAGATTCATTGCTAATTAGTAAAGCTGAAAATTTGTTCTTATCTAAAAATCGCAGTAAAAAAAAAACAACAACAACAAAACAAGAAAAACATACTTAGGTTGCTATTTCGAGATCTTGGCTGCCTCCACTGCCCCCCCATAGCCTCCAACCCTCTCCTCCCTCATTAAAAATAAAATCCCCAAGAACCGTTGTTGCTCGACGTTAAAAGCAAAGGGGCTACACTGGCGAAGAAATGCACCACTGACTGGCCGGTTTCCAATACCACACTGTGTACATATCTCTCCCTTCACTCCTCTGTCTTAACCATAAGAAGAAACTAGATGGTGGAGGGTGGCGGAGAGAGGGGAATTTCATCACCAGTATCATAAAGTATCATAACCAGCTCCAGCACTTAAAAACATCACTCTCTTGTAAAAAATACAAACGAGAGAGAGACAGACAGACAGGCAGACAGACACAGAGAGACAGAGACACAGAGAGACAGACACAGAGAGAGATGTACGAAGGTATTTCCTGACGGCCAAATACAGTCTGCAGTTATGAACGTTACTGGTCCAGTTATGAATGTACTTAACAGTTGTTTTTGTTGTTGTTGTGTGTGTGAAACATACCTGGCTGTGCTTCCAAGGCACATATCTACATAATGTATACAATATAATCGTAAAATACAGATGTATGCAATAAAATACAACATGCCGTTGTTGCAATGGGTCATTGTCTGCCAAATAACAAGGAATGGATGGCCGAATCGGAGCAGGCACCAGTGAACAACACAACGGAAGTGGCTCAACACTTGTAGCGTGCTGGATCGTCTCCTCCCAGCGACCTAACAGCTCTGTGGACTGCTGACACTGTGGCTGAGGCACAACGCGTGTGGCTGTATATGAGGACTGACGGACACTCTAATTGGATTTTACCCCCACCCGTGGTAAGTATGAAGCCACCCGTGGTAAGTATGAAGCAGCAAAGAAACCAAAAATGTAGGACATTGCGCTGATTGGAAAATGCTGTGGCACCGGTTCTCTTCCCTGAGCCGATAATCATCGCTGCTTGATCTAAAATGCCGGCAGAATGTGTTGCTCGCTCGTGCATGTAAAACGAGAATAGCGTATATTGGTCCTGATTTTCAAACACGGCCAATGCAAAAAATGGTAACGTGGATTCCGATCGGATTGCATGATGTTCATGGCAGGCCTGTTTTGACATGATTCCCCGATTCGTAGGAATAGATCTGACTGTAATCTGAACTTTTTTTCTTTTTTTTTAACTGTATCCGCATTTTCTTACTGTAAATACATAAGTCACACCTGATAGTATGTTTGCAAAATAGCATTCGAGAAAGGCAGGTGGGGTGGGGAAAATGTCTGAGAGATAAAGATCTAAAATGAGAGAGTCGAATCGTCTGTGCCTCAAACAGATTTGTTGGTTCAATCAATGAACAGGAAGCGAGCGCTTATATACGCATTACCTCCCTTTGATCAGCAGACGTTGACTGACCGTTTTCCGAACGGTAAGTTATCCGTCTCTCTTTCTCACAACGATGACAGCATTTGACGTTGGGTTCCCATGATATGCAGGATTCAAAAAGTCGTGCAGCAATTATACACTAGCCAAAACAAAAGGGGGTATATCTACCTACTAAAATATCCTAAACTCTCTTCAAAACAAGTCTCTGAAGGCACGGCACTGATAATTTCTCTTCAAATATGCACGAAAATAGACCGCTGGAGAGGTCCGTGCACACATGACTTTCAGACGTGCGTCACATGATCTGTTTTCGAAGTTGATTGGCTCTGAAATTTCGAGTGACAAAGGCGATCGAGAGAGGTAGAACATGCGAAACAGCAGACTTCCTTTCTTTTCGATTTTTGCTCTTTATTGTGTGCGCATATGATGGCACTTCATTTACCGGAGTTTGGTTGTGGCAATGGTGGCTGTCAACTGAAGAAATGGAGGACAGTACATGTTCGCTGCTTTTGTCTGTGTCGACCGCCTTTAGTATTTTTGATGGGCATGCGCAAGATCTAAGATGGCCGCGGAACTCTCCAGCGGTCTATTGCCCATAAAAACATATCCCTTAAATTTAGGACACACTGGACACACAAATGGGGGTGGGGGGGGGGAGGGAACACACTCACACACACACACACAAACCAACAAGAAACAAAACAAAAACAAAAACAAAAAAACACCAGCATGCACACAATCTCGGCTACTTTGGTATCAACAGGAAAGCCATAAGGAGATGTTCCACTGAAACACAAAGCATGACCATCTGGTTGCATAATAGACAGTATAACACGAAAGTAATATTTGTTTTTTTATAAGTTACCATTGCCGTTTTTCCCTTCTATAAAAAAAGTTGGTGAATTTTTTACCTCAATTCAAAGCCAAGAAATTGTAGACCCGCCTGGTAAAATGTATTTTGATAATAACAGATGCCCTAGTTTATACAACATATTTTAAGCAAAATCTGCTGGGTTGTTTTTTGTACCATGATAGGGCACTTTACACAAATATATAAAGCTACTAAAAGCAAATGGAAAAGTGAAGAAAATTGATTTTACATTCATAAACACTGCAAAAGCTAATGCCTACATGTAAACTTATGTTATAAATGTATAACATAAGTGAACAAAACCATTCCTACCCAAGGAAACTAGAATAGAATAATAGAGCAAAGGGGATTAAAAAATAAATAACTGCCTGCAAAATTTACATTCATAATCAACTAAAAATATATATAAAAAACAACAACAAAACAAATCAAAATATTTATAATAAAAAAAATTTTAAAAAAAGATTGAAAGATCTGTGCTCTTAATACCTAAAAATATTCTTCATTATTCATCTTCTATTTCAGGTATAATATGACGTGAAAGGAGACTAGAAGCTTCTGACCTTCAGAATTGTCCATACAATCTACAACAGATAGTTCTGACCTTTACTAGCAAACATTGATTTGGCAACAGGTGAACCCAGATTCTTGAAACAAATTTCTTTACTTAAAAAAAACAAAAAAAACAGAGAAAAATGCTTTGAGCGATACCTCACCATGGAAATGTACCATGTATTTAATAAAACTAAGACAAACATAAATTCTTCTGTTTTTTTCCCATGTAAGTTTCTGTACCTGTGTTCTACATTTGTTCACACCTCTCTCTCTCTCTCTCTCTCTCTCTCTCTCCCAGTGTGGCCATCAACATCTCACTCCCTACTCTTAACTAAAGTTGCTGGTAAGTCTGACTGACCAAAAAAAGTTATAACAAAGAGACATGCACTAAGGCTTCATCTATACAGACCAGCATGCATTCACTGATTAAAGTCAAAGTTTGAACAGTGGAAACAAAAGGCGAAGCTGCTGCAAAATTTTAAACGCATAAAATAATCATTAAGTGCCTCCAAATACTTCTGCCTTTAACAGTATCAAAATTTTGTGTGTACACACACGCACATAGAAAAGAACTTTTATTTATTGATGATAATAACAAAAAAATTCCTTTGAAGCTGTTTTGCAAAAAACAACAAAAAAAAACAAACAAAAAAAAAACCCACCAAACCCCCCCCCCCCCCCCCCCCCCACAAACCAACAACAGAAACCAGCAATACACACACACATACCCATGTACACAAAAATACTAATTTTAGCAACAATATATGAAATGGTTGTTATTCCTGCTTCCATCTGTTTCAAGCTGTCAGTCTTTAGTGCTTTGCTCAAATTGAGCAATTTACCCCAAATGAGACATGATATACAGCACTACACACAATCCATTCCGAAGGACATGGGTCAAAACAAGGCACCACATGCAGAGACCACTAAAAAAACAACAACAACAAAACCTGTGTAAAATTAAAACAAAATTAAGTTTCCTTCTGATTTCTCGTTTCTTTGTCATTTCTCCTCCAGACTCATTTCTCTCATTTTCTTTCATATTTCATTCGATCTGCTTTCCGTCTTTAAAAGTCTTGGTGCTGCTTCGACATCAGAACAACGTGGTCACTTTCAAGAAAATTCAAAGTGGTAAGTGCAGACAAATTCAAAGGAATGAGTTGAATCTTTCAAGTAAATTCAAAGGGGTGAAGACAAAGCACACGTCACAGCATATTAAATATCAGTGCTTGGACCATGGCATCAGGCTTAATTAGGCTGTATAATTCAGTGCTCAAAAAGTACAATTCATTCCTCGAAAACACAGACTTATAGATGAACGTGGAAAATAGTGGTTGCATGGGTTGAGAGCTCACTGTCAGGGTTTTTTCTGGGTGGAAGATAACAAAACATACACTGTATATTTCATCAGGGTAATCTGTCATGGGCGCTGGCATCATACGCAGGAAATTTTGATCAAAGTAAAACACTGACGCATTGTTTTTCTTGAACATTCAGCAAACTATGAAACTCCAAACACAATCATCCATGAGGCTTTGCGACGTTGACTAGCAAGAGTTTGCTCAGTCTTTATCCCCTTTTCAAGCCATCTTGAGTAGCTATGTGCTGGTTGCTTTGTTTTTTTCTGCTGCTGGTGCTTTAAAAAACAAAAACCACATGTCTACTTTTAAATTGTCCCCACCCCACCCCCATTCGAAGAGTGTAGGATTGAAAAGGAATTTAGTAACAAAAGTCTATTTCATGTCTTACCCAGTTTTGAAATGGTTCAAGCAGAAACAGCATGTCATATAATTTTGAATACTTCAGTCTGACGTCAGTTGTCAAAAGTGCAGCATTTCTTAATATGTAGCAGTCAACTTACACTGGCAAAAAGATATTCCTTCTCTTTGAAAAAAGGAATACAGGAAAAGAAAAGAAGCAATCCTACTGACTAAAAAAAAAAAAAAAAAAAAAAGAAGAAAAACCCCAAACTCTGTGTGACATTTCCTTTCTAATAAATATAAAAATAAATTTTAAAAACCTTTTCTTTCTTGAAACACCGTTCCCATCCCATTGTAACCATCTACTGCCCCCATCTTATTCCCATCTCATGGTGGCACTCTGAGTGTATCCAGTATGAAAATAGCAATCATCCAATAGTCATTTGTTGGCAGAACCTGTTACTGTAAAGCTGTGGTCTGTTTTGTGCATATAACTTCTGTTGTGGATGCTTGTAAAGGACATACCCATAAACATGCCAAGTTTTGTGAGGATAGACTAGAAGGACATACCCATAAACATGCTGAGTTTAGTGTGGATAGACCAGAAGTACCTGAGGATATTTATACCAAGTAACCAATGTTAAAGTTTACCACACACCAACACACACACACACACAAACTGGGTGATTACAGAGACTTACCTTGCTTACACATGTGAACCAATTAGATCTTAAATATGACAATCATTTCATCAACATTTTAAAACAAAAAATCTCTGACAGAACTGGACTTGACTGGGTGACCATAACCTGAAGAAGATAACAAGGAAGGGCATGGCAGGAGAATTCAAACAGGGTAATAATAAAAGCATGAGATGATGAACAGCAAACAAAATAAAGAAACTGTGTGCCTACATTGTACATGTCATCGCTGGAATTTCAAAACCACATCTTCACCTTACATCTTTTCTTATCCTTTGGTTTCAATGTGTCCAGTGTTTTTTGTGACGGTTTCTAACTTCTCCAATTTTTTTGGACTTCTCAGCACTTTCCAAAACACAGGATCAGGACACAGATATATATTTGTTAAAAGACGAAAGATACAGACTGTATCAATGACAGTTCCATAGCAGCTTTGCTTCCTTATAAAACAAACATCAAATTTTGTTCAAATAATGATGATGATAATAATAATAACAACTTGAAATCTGTGGGGTCCAGGCAATGGTAACGGCTGCATGATTAATTAAAAGCAACAGTAATCTGATTTCTCTGAATACCTATGCTGCGCTCAAATTGAAAAAACAAAACAAAAACAAAACAACAACCAACAAAATAAAACCGAAGCTACACAAGTCAGAAGTGCATACATAACTACTGTTCTGGGTAATAACTGGGTAATAATTGGAAGTAGAACACTCACATTATGCACACAAACAGATATACACAAAGCACCATATTATCAAACCCCTGCACTTTCTCGCACCTTCAAGAATAAAAAACAGACAAAAAACAAAGCAAACAAAAAACAACTCCCCCCCACACACACACCAACTGCACCCCACTCCCCCCCAAAAAAAAAGAAGAAGAAAAAGGAAGAAAACAGCAATAAAGAAACAAAACAACAAACAGTCCACAACATACCACTCCCCTTCCTTCCCTCTTCTTCCCTCCGAGGACGATTGCTTTGTTGTCGTTTCACAGCATCACAAACCTTTCCCATTTCTGTTTGTGACATACACTCTATTAACCAGTGCATCCACAGAAAAGAAAACACTGACTGACACCTTTTAAATGCAACAAGAATAATCATCCAAACAAAACAAAAATAAGGATTTTATAACTGCTGTCAAAAGATACCACTGATCAGTCTGCTTTCCGTGCAAACAAGGGGTTGGGAATGTATAGCAATGAAAGAGACGTTAACCAATGAACAACCACCAGAGTGAGTGTCTGGGCATTGCGGTAACAGAAATGTCAACAAGCAATCGTCAAGCTGTGGGAGGGCGTTTTTTGTGAGAGAGAGAGAGAGCGCGACTGTCAATGTCAGTCAGACATTGCATTGCTGTGAATGAATCGGCACGGAGCAAAGACATACCACAAACTCCAGTAATACCTTTGTAGACTGGGTATACACAGACGCCATGATTCTTCTGCGATTGGCCACTGTGTGTCAGCATGTGATGCACTGTTAAAATGCAGCTGTATCATCAATTCAAATTGTACAGTAAAATTCACACCAACATCTTTTCTCTTAAATTTAAGGTCCATACAGTCTTAACATCTGGCCTTTTTTGTCTCAAATGCAGTAATAATCTACAGAAACCTCATGGACAGCACCAAACAGATGTGATCACTGTTAATTCAAGGTGGCAAGGAAATAAAAACAAATACTGTATTAATCAAACAAATATATTCAACAAAATTTAACATTGAGTTTCAGTTGTATTTCCATATTTGCAATGGCCAACATGTCATCATAATGATATATATATATATATATATATATATATATATATATATATATATTCGTAATAAAGAATGTGTTTGACTGATTCAAGGTAAAGCCACCAAAAACCTGAAAACTTCACCCAAACTCACTACGAATGACACTGGAAGCTGCACAACAGTGTTGACAAAGGGAACAGGCAACAAAAAACTCAAAGTATTCACCATGTGATTGCATCTTTCTTTCAAACGTTACGGGTTACCAGTTGAAGTTGGGATTTTTTGGAGTTTTTTAGGCTTTCGACGCTACAGTGCAAAAGACACACTGCCCAGTGTGAAACCCACACGCGTTTGTTTGCTCAACTCCTCTCACATTAAACAGAGAACAGATAAACTTGGGTCTGTGATCAGAATGATTCATTATCAACTTTGCAAAACACAATTAATCATACTGTGATGCCTAATTCAGAAGGTTGATTACCTTAAATCCTAACAATTAAAAAAAAACAAAAAAACCCAAAAACATTTATACTGTCAGAACACAGATAAGAGACATTTTGCATATAAAATATGCGAAGATTACAACATGATATAACAGTTTAAAGATCGGGAGCTTTACATGGCAACAAAATTCAGTACAGAATAAGCTATTCAACATCTTTAAAAACCAGTGTGCTTTAATCAGTGAAGTGCACACAATCCTTAGTTGCTTCAGACATCCAGCACAGATTATATTCTTTTGACTTCGGGGATGATGGGGCAAAATCCACTGGTCACCAACTCTGTACGGTATAGTCAGTACTCTACTGTCTGCGGTATCTTCAGTTACAATACTGATGCTTTCACTTTTCACGTGTTATGATAGTTTGTAAATACAACTGCCAAGACCATGTTGAGAATGACAGGTAGACATTTATTTTAAGCATTTACAAATTGCAGGCTGTCAACCTGCATCGCTCCACAACTGTTCTTAATTAGTGTCTCCACTCGTCTAAAATCCAGAAGACACCACAGATTATCCACTTTTATCAGAACTTGATGATTGAAACAAAACCAACACAAAAATCAGTACCATACGTCACAAGCAATGGCAAACAGTCCAACAGACAGACAGGCAAAAGACAGATTAATAGAAATAAAAAGTGGGTGGGTGGATTGGTTGAAGAAGAGGAGAGGAGGGTGGGGGGGCAAACGAAAACAATGTTAACCTCCATCAAAGTATGCCGGTTTGGTGAGATAAACATTTCAAGTAGTTCCCCGCTATTTGAGTAACATTTTGATTAAAAGCATGTGTCCTTATCTAACAGACTGATAACACTGTGCGTGTTCAGAGTAAATGATCCAGATAGTGCCAGACTGCCCATCTGAGTAACTTGCTGGCGTGTGTTTCTTCTTTGAATCAAGCAGGACCATAAGGTTAATAGCACGTGACCACAGTTTATCTGCATGCAGAAAGCACAGCAACAGACTTTTGTTACTGTCTGGACTGTTACCTACACGAATTAGCAATAAATTTGATCCCAGATATTCAAGAGATGATTAGGGAAAATAAAGAAAAATGAAACAAAACAAAAACGTCTGGAACATCCAGTAAACTGTTACCTATATAAACAGCAATAAATCTGATCCAAGAAAACTTTACAGATGACTAGGTGGGAAGCAGAGATTACACACACACACACACACACACACACAAAAAAAAAACAAAAAAACAACCACCCTCAAATACATATAAACTGTACGTTTCAGTTTCAAGGTGTCAGAGTGTGCAGACAGATCCATATATGCTACACCACATCTTTAAAAAAAAAAAAAAATGTTTTAAAGGTAGTTGCCTGACCTTCCCATAAACGCAATGCGCAAAGTGTAAAAGTTAACAAATCATGAACTGTTAACAGGCAATAACAACAACAATAATAACAATCTGAAAATTCACAGAACAGAACTAAGATAAATACCAGGTAGTACTATGAACAAAACACTCCAACAGGAAAAAGTCAACAGTGACATACAAGTTAACACAGATATGTCAAAGGTAGCAGTAACACACTACATATGGAACATCAAACATTTCTAGCGCACATCAACCATTACTGAGAAAGAAAAATTGATTTTGGGAGTAACATAACACAGGAACTCTTGACACACTATTAGCAGGTAGAAACAGAAGAAAATGGGTGGAGGTAGAGTGACACATAACACTAACATTGTATGGCCACCACACACATAACAAAGAAACAGGAAGAAAAACAGTAACAAAGATAAAACACCGACAAAGACAACGGGTAGGAGTAACATGTAACGCAGATCTCATTACATTTAACGTTTTGATAACTGATATTAACACGGAGATAGAAAAACATGAAACATGAAAACAACAACAAAGAAGAATAAAGACAGGGGCAACATATAACACAGATATCATAACAAACTCAAAAGTAACAGGTATTAACCGCACTTAAAAAAAAAAAGAGAGAAAAACATGTAACAATAACTTTTTTTCTTTCTTTTTTTTTTTTTTTTTTGATTATTGGATAAAAATAAACACCCAAAGAACGACCCCCTCTTCTCACACAAAATTGAGATAAATCAAGTAACACTAACAGCAACAATTCCAAAACAAAAAGAAACCAAGTAACAGCAACATTTCCAACACAAAAAGAAATCAAGTAACAGGAACAACTCCAACACAAAAAGAAATCAAGTAATGGTAACGGTAACGGTAACATCTCCAAAACAAAAAAAGAAATCAAGTAACGGTAACATCTCCAAAACGAATCATGAACAATAAAGACGACTGACTGACTAAAAAGGACTGATGGCGAAGGTCAACAGAAACACAGAACATTGGTTGCCCGACATGTATAGGCCCTTGTCAGCAATTAGTGACCGCACATTTCATTTTCATGCCAACATTTTGTGTGTGTGAATTTCAGAGGTTCTGTGATCCAAGTAGGATGAGCACACTACGCTGACACGTACACTTAAAAAAAAAAAATCATCCATTAAATCAAACACACTATCCCACAAACAAATACACATTATTATGTAATCCAATAATTTCCCCCCCTTTAAGTTAAAAGAAGAAAAAAGAAAAAAAAAAGAAAAAAAAAAACATTTCAAAGGAGCCGTATTTTCTCTTTCGTGTTAAACTTGTGGATTCTTCAGTGTGATCAACACTTCTTGCCATCTGCATGAGACAATTTTTCAACAAGATTTGCTTCATTTGACTAAATAAAGCATTCCTGAACAGAAAATTTCTTTCCAGCAAAGTTTTGTTCTGAAAGTGACAAACACTTTTCGTGGTTTCTCCAGTATGCTCAAGATCAGGAGCAGTGGTGTTCTTCCCCAACACACATTCTGAAAAACAGTTAATGTCAAAGTGTCCTCTCTCATAATGCAGATAATTATTACAACAACAAAATTTTTTACCAATCTGTCATAGCGGGCATTTCAAATGTGGCTTCATAACCTACAGTCTGACACAGTAAAAACCTTAATCACCCAGAGTGAATTGTATCAATGATATATGTCGTGCACAAAAAAAAAAAAAAAAAAAAAAGTCAAAGAGAATATAAATTATTAATCATTTTGGGCTGTTAAACAGTTTGAGCAATGAGCAAAAGAAACACAAAAACAAACCAAGAAACAAAAACAAAAAAGAACATTTTTTTTTTTTTTTTTAAAGTTTAGCTGATTTTGAAGGTTGTTTACGGACTTCTATGCTGCAACAGGCAACAAAGCAGTTTCTACTGTCAATGTTCAAAGCCTTGGTAGGATCCACAAATAAATACATGACCTTCTTAAAAGTTTTCATCCAGTAATGCTATTTCCTGTGCCCACTTTCCATTTTATTTCAGACATCCATACCTTTCTTCACTTTGTTTTATCATGGTTGCTAAAAAATCATGGTTGCTCAAATGTATCAACACAGCTCAAAAACAACTTTCCTAGGAAACCCATCACATCTGCTTAACAAACTCACCATGCATAACTGGCAGTAAGAAGTAGGGTGTAATTAAGTGTAAAATTAAGTGCAGCATGAAGTCCAGAGCAATAAAAACAGAGCAGTGAATAAGTGCGGTCACTTTCGCTTCATTTCAGTAAGTTTATACGAGGGTCATTCAATAAATAAGGTGAATTTTTCGGTATAAGGACTTCTAATACAGATAGAAGCTTACTTTTTTTTCTTTTCTTTTTTTTTGTTTTACTTCTTTTTCACATGGATTTAATTTGTTTTGCAGATTAAAAAAAACTTTGAGAGTTTTGGCGATTAACAAAGATGGCCGACCAAGAAGTATGCTCCAGGATTGAACAGCGGTCAGTTATCAAGTTTTTGGTTGCTGAAGGGTGCAAGCCAGTTGAAATTCATAGGAGAATGTCAACTGTGTATGGTGCCACATGTTTCAGCCGAAAAAATGTCTACAAGTGGGCTACATTGTTTAAACAAGGACGGAGCAGCGTTGAGGATGAAGACAGGCCTGGAAGGCCTGGAGCGACTGGCTGAGACATCAGTCCAATGATTTTTACGCTGAGGGAATACGGAAGCTTGTGCACAGATGGGAAAAGTGTGTGACAGTGCTGGGAGACTATGTTGAAAAATAAAAAAAAGTAAGATTCTATCTGTATTAGAAGTCCTTATACCGAAAAATTCACCTTATTTATTGAATGACCCTCATAGATTTGTTCCCCCAACCTTTTTCCATGCTTTTTTTCCCCTCCTTTTTTTGTGGATAACTTGTGTCATGCTCAACAGAAACTGTTAAAAGTCAGAAGGTACCTGCCTTTGCCTCATTTACAAGAACTGACTTGTTCAAATCCAGTCTGGTTTACTCAGGCGCCACCCTATGGAACTCACTCCCAGAAACAATTAAACAACACCATTGCCCAACCAACTTCAAAAAACATTGCCTTTCCCACCTTATGCCATAATGTGTAATGTAAATCATTCATTTTATTGATACTGTTTGTCAAATGTGTATGGTTGACAGAACCTTCCTCACCCTCTATCCCCCATTCTGATGTGTAATGCGGTGTGTGTTGTGTGTGTTTGTTTCTTTGAATTTGTTCCTTTTTTTTTTTTTACCTGTGCATGTTACTAACACCATGCTAGTGCCTGTATGTCATGTGTGTGTGTGTGTGTGTGTGTGTGTGTGTGTGGTTGTTGTTTTTGTTTTGATTTATGCATATTTTTTTTCCTCTGTTGTGTATCTCTACTAACACCATTCTTTCATTTTATTAAATATTGTGTAGTGTAGACCCTATTCAGGGAAGGCACTGGATGTAAAAAAGCACACCAGTGCTTATCTATTATCCTCGAAATAAAGAATTTGTCTTGTCTTGTCATTTACTAGACTTGAAAGTTATCGTTGAGAATACTGACACCTACGTAGCAGCATAGTCTGAACTGTAACATTCTTGTAACAGCGTAAACTACCCTGTAACTTCCTGCTTCCCAACAAGTGTTCTGTAACGTACTGCTCCTGCAATAATTGTGTAAACCATGCTGTAATGTCTTGCCTCTGTTAGTAATGATGTAAACTGTTCTGTAATGTCCTGCCTCTATGTGTAACAGTGTAAACTGTTCTTCAATGTCCTGTTTCTGTGTGTAACAGTGTAAACCATTCTGTAATATCCTGTCTCTGTATGTAAGATTGTAAACAGTTTTGTAATCTCCTGTCTGTGTGTAACAGTGTAAATAGCTCTGTAATTTCCTGTCTGTGTGTAACAGTGTACACCATTATGAATTGTTTTGCTTCTAAGTGTAACGGTATAAAACAGTCTGTAATATCCTGTCCCTGTAACACTAACTATTCTAAAACTTTCTGCTTTTGCACATGAAGTGTAAACCGTTTTCTGCACTTTATGAAAACCATGCTTAACTCCAAAACCATTTCTATAAATCTTGTTTCTGTGTAACAGTGTAAACCCACCTGTAAACTTCCTGCTTCCCTCTGTAACCGTTCTGTATGTAGCATCTTGCCTCTGTGTGTAACAATGTAAACCAGTCTGTAACTTCCTACATCCCTCGAAAACATTGTGAAAGCAAATCCTGTGACTTTAACTCGAACGCTAACCCCGTCACTTCCCGAGGACTGGACAAGAGACAGCTAACCATTCCGATCAAACGTTTGGGCAATGCATTTTCAATTTCTTTTAAAATAAAAATCGATGTCTTTTTCAAAGCCCTTCTGTTATTGGTTCAATAGTTAATAGTCACAGCATCTTAATGAACAGTTGTGAACATTTGAAGTTACTCCACTGGCTGATGAGAATACACTCTGAGCATGTCTGTACAGCTGATGTACAGTTTGGGATTGTTTTTGGTCCCCCGTCTCTCTGTGTTTGGTTGCAGGAGTGGGCATGACAGCATGCTATTTTAGTTCATAGCATTACAAAAACAAAAAAACAAAAAAAAAATCTGAGGTCGCTAGTTATGGCACGGTATGTCATCGGAAGGATCACAATGATAGTTCTGTGTGTGATGGTCGCAGCACCCACTTTCACACACACACACACACAGATTCACAAACACACACACATGCACGTGTAGACAAAGGAAGGTATAGTTGTGGTGTGTAGATAGTCACAACACAGTGCCGCCGCTCCTGTGTGAAGCTGAGACGACATCACTCATATCAGCTCCGTGTCATCAGTGATGTCACAATGACACCTCTCCTGTGATGGCAGTAGTGCTTCCCTTTCATACACGCTGCTGCCGATGTCACAAGAAACAAGCAGACGGCAACACGTCGTAGCGATTTCTCTCTCTCTTTTAGGCTGTGTGTGTGGACAGTGACACCATCATAATGTAACATCATCAAGCACCATGTCACCAAGAGTCATGTCACGAAAGTGATGCTGTGTCGTCAAGCATCATATCACCAAGAGTCAGGTCACTAAGTGTCATTGTGCCACCAAGTGTCATGTCACCAAGAGTCATGTCACCAAGTGTCATGTCGCCAAGCGACACTGTCACCAAGCATCATGTCACCAAGAGTCATGTCACCAAGCGACACTTTGTCACCAAGCATTCAAGCCTGTCTGACTGGCAGTGAGGCGACAGAGGAGGAGGAAGAGGCAGAGGAGGAGGAGGAGGAGGCGGGCGGTGGTGGTGGACTGGAGGCGGTGTTGCTGCTGTAGCGGGTGTGCAAGGGGTTCTGTCTGTAGTTCCGGTAACGCCGCTCCAAGAAGCGCCGCTGGTGCTGCAGGATGGGAGCTAACTCTGAAAGACCAGGGGGAAAAAAAAACAACCCCAACAAGTCACGTCCATTCTGCATGTGCAAACAAAAAGAGACAACTGAACTTTGTTTATGATCATCAGATACGTCTCTGTATATAACAGAATAAACAGTTCCATGATGTATTGCTTGTGTGTGCAACAGAATAAACCGTTCTGTGATGTATTGCTTGTGTGTGTAACAGAATAAACCGTTCCGTGATGTATTGCTTGTGTATGTAACAGAATAAACCGTTCCATGATGTATTGCTTGTGTGTGTAACAGAATAAACCGTTCCATGATGTATTGCTTGTGTATGTAACAGAATAAACCGTTCCATGATGTATTGCTTGTGTATGTAACAGAATAAACTGTTCCATGATGTACTGCTTGTGTGTGTAACAGAATAAACCATTCCGTGATGTATTGCTTGTGTATGTAACAGAATAAACCGTTCCATGATGTATTGCTTGTGTGTGTAGCAGAATAAACCGTTCCATGATGTAATGCTTGTGTATGTAGCAGAATAAACCGTTCCGTGATGTATTGCTTGTGTGTGTAACAGAATAAACCGTTCCGTGATGTATTGCTTGTGTATGTAACAGAATAAACCGTTCTATAATGTATTGCCTGTGTGTGTAACAGAATAAACCGTTCCGTGATGTATTGCTTGTGTATGTAACAGAATAAACCGTTCCATGATGTATTGCTTGTGTGTGTAACAGAATAAACCATTCCATGATGTATTGCCTGTGTGTGTAAAAGAGTAAACCGTTCTACGATGTACTGCCTGTGTGTGTAACAGTGTAAACTGTTTCATGATGTATTGCCTGTGTGTGTAACAGAGTAAACTGTTCTATAATGCATTGCCTGTGTGTGTAACAGTGTAAACCATTCTGTAATGTCCTGCTTCAGCATGTAGCAGTGTAAACCATTCTGTAAAATCCTGTCTGTGTGTGTAACAGTGTAAACCATTCTGTAACATCCTGCTTCAGCTTGTAACAGTGTAAACTGTTCTGTAATATCCTATATGTGTGTGTAACAGTGTAAACTATCCTGTAATGTCCTGCTTCTGTGTGAAACAGTGTAAACGTTTCTGTACTGTCCTGCCTCTGTGTGTAACAATGTGAAGCGTTCTGCAACATCCTGTCTCTGTGTGTAACAGTGTAACCCGTTCTGCAGTAACATGTTTCTGTGTGTAACGGTGTAAAACCACTCTCAGGCACTCTGGTTCCCTCTGCTCCCTCCGTGTTCTGTAATGTCCTACTTCTGTGTGTAACAGTGTAAACCGTTCTATAGTGTACTGCTTCTGTCTGTAACAGTGTAAACTGTTCTGATTATACAACTTTTCAAAAAAACCTTAAAGTTACTCAAGGAAATGTCACGAGCCAATAATCTTTGTCTACTTTTTCAGTTATGAAATGTTGTGTCCATGACATTGGTCCCTCCCCCCTTTATTTTCGATATTTAGTGTGTCGCAATTGTATGTATGTACCTCCTTTGCAAACAGGCCGGTGGCCTTGCAGTAAAATATTTCTGAGTTCTGAGTGTAAACTGTTCTGTAATGTCCTTTTTATTCTGCATGTCATAGTGTAAGCCACCCTGTGACACTCTGGTTCCCTCTGTTCCCTCTAAGTTATGCAATGTCATGCTTTCTGTGTCAGTGTGTGTAACAGCGTAAACCATTCAAAATGTCCTGCTTCTGCATGTCACAGACAGTGTAAGCCATCTGTGTGACACTCTGGTTCCCTTTGTGCATTCTGCAATGTCCCTTTTTATTCTGCGTGTAACAGTATTTGTATTTGTATTTCTTTTTATCACAACAGATTTCTCTGTGTGAAATTCGGGCTGCTCTCCCCAGGGAGAGCACGTCGCTATACTACAGTGCCACCCTTTTTTTTTTTTGTATTTTTTCCTGCGTGCAGTTTTATTTGTTTTTCATATCGAAGTGGATTTTTCTACAGAATTTTGCCAGGAACAACCCTTTTGTTGCCGTGGGTTCTTTTACGTGCGCTAAGTGCATGCTGCACACGGGACCTTGGTTTATCGTCTCATCCTCTGACACCCTGGTTCTCCCCTGCACACCCCCAACCGGCGCCCCCCACCCCAACCCCAGCCTCCCCCAATGTGACCCCATCACCCACCTGGCCTCATCTTCAGGGCGTTGGTGGCGGCGGACATCTCGGCCTGCTGAATACTGTGGCCGGTGCCTGTGGCCATCCGCTGGCCCCGGAAATACACGGCCACTATGTACTTCCTGGTGTTGGATGGGCCCAGTGACTCGATCACTCTGCATGGGGGGCACACATGTACACACGTATGAATGATGATGATGACGGGCGCAATAGCCGAGTGGTTAAAGCGTTGGACTGTCAATCTGAGGGTCCCGGGTTCAAATCACCATGACGGCGCCTGGTGGGTGGAGGGTGGAGATTTTTACGATCTCCCAGGTCAACATATGTGCAGACCTGCTTAGTGCCTGAAACCCCTTCATGTGTATATGCAAACAGAAGATCAAATACGCACGTTAAAGATCCTGTAATCCATGTCAGCGTTCGGTGGGTTATGGAAACAAGAACATACCCAGCATGCACACCCCCAAAAACGGAGTATGGCTGCCTACATGGCGGGGTAAAAACGGTCATGCACGTAAAAGCCCACTCGTGTACATACGAGTGAACGTGGGAGTTGCAGCCCACGAACGCAGAAGAAGAAGAATGATGATGATGATAATAATACTTAATAGAAAAAAATAATGATATGAATAATGATAATAATTATAATAACAACAATAATTATGATAATGTTACTAATAATATTGAAAATATATTAGTAATAATGATAACAAAAACAATAATGATAACGGTATGATAGTAGGTTGTGTCTGACTATGACCATCAGAACAGCAGAGGAGGCAACTGCTGTCCTGACTATCTGGGCTAGAATTTGATTATAGTGGAGAGTGTCTTGCCCAAGTTACATCCCCACTCTCTCAGCCAAGAGGGTTTTAGGACAGTTGTTGTTGGGATGGTTCCTTAAGGCCAACTAGCTAAGACAGCACTCACTTGTAGAACGAGACTGCAGTTATTTGTAAATTGATAGGACTGTACTCACTTTTAGAGAAGACTGCAGCTAGGACTAGACTCACTTGTAGATAGGACTACACTCACTTGTAGACAGGACTGTAGCTAGGATTACACACACGCATAGCTTGGACTGTAGCTAAGACTGTACATACTTGTAGCTAAGACTGTACATACTTGTAGCTAGGACTGTACATACTTGTAGCTAGGACTGTACATACTTGCAGCTAGGACTGTACATACTTGTAGACAGGACTGTAGCTAGGACTGTACATACTTGTAGCTAGGACTGTACATACTTGTAGCTAGGACTGTACATACTTACAACTAGGACTGTACATACTTGTAGCTAGGACTGTACATACTTACAGCTAGGACTGTACATACTTGTAGACAGGACTGTAGCTAGGACTGTACATCCTTGTAGCTAGAACTGTAGCTAGGACTGTACATACTTACAGCTAGGACTGTACATACTTGTAGACAGGACTGTAGCTAGGACTGTACATCCTTGTAGCTAGAACTGTAGCTAGGACTGTACATACTTGTAGACAGGACTGCAGTTAGGACTGTATATACTTATAGCTAGGACTGACAGTAGGACTGTACGAACTCACTTGTAGACAGGAATGTCAGGTTCCCCTCCACCCAGCTTTCTGAGGGTCAGACAGCACTGCTGAAGCTGTGACTTTGGGTCGTTCCAGTCCTGGTTCAGGATGAAGTCCTGCCACATCACACATCACACAGTGAAATGCCACATCACCACACACCACACTGTGAAATGCCACATCACCACACACCACACTGTGAAATGCCACATCACACTGTGTAACGCCATACCACACACCACATTGTGAAATGCCACATCACACTGTGTAACGCCATACCACACACCACACTGTGAAATGCCACATCACCACACTCTGAAGTGCCACATCACACACCACACTGTGAAATGCCACATCACACACCACACTGTGAAATGCCACATTACACATCACACTGTGAAATACCACTGTGTCTTAAATACTGACACAAAGTGGGGTCTGGGTTTGAGTCCCGCTCTCACCCTTTTCCCCCCAAGTTTGACTGGAAAATCAAACTGAGTGTCCAGTCATACAGATGAAACGATAAACCGAGGTCCGGTGTGCAGCACAGGGAAAAGAACCCATGGCAACATATGCGCTTTTCTCTGCCAAATTATGTAGAAAACATCCTCTCTGACAGGCACACACACAACTACATACGCATGCTCTCATGGCCTGAATAGGCGCGCTGTGTTATGCTGCTGGTCAGGCATCTGCCTAACAGCTTCAGTTTCAGTTTCAGTAGCTCAAGGAGGCGTCACTGCGTTCGGACAAATCCATATACGCTACACCACATCTGCCAAGCAGATGCCTGACCAGCAGCGTAACCCAACACGCTTTGTCAGGCCTTGAGAAAAATTTTTTTTTTAAATAAATAAATAAATAAATAATAATATAATTAAAAAATAAAATAAAATAATAAAATTGAATAATGAAAATAAAATAAATAAATAGATAAATAAATAAATAAAAAAGACAACAATGATGATAAATACGCAAATAAATGTATTAAAAAAAAAAAAAAAAAGAAAGAAAAAAGGCAGACACACATTCACACATACACACACATATGCATAACAGATATGCACCAAACATGCAGTTTCACAGATATGAAAGCACAGTCAAATACACATAAACGTACATGAGCCCCAACACACACACACACACACACACACACACACATCTTACCCTGCACCCCCTCTACCCCCCTCCACACACTCATTTCTAGGCTACGTATCGCAGCTTCCACGGCACACACACACACACACACACACACACACACAGATGTGGTGCAGCATATATGGACTTGTCCGAACTCAGTGACGCCTCCTTGAGAAAGTGAAAGTGAAAGTAAGAAGGTCCTACCTTCAGTCTGGGGAAGAAGCAGATGTCGCAGAAGGCCTTGCAGAACTCCATTCCACTGTCCACGTACAGCGCACCCAGAAACGCTGCGCACATCAACACACTTACCATGTCTGTTCCTCACACCTGGACTGTTTTTGACTCACTTGTGTAAACAAAGTGAGTCTATGTTTTAACCCGGTGTTCGGTTGTCTGTGTGTGTGTGTGTGTGTGTGTGTGTGTGTGTGTCTGTGTGTCCGTGGTAAACTTTAACATTGACATTTTCTCTGCAAATACTTTGTCAGTTGACACCAAATTAGGCATAAAAATAGGAAAAATTCACTTCTTTCCAGTCATCTTGTTTAAAACAATATTGCACCTCTGGGATGGGCACAAAAAAATAAATAATGAAGCCTAATTATATGCAAACTGCATTTACTGTTATATTTATATTTTTTGTATTCTCTAAACTTGGCACTTTGATCTGATATTCTGATCCAACAACAAGAGCAGTCATTATTATCATTTTTTGTTCAAACAGAAACTTCTTTTGCTAAGCATGGAAGTTTTATTTATTCGCAAACGTTTTGGTGCAGATAGTAAAAAAGGGAAATTACTCTGTAATTAATACTAGGGGACTTAATTTGCTTTAAACTGATCTTTCTCATCTTAAACATTACATTTTGAAATTATACTCAATACATAAAAAGCTTGGATTTTTTTTTAAGTGTATCACAAGTGAGTCTTGAAGGCCTTGCCTCTCTTGTTGTTGTTGTTGTTGTTGTTTGACTGATGCATTTATTTTCTGGTTTCTTAGTACAATCAGTTGATAGCAGGTTGTGTTAACAAGAATGCACACAATCACACAAACTTAATATTATGTACTTT
>NC_134906.1:5868918-6051418 GCF_041734735.1 Babylonia areolata | reverse complement strand
TTACCCTCCAACAAGTCAGCTTTCTGCTTGGTTTTCATGTCAAACTTGTCCGTGCCAGCATTGCTGTAAATGACGAAATCCAACATGCCCAAGTCGTCGCACACGATGGCCTGGGTGCGACTGTTGACCAGTGAGCTCCTCAACAGCTGGGAAGAGAATGACAATAATTCGGCTTTGGTGAGAAGAAAGGAAGGAATTATGTTGGTTAACATATGGTGATTGTTTGACAGTCGTGTCCAACTATGACCATCAGTAGGAAGAAGAAAAGAAGGAATTATGTTTAACAACGTTGACCAGTGAGCTCCTCAACAGCTGGGAAGAGAATGACAATAATTCGGCTTTGGGAAGAAGAAAGGAAGGAATTATGTTGGTTAACATATGGTGATTGTTTGACAGTCGTGTCCAACTATGACCATCAGTAGGAAGAAGAAAAGAAGGAATTATGTTTAACGTCTCGTCACGCATATGGTGATTGTATGATAGTCGTGTCCAACTATGACCATCAGTGGGAAGAAGAAAAGAAGGAATTATGTTTAACGTTTCATCACACATATGGTGATTGTATGATAGCTGTGTCCAACTATGACCATCAGTAGGAAGAAGAAAAGAAGGAATTATGTTTAACGTTTCATCACACATATGGTGATTGTATGATAGTTGTGTCCAACTATGACCATCAGTGGGGAGAAGAAAAGAAGGAATTATGTTTAACATCCTTCACACATATGGTGATTGTATGATAGTTGTGTCCAACTATGACCATCAGTGGGAAGAAGAAAAGAAGGAATTATGTTTAACGTTTCATCACACATATGGTGATTGTATGATAGTTGTGTCCAGCTATGACCATCAGTGGGAAGAAGAAAGGAAGGAATAATGTTTAACATCCTTCACACACATAGTGACTGTATGATAGTCTTGTCCAGTTATGACTATCAGTGGTGTGTGTCTTTCCCAAGTTGCATCCACACTCTCTCAGCCAAGAGGAATTTAGGACAGTCCTCGTTAAGATGGTCCCCAAAAGCCAGTTTAGCCCTCTAAGCTGTACTACTAAGAGCCAGTGCAATCTTGCCACCAAGTCTGAGAGTCGTATTCCTTCACAAAAGACTAAGCTGTAAATGAATTCCCATTGCAGCGGAAAATATATTGACAGGTGACTCTTCCTGGTGCTCTGAGAAGTGTTTGTACAGGTGTTCCTGGGGGTATATATAATGATAGGTGACCCTCATAGTGCTCTGAAAAATGTTTGTACAGGTGTTCCGGGGGGTATATATAATGACAGGTGACCCTCATAGTGCTCCAGAAAATGTTTCTGCGGGTGTTCCTGGGGGTATATATAATGAAAGGTGACCCTCATAGTGCTCTGAGAAGTGTTTGTACAGGTGTTCCTGGGGGTATATATAATGATAGGTGACCCTCATAGTGCTCTGAAAAATGTTTGTACAGGTGTTCCTGGGGGTATATATAATGATAGGTGACCCTCATAGTGCTCTGAAAAATGTTTGTACAGGTGTTCCTGGGGGTATATATAATGACAGGTGACCCTCATAGTGCTCTGAGAAGTGTTTGTATAGGTATTCCTGGGGGTATATATAATGACAGGTGACCCTCATAGTGCTCTGAGAAGTGTTTGTACAGGTGTTCCTGGGGGTATATATAATGACAGGTGACCCTCATAGTGCTCTGAGAAGTGTTTGTACAGGTATTCCTGGGGGTATATATAATGATAGGTGACCCTCATAGTGCTCTGGAAAATGTTTGTACAGGTGTTCCTGGGGGTATATATAATGACAGGTGACCCTCATAGTGCTCTGGAAAATGTTTGTACAGGTGTTCCTGGGGGTATATGTACTGACAGGTGACCCTCCTAGTGCTCTGGAAAATGTTTCTGCAGGTGTTCCTGGGGGTATATATAATGACAGGTGACCCTCATAGTGCTCTGGAAAATGTTTGTGCAGGTGTTCCTGGGGGTATATATAATGACAGGTGACCCTCATAGTGCTCTGGAAAATGTTTGTACAGGTGTTCCTGGGGGTATATATAATGACAGGTGACCCTCATAGTGCTCTGAGAAGTGTTTTTTATAGGTATTCCTGGGGGTATATATAATGAAAGGTGACCCTCATAGTGCTCTGAGAAGTGTTTGTACAGGTGTTCCCGGGGGTATATATAATGACAGGTGACCTTCATAGTGCTCTGGAAAATGTTTGTACAGGTGTTCCTGGGGGTATATATAATGATAGGTGACCCTCATAGTGCTCTGAGAAGTGTTTGTACAGGTGTTCCCGGGGGTATATATAATGACAGGTGACCTTCATAGTGCTCTGGAAAATGTTTGTGCAGGTGTTCCTGGGGGTATATATAATGACAGGTGACCCTCATAGTGCTCTGGAAAATGTTTGTACAGGTGTTCCTGGGGGTATATATAATGACAGGTGACCCTCATAGTGCTCTGGAAAATGTTTGTACAGGTGTTCCTGGGGGTATATATAATGAAAGGTGACCCTCATAGTGCTCTGAAAAATGTTTGTACAGGTGTTCCTGGAGGTATATATAATGATAGGTGACCCTCATAGTGCTCTGAAAAATGTTTGTACAGGTGTTCCCGGGGGTATATATAATGACAGGTGACCCTCATAGCGCTCTGGGAAATGTTTGTACAGGTGTTCCTGGGGGTATATATAATGACAGGTGACCCTCATAGTGCTCTGAGAAGTGTTTGTACAGGTATTCCTGGGGGTATATATAATGACAGGTGACCCTCATAGTGCTCTGGAAAATGTTTGTACAGGTGTTCCTGGGGGTATATATAATGACAGGTAACCCTCATAGCGCTCTGAAAAATGTTTGTACAGGTGTTCCTGGGGGTATATATAATGACAGGTGACCCTCATAGTGCTCTGGAAAATGTTTGTACAGGTGTTCCTGGGGGTATATATAATGACAGGGTCATATAATGACAGGTGACCCTCATAGCGCTCTGGAAAATGTTTGTACAGGTGTTCCTGGGGGTATATATAATGACAGGTGACCCTCATAGTGCTCTGAGAAGTGTTTGTATAGGTATTCCTGGGGGTATATATAATGACAGGTGACCCTCATAGTGCTCTGAGAAGTGTTTGTACAGGTGTTCCTGGGGGTATATATAATGATAGGTGACCCTCATAGTGCTCTGAGAAGTGTTTGTACAGGTGTTCCTGGGGGTATATATAATGACAGGTGACCCTCATAGTGCTCTGGAAAATGTTTGTACAGGTGTTCCTGGGGGTATATATAATGACAGGTGACCCTCATAGCGCTCTGGAAAATGTTTGTACAGGTGTTCCTGGGGGTATATATAATGACAGGTGACCCTCATAGTGCTCTGGAAAATGTTTGTACAGGTGTTCCTGGGGGTATATATAATGAAAGGTGACCCTCATAGTGCTCTGAGAAGTGTTTGTATAGGTATTCCTGGGGGTATATATAATGAAAGGTGACCCTCATAGTGCTCTGAGAAGTGTTTGTACAGGTGTTCCTGGGGGTATACATAATGAAAGGTGACCCTCATAGTGCTCTGGAAAATGTTTGTACAGGTATTCCTGGGGGTATATATAATGACAGGTGACCCTCATAGTGCTTGGAAAATGTTTGTACAGGTGTTCCTGGGGGTATATATAATGACAGGTGACCCTCATAGTGCTCTGGAAAATGTTTGTACAGGTATTCCTGGGGGTATATATAATGACAGGTGACCCTCATAGTGCTCTGGAAAATGTTTGTACAGGTGTTCCTGGGGGTATATATAATGATAGGTAACCCTCATGGCGCTCTGAAAAATGTTTGTACAGGTGTTCCTGGAGGTATATATAATGACAGGTGACCCTCATAGTGCTTGGAAAATGTTTGTACAGGTGTTCCTGGGGGTATATATAATGACAGGTGACCCTCATAGTGCTCTGGAAAATGTTTGTACAGGTGTTCCTGGGGGTATATGTACTGACAGGTGACTTTTCATGGTGTTCTGGGAAGTGTTTTAACAGAAGCCTTCACCCCAAGCAGTACCAACATACCTCCTGTCGGACAGACTTCACAAAGTTCTCTTCCTTCCCCTCCATTCCAGCCAACACCACCCTCCCTCCCTCCCTCAGTGCCTTTACATCAAAGACACTGAGATCCCCCTGAAGGAAAAAAAAAAAAAAAAAAAAAAGAGAGAGAGATTTGTTTCCCCCGGCAACCGTGACTGAACTGGGGGGAGTTTAACAGTCGCACCCCTTGCTTGCTTTTTCAGCCTTTCTCTCTATCCTTTCTCTCCAGTCAACGAGTGCTGTGTGACCCCCTAAAATGTCAGTAATGGTCGGCGACGACTGATGGACATAATAGGAAGAAAAAGGTATTCCTGGGGAGACGGGCGCAATAGCCGAATGGTTAAAGCGTTGGACTGTCAATCTGAGGGTCCCGGGTTTGAATCACGGTGACGGCGTCTGGTGGGTGAAGGGTGGAGATTTTTACGATCTCCCAGGTCAACATATGTGCAGACCTGCTAGTGCCTGAACCCCCTTCGTGTGTATATGCAAGCAGAAGATCAAATACGCACGTTAAAGATCCTGTAATCCATGTCAGCGTTCGGTGGGTTATGGAAACAAGAACATACCCAGCATGCACACCCCCAAAAACGGAGTATGGCTGCCTACATGGCGGGGTAAAAACGGTCATACACGTAAAAGCCCACTCGTGTGCATACGAGTGAACGTGGGAGTTGGAGCCCACAAACACAGAAGAAGAAGAAGAAAGAAGAGAGAGTCCAAAACGTATCTGAAATAATATATTGGAACACAAAGAAGAAGACAAAGAAGAAGAAGAAGACGACGATGAAGAAGAAGACGAAGACGAAGAAGAAGACGAAGACGAAGAAGAACGAAGAAGAAGAAGAACGAAGACGAAAAGTATTCCTGGGGGTATATGTACTCACCGACAGGTGCCCCTCATGGTGCTCCGGAAAGTGTTTGTACAGGTATTCCGAGGCGATGAGCTGCAGGACTGTGTCCCCAAGGAATTCCAGCCTCTGGTTATGGCCCCTGAAACCGCCACTCTTTCTTCTCACAAGCATGCTCACAAAGGACTTAAGCTCCATTCGAAGGGGTGAGATTTATCAGTAGTATATGAACGTATATCATATCCGATTATCTTCAAAAACAGATTCCCATCAACTGAATACACCAACAAATGGTTTGTCCATTCAGTGACTTAACGTTCTAAAACATGTAAATGATTTATAAATGTTAATTACTGAATTTTCTACATTTTCTTTTTCAGTTCTTTTTCCCCCCCACCGACACAAGAAAATAAGATATTGCCCGCTGTACTACTTTGCAGGAATAATCTGATTCTGCTCTTTCTTATCACTCTTGTGACAGTGCCAAGTAACTGAACGTGAACATGTCCATGAAAAATTAAAGACTGACCCACTTACTTTCTTTCAAATCAACTTTACCATGCACCCACCTGTGCAAGCTCTTGAACTCTGACATTTTGTGTGTTTCTCTCTCTCCTCAGGCTTGATAATTAGGCACTTTTATTAGGGTGTATTTTGGGAAGCATCTTCAATATGTAAATTACCAATATATATTTAGCAACATCTGCCTATCTGTGTGTCTCTGTTTCTCAGTCTGTCTGTCTATATATCTACCTGTGTTGTCAGTGTCATAAAACGTGTAAAAAGTGTGTTGTTTTTGTTTGTTGTTTTATTTGTGTCCCAAATTTATGCAAAAAGATTTGTAATAATATTCCTCTCCGTTAACTTCTTACTTGCCAGAATAAATTCCCATTAGATTTTAGATGATTTATTACTGAATGAATAAAAACCATACTGCTCAGACCTTGACAAAATCCATTCCTTTCAGTTGCTGTCACCCTGGTTAAAGAAATTATCACTTCATGTACATGTTTTTGAGAAAATACCACTTTTTTTTTTTTTTCAAATATCAAAATCAGTAATGAAATGCTTTCCCCAGGCCTTTACACTTCATCCCCATACAGCTAATGCCAGAAATATTTTGTTGAAAAAAAAAAAAAAAAGAAGGAAAAAAATGCGAAAAAAAATTAAGAAAAAAACTAAAAAGCCTTCTATGGATGCTGAAACTGTCCTGCTCGTTTGCTGAACTTTTAAGCATCCCATGATTTCTCCTTTCAATTGTTTTTAATTAAGTATTTTGTTCTTATAAAAAAAAAAAAAAGATGTTACAGACATCTACCATTATCTGTTTGGTTTCTCTATCACTTGCAGCTTCTGAGAAAATGCTAATTTGAAATCATACTAAATTTTATCACAGACACAGACGCGCACGCGTGCACACACACGCACACACAGATACATAAATACATACATACACAGACACACGCATACATACTCATACACAGACACACATACATACCACCATCATACTCAGCATCGTTTAAGCACTATTTTCACAATGCACAGTTTTTTAAAGGGCATTTCATGGACCTCTCACAGGTGTCAGAGTTGTCTGCAGAAGGACAAAGCATGATACAAAGCACTAGAGAAACCTTGTGCAATACCATTCAGGCCAAAGCTGTGTAAAACAGGTGTACTAAGGCATGTGCTAAGGCATGTCACAAATTCACAAGACACATAACATAAAAAAAAGAACATTGACACAGAACTGGCATGTATATTCAGTAAATGATTACAACACACAACAACATTAGCTGGGATATGCCAATATTTTCATTAACCGTAACTGGGCAACAGCTGACCTAAATCATTACTTCAAGTGGACTTTGCAAACATCTTTTTTATAGAAGGCAACTGTCTGAAGATTTTCTTAAAATCATTATAGACCTTGCCCTTTTTTTTATGAAAAGCAACAAGCTAAAGATGATCATTATCAACAACTGGGCTTTGCAAGATCTTTTCACTGTATTTGACTGATTAAAAAACTGCCTTAAAATCATTAACTGGATTTAAAACTTGCCTCAAAATCATTAACCTCCCCCATCCCCCACCAACACACATTCAAACCCCTGCACACAGTAATTATGGCACCATGTGTGAATGACAACACTCGGCTTATATCACACTGACGGGCGCAATAGCCGAGTGGTTAAGCGTTGGACTGTCAATCTGAGGGTCCCGGGTTCGAATCACGGTGACGGCGCCTGGTGGGTAAAGGGTGGAGATTTTTACGATCTCCCAGGTCAACATATGTGCAGACCTGCTAGTGCCTGAACCCCCTTCGTGTGTATATGCAAGCAGAAGATCAAATACGCACGTTAAAGATCCCGTAATCCATGTCAGCGTTCGGTGGGTTATGGAAACAAGAACATACCCAGCATGCACACCCCCGAAAACGGAGTATGGCTGCCTACATGGCGGGGTAAAAACGGTCATACACGTAAAAGCCCACTCGTGTGCATACGAGTGAACGCAGAAGAAGAAGAAGAAGAAGAAGGCTTATATCACAGACTGACGTAAGTAAGTTTACATTTGGTCCAACAGCAAAGTCAGAGCTGCATTATCAATGGTTTCTCCAGTCAATGGGAAACCATTTACAGCTTAGTCTTTTGCGAAGGACTATGACTCTCAAACTAGGAGGCAAAAATTGCACTGGCTCTTAGTGCTGCAGCCTTGTGGGCTAGTTGGCCTTTGGGAACCATCCCAACGCTGACTGTCCTAAAACCCTCTTGGCTGAGAGAGTGGGGATGTACTTGGGCAAGACACTCTCCACTATAATCAAATTCTAGCCTAAATAGTCGGAACAGCAGTTGCCTCCTCTGCTGTTCTGATGGTCAAAGTCGGACACAACTAACTATCATAGATATATATATATATATCTATATGTATGAATCGAGAAACATCCACTTACACAGGGGTCGCCTCTCTGCAACAAACACAAGCTGCATGAGGTCCTGGCTCCATGACTGACAGACAGTGGGAAAACACTGCACAGTGGTGCCATCTGCCAGTCACACTCTTCTCCACAACACTGCACACACCCTGTGTCACCCCGTGTCCATGACAACACTGATCACCTGTGTCACACAGCACCATGACAACACTGATCACCTGTGTCACACAGCACCATGACAACACTGATCACCTGTGTCACACAGCACCATGACAACACTGATCACCTGTGTCACTGTCCATGACAACACTGATCACCTGTGTCACTGTCCATGACAACACTGATGGTTGGTAAGGTGTTGGATTATTCAGCGTGAACCAGCGACCAGGGTTTGAGGCCACGTTTCTGCATGGTGTTGACGGGCGCAATAGCCGAGTGGTTAAAGCGTTGGACTTTCAGTCTGAGGGTCCCAGGTTCGAATCACGGTGACGGCGCCTGGTGGGTAAAGGGTGGAGATTTTTACGATCTCCCAGGTCAACATATGTGCAGACCTGCTAGTGCCTGAACCCCCTTCATGTGTAAACGCATGCAGAAGATCTAATACGCACGTTAAAGATCCTGTAATCCATGTCAGCGTTCGGTGGGTTATGGAAACAAGAACATACCCAGCATGCACACCTCCGAAAGCGGAGTATGGCTGCCTACATGGCAGGGTAAAAACGGTCATACACGTAAAAGCCCACTCGTGTGCATACGAGTGAACGTGGGAGTTGCAGCCCACGAACGCAGAACAGAAGAAGAAGAAGAAGAATGGAACGGCAAAGCCTTTGCTGTTCTTGACTGCTCTCCTTTCTACCATGCTGTCTGTGTCTGTATATTGTTGGTCTGGGTCTTCTGCTGGTCTTACTTGTATTGAACTGTATTGTATTGCACTGCAATGCATTGTATTGTATTGTATTGTATTGCATTGTATTTATTGCTCTTGTCAACATCTTTCCCAAGGGAGAGCGCATTGCTACAGAACAGTGCCACCCTTTTTTTTCTCTCTCTCTCTCTCTCTCTCTCTGCCTGCAAATGCATTTGTTTTTCAATCGAAGTGAATTTTTGGTACAGAATACTGACAGGGCAACCCTTTTGCTGCCGTTGGTTCCTTTAAGTGCGCTAAGTACTCGCTACACACGGGACCTCAGTTTACCGTCTCATCTGAATGACTAGCGTCCAGACCACCACTCAAGGTCTAGTAGGAAGGAGAAAATACTGGCTCGGTGGGATTTGAACCGGCGCACTCAGGTTCTCTCACTTCCTAGGCAGATGTGTTACCACTAAGCCAGCCTTCCACATTTGCAGGCAGGACAGTGCGAGTACACAGAACACAGGTGACAGCTACTGCACAGTGCAGGCCACAAACTGACCTTCAGACGTCACATAACCGCACATGTTTCAACGACTGGGGTTGGTGACGCGGTGTCGCGGACCAAAGGCGCCGACTAGGGAGTAGGGGTGAGGAGGGAGGGGGGCGCGGGTGTCGGCGCAACCTCAAAGACTGGGCTTTGGACGGAGCGGGAAGGGAGATAAGAAGGGGGGGGGGGGGGGGCGAAGGGATGGGGAGGGAAGGGGGACAGAGTGCAGGTGGTGGGGGGGTGACACTGCTGGCACACTATAACATTGTCACAGACAAAAGTAGGAGTACCTGAGAAGAAACGCGTTGCAAATACAAACACACACTGTCAGTTCACACAGAAGAAGCAGCACTTTCTTTTTTCTATTCTGACCTCAATGCCTTGATTATAAAGAAACACTCAATGATAGCATACTGAAAACAGTCAAAAGCACCATTAAAGAAACATCAGCACTGCTGCATTAGGCAGCCCGTAAAAGAGCATAGATATTATACAACAGAAAATATACCACACACCACACCAACTTACTGTAAAGCATGTGCCATGATTTTATGACCATTCGTATTACTCTTCTGCATTCATGGGCTGTAACTCTCTTGCTCACTCACAACGAGTTGGCTTTTACGTGAGTGACCGTTTCTATTGTATTGTATTGCTTTTTGTTACGACAGATTTATTTGTGTGAAATTCAGGCTGTTGTCCCCAGAGAAAATGTACTGACACAGTGCAGTACCACCTCTTTCCCTTTTTTTTCTGTCTGCAAATAACATTGGTTTTACTGTCAAAGTGGGGACACTGGAAGAATTCTGTAACGAACAACCACTTTGTTGCCGTGGATTCTTTTACACGTGCAAACTACACGCTGCACTCAGGATCTTCATAATCATCTCATCTGAAAGAACAACACCCATACCACCAATCAAGGTCTGGGTGGTCAGGGAGGAGCAAATCTCCATGTGCGGTGTGGAGCTCGAACCTCGTAGACACTGGCTTCTTGTCAGGGGGCATTCTTCTTCTTCTTCTGCGTTCACTCGTATGCACACGAGTGGGTTTTTACGTGTATGACCGTTTTTACCCTGCCATGTAGGCAGCCATACTCCGTTTTCGGGGATGTGCATGCTGTGTATGTTCTTGTTTCCATAACCCACCGAACGCTGACATGGATTACAGGATCTTTAACGTGCGTATTTGATCTTCTGCTTGCATATACACACGAAGGGGTTTCAGGCACTAGCAGGTCTGCACATATGTTGACCTGGGAGATCGTAAAAATCTCCACCCTTTACCCACCAGGCGCCATCACCGTGATTCGAACCCGGGACCTTAAGATTGACAGTCCAACGCTTTAACCACTCGGCTATTGTGCCTGTCGTCAGGGGGCATGACCGCTGGGCCAACGGCTCCTCAGCCCAACCGTGCTGACCTGACCACCACTTGCCACTCACGTCTCCCTCAACTGTTTTTTTTTTTTTGTTTTTTTTTTGTTTTTTTTTAATTCACTTAAAAATTCCAAACCTCTATTTTGTAGCTCAGACATCACAAGTTTTCCGCGTGTTCTTTGTGGACTGCCACACACAAAGCAGCTTAAATGAGTTTTACATCCACCTTTTATATGGCCTTTGACAAAAGTACCATCATTTCCAGCCTTTAAGGAAATACAGCGCATGAGGTGAGGCCCCCTTAATTTAAAGGGAAAAGTTATCAAGAACATGATATGTAAGGCACACGCATCCCATAAGCTGAATCTGAAGGCAAATACGAAAAGTGGACAGCCTCCATATTGACGGATTCTTCTTCTTCTTCTTCTGCGTTCGTGGGCTGCAAATCCCACGTTCACTCGTATGCACACGAGTTGGCTTTTACATGTATGACCGTTTTTACCCCGCCATGTAGGCAGCCATACTCCGTTTTCGGGGGTGTGCATGCTGGGTATGTTCTTGTTTCCATAACCCACCGAACGCTGACATGGATTACAGGATCTTTAACGTGCGTATTTGATCTTCTGCTTGCATATACACACAAAGGGGGTTCAGGCACTGGCAGGTCTGCAACATATGTTGACCTGGAAGATCGTAAAAAATCTCCACCCTTCACCCACCAGGCGCCGTCACCGTGATTCAAACCCGGGACCCTCAGACTGACAGTCCAACGCTTTAACCACTCGGCTATTGCGCCCGTCGATTGATGGATTCAAAATGGCTCTGTTGACCTGAGGTGTTTGTTTACCATCTTCTCAGAAAAAAAAAAAGTTGTTTTTTTTTTGTGTTTTTTTATTGTTTGCTTCTTCATATTCCTGTGTTTGTTTTTTTCTCTTAACTATGATGTCCGTATATTTTTGTGTCACAGCTATGATGTAGAAAATGTTAAGACAATTAACTTTTGAATGAAGCAATGCAGGGTGTTTATACAGTGTAGAGTTGAAAAGTAACAAAAACACCAAAACCAAGAGGCAGGCATTCGTGCCAGTGCTCTTTTTTTTCACTTTTCATCTAATGGTAGCTCTTTTTGCATGAACCTTGATGAATTTTAGGAAATAATTATGTTCATATAAAAACTTTTTGTGGTCATAAAATTATGGTACACACATGCACATGCACACACACACACACACACACATACACATACACACACACACAGACCAATCAATCAAAACGACACGTATCAGCACTAGGCACTGTTACTCACATGGTCAGGATGTTATACCCCACATTCCTGTGTGTGAAGGCTTTGGCCAGCAGCCGTATGTGTCCAAAAGCAACACCCGTCCTTTCCTCAAACGAAATCAATTTCTGTAACAATGCAAAAGTAATAACAATCACCATAATCAAACAACACAAGGGTGGGAAAATTCATTCAAATTCAAATTATAGGGCTTAGAGCCTTGCCGACCACTAAGGCCATCTCAAGGCTATCACCATTGTTAGCATCTACTTCAAGTACATGGGTTCCGACTGACCTGATTTTTGTAATACCTAAGGCACTAAAGGTCACACGAGGTAACATGTTTATAGAATTTCCTGGAACTTTCTAGAAGCTTCTGGAACTATTCTACTCTTCCGCTGTCTGCGCATAGGTCATCAACTGAATGTCATGGAGAACCAGCTGTAAAACTCCCAAGACGAAATGAAGATATGACTGCTTGAGCCAACCAACCCTGTTTCTTCAGGGGAAAATGGATCTGTTTCTTCCACAGTGATAGTTTGTTAACAACCAACAATGTTTCTTCAGGGGAAAATGGATCTGTTTCTTCCACAATGACAGTTTGTTAACAACCAACAATGTTTCTTCAGGGGAAAATGGATCTGTTTCTTCCACAATGACATTTTATAAACAACCAACAATGTTTCTTCAGGGGAAAATGGATCTGTTTCTTCCACAGTGATAGTTTGTTAACAACCAACAATGTTTCTTCAGGGGAAAATGGATCTGTTTCTTCCACAATGACATTTTATAGACAACCAACAATGTTTCTTCAGGGGAAAATGGATCTGTTTCTTCCACAATGACAGTTTGTTAACAACCAACAATGTTTCTTCAGGGGAAAATGGATCTGTTTCTTCCACAATGACATTTTATAAATGACCAACAGTGTTTCTTCAGGGGAAAATGGATCTGTTTCTTCCACAATGACATTTTATAAATGACCAACGATGTTTCTTCAGCGGAAAATGGATCTGTTTCTTTCACAATGACAGTTTATAAACAACCAACAATGTTTCTTCAGGGAAAATGGATCTGCTGGGGTTTTTTTCACAATGACAGTTTATAAACAACCAACAGTGTTTCTTCAGGGAAACTGGATCTGTTTTTTTTTTTTTTCAAAAAGACAGTTTATTCACAACCAACAATGTTTCTTCAGGGAAACTGCATCTGTTGTTGTTTTTTCATAAAGACAGTTTATTCACAACCAACAATGTTTCTTCAGGGAAACTGGATCTGTTTTTTTTTTTTTTTTTTTCAAAAAGACAGTTTATTCACAACCAACAATGTTTCTTCAGGGGAAAATGGATCTGTTTCTTCCACAGTGATAGTTTGTTAACAACCAACAATGTTTCTTCAGGGGAAAATGGATCTGTTTCTTCCACAATGACATTTTATAAACAACCAACAATGTTTCTTCAGGGGAAAATGGATCTGTTTCTTTCACAATGACAGTTTATAAATGACCAACAATGTTTCTTCAGGGAAACTGGATCTGTTTTTTTGTTTTTTTTCAAAAAGACAGTTTATTCACAACCAACAATGTTTCTTCAGGGAAACTGGATCTGTTTCTTCCACAATGACAGTTTGTTAACAACCAACAGTGTTTCTTCAGGGAAACTGGATCTGTTTCTTCCACAATGACAGTTTGTTAACAACCAACAATGTTTCTTCAGGGAAACTGGATCTGTTGTGATTTTTTTTCAAAAAGACAGTTTATTCACAACCAACAGTGTTTCTTCAGGGGGAAATGGATGTGGTTTTTCACAATGACTGTTAACAACCAACAATGTTTTTTCAGGGGAAAATTGATCTGTTTGTAACTTGTAACTGTCGACAACCAACAACACACACTTCTACAGAGGAGATTTCATGTTTTTCACCATCATCATCACCACCACCATCATAACCACCACTATTACCACCACCTCCACCACTACCACTGCCAATTCTACCACCACCACCACCACAACTTCCACCACCACCCTCTCCACCACCATCTCCACTACTACCACCACCACTACTACCACAAACTCCATTACCACCACCACTACCGCCACCACCACTACCACAACCACAATCTCCACCACAACTACTACCACCACCATCACCACCACTACCACCACTACCTTGAAAACCACCACCACTACCATCACTTGCACCACCACAACCACTACCACCACCACCACACAGACACAGAGTAAGGTTCCCTTCTGGTTCATCTTCCTGCAGAGGTTGTCTCCACACACAACACTCCCCACTTCACCCCCCCCCCCCCCCACACACACACACACACACACCTCTCCCCCCACCCACACACACCTACCTGCAGTGCAGGGTTGGACTCGACCCAGTGTCTGTGCACACCAGACTTGTCTTTCTGCAGAGGGTGTCTCCACACCCACCCACCCATACCCCCCCCACACCATACCCCCCCCCCAAACCCCCCTCCACCCCCCCCCCCCCCCACACACACACACACACCTTCTATGCCCCATTCATCCGAACGCAGTGACGCCTCCTTGAGCTACTGATACTGATACTACCCCCCATTCCCCCCTCTACCTGCAGTGCAAGGCCGGACTCAATCCAGTGTCTGTCCACACCGGACTCATCCTTCTGCAGAGGGTGTCTCCACACACACACACCCATATCCCCTCCCCACCTCCCCCCCCCCACATACACCCACACCTTCTACCCCCCTCTAACTCCCCCCTCTACCTGGAGTGCAAGGCTGGACTCAACCCAGTGTCAGTTCCCTACGGGTTCATCCTCTTGTAGGGGGTGGTGTCTCCACACACACACAACACACCACACACACCCACACCCTCTCCCCCCCTCCACCTGCAGTGCGGGGCTGGACTCAACCCAGTGTCTGTCCCTGCCAGGTTCGTCCTCCTGCTGGGTGTGTCTCCACACATATATACAACACACACCCACACTCTCCCACACACACACACACACACACACACCCTGCAGTGCCAGGCTGGACTCAACCCAGTGTCTGTGCACACCGGATTTGCCCTTCTGCAGAGGGTGTCTCCACACCCACCCACCCCCCATTCCCCCCTCTACCTGGAGTGCAAGGCTGGACTCAACCTAGTGTCAGTTCCCTACGGGTTCATCCTCTTGTAGGGGGTGGTGTCTCCACACACACACACACTCCACCACCCACACACACCCACACCTACCTGTAGTGCGGGTCTGGACTCTCGATCCAGTATCTGTCCACACCAGGTTCGTCTTCCTGCTGGGGGTGTCTACACACACACACAACACACACCCACACACACCCACACCTACCTGCAATGCGGGGCTGGACTCAATCCATTGTCTGTCCCCGCCAAGTTCGTCTTCCTGCTGGGGGTGTCTCCACACATACATACAACACACACCCACACTCTCCCACACACACACACACACACACACCTGCAGTGCCAGGCTGGACTCAACCCAGTGTCTGTGCACTGCACACCAGACGTGTCCTTCTGCACCCATCCCCCCCCCTCCCCCCTGCCCCCCCCCCCCTCCCCCCCTCACACACACACACCTTCTGCCAGGTTCGTCCTCCTGCTGGGGGTGTCTCCACACACACACAACACACACCCACACCCTCTCCCTCCTCTACCTGCAGTGCGGGGCTGGACTCGACCCAGTGTCGGTCCCCGCCAGGTTCGTCCTCCTGCAGGGGGTGTCTGGGCAGCTGGAGCCAGGTACGGAAGCAGGTGGGGTTGTCCTCGAACAGCGTGCGGGCAAACACATGGTCCACCACGTCCAGTCCTCCGTCCAGGAACAGGGCACCTGGACAGAGAGAGGGAGAGAGAGAGAGCATTGTCATTATCATTGCCGTCATTATCATCATCAGTATCATTATTATTATCATTATAATTATCATCAACATTATCACGGTCATTATCATAAGTATTATCATCATTATAATCTGACGGGTGCAATAGCCGAGTGGTTAAAGCGTTGGACTTTCAATCTGAGGGTCCTGGGTTCGAATCACGGTGACGACGCCTTGTGGGTGAAGGTTGGAGATTTTTACGATCTCCAAGGTCAACATATGTGCAGACCTGCTAGTGCCTGAACCCCCTTCGTGTGTATATGCAAGCAGAAGATCAAATACGCACGTTAAAGATCCTGTAATCCATGTCAGCGTTCGGTGGGTTATGGAAACAAGAACATACCCAGCATGCACACCCCCGAAAATGGAGTATGGCTGCCTACATGGCGGGGTAAAAACAGTCATACACGTAAAAGCCCACTCGTGTGCATACGAGTGAACGTGGGAGTTGCAGCAAAAGATCAAATATACGCATTAAAGATCCCGTAATCCATGTTAGCGTTCGTTGGGTTATGGAAACAAGAAAATACCCAGCATGCATCCCCAGAAAACAGAGTATAACTGCCCACATAAAACAGTCGTACACATAAAAGCCCACTTGTGTATGACTTTTTGCATTCATTATCACTATATAATATCAGTTGTTTCGCTTGTCAGTTTAACGACTTCTCTTTTACGAAGTCCTTTAAGTAATTTCCTGTAATTCTATTTAGATTTTTTTTTTTCTTTTTTTTTCAGATTTCACCCACATTTCACCCTCATTTGCCCAGTTTCCCCCAACCCTCCATTCATCCACATCTCCCACCCCTTCTAACCGATAATACTCAAATGTATTCATAAATACTTTAACAAAATGTCTTCAATCACCGATATGTGTGACGGGACATTAAACAAAATTCTCCTCCTCTTCCTCCACTTGTGTATACATACAGTGAATGTGGGAGTCACAACCCACAAATGAAAAAAACAAACAAACAAACAAAAAAAAACCACACCAAAAGTGGGCCCAGGCCACAATTAATGTCTCGCAGTGATAATGATGATGATAATAGCCTCCGTCATTCTGATTCCCTCGCATCTTTTAAAACTCGTCTCAAAACTCACCTTTTCCCTCAGCAATAACTTAATAAGTTCAATTGTGGCAGGTCCACTTCCTTTGCGTTAGCTGTGCTTGACTATGTGTGTATACATATGTATGTGTAGATAACTACATGCATGTATATGAATGCGTATTGTGTGTGCATGTGTTTATGTAAGTTTGTGCCTGCCTATGTGTGTGTATGTGTTAGGGTAGCTGTTAGATACACATGTATGTTAAAATGTATGTATGCAGTGTGTGTGTGTGTGTGTGTAGTCGCATTTTGGTGCGTGTATGTAACATAGATGTAATGTTTTATGTTAACAAAAGCGTTTTTGTAAAGCACCTAGAGCAGATTTCTGGATAGTGTGCTATATAAGTATCCATTATTATTATTATTATTATTAAAGATCCTGTAATCCATGTTAGCGTTCGGTGGGTTATGGAAGCAAGAAAATACCCAGCATGCGTCCCCAGAAAACAGAGTGTAACTGCCCACATAAAACAGTCATGCACGTAAAAGCCCACTTGTGTATACATACAAGTGAATGTGGGAGTCACAACACACAAATGAAAAAACAAACAAAAACAAAAAAACACACCAAATCTCCACCCTTTACCCACCAGGCGCCGTCACCGTGATTCGAACCCAGGTCCCTCAGATTGACAGTCCAACGCTTTAACCACTTGGCTATTGTGCCCGTCATTGTCAATGAATAATGATATGAATACCTGACACTTTACATTTTCTCTCCGTCTGATTGTAGCATTGTCAATAATGATATGAATGCCTCACACCTTAACCTTCTCTCTGTCCCATGAAAAGCATTTTCAATATTGAGAAAGAATACCTGACACCCCCACCCCCTCCCCCTCCTCCTTCAATGACCTTATCTCCTTCCCCAGGTGCAGCATTATCAATAATGATATTAATGTCTGACACTCTCCCTGCCCCTAAGCCCCCTTTTTTCCCCATTACCTTGTCTAAAGGGCACAACAGCCAAATTGTTAAAACATTGGACTTGCGGTCTGAGGGTTAGAGTTCGAATCCTGGTCATGGTGCCTGGTGGGTAAAGTCTGGAGTTTCTTTGGGTTTTTTTTTTCCGATCTCCCAGGCTAACAGATGTACAGACCTGCTGGTGCCTGAGCCCCCTTCGTGTGTAAATGCATGCAAAAGATCAAATATACGCATTAAAGATCCCGTAATCCATGTTAGCGTTCGTTGGGTTATGGAAGCAAGAACATACCCAGCATGCGGAGTATGACTGCCTACATGGCGGGGTAAAAACGGTCATGCACGTAAAAGCCCACTTGTGCCCACTTGGGAGTTGCAGCCCACGAACGCAGAAGAAGAAGAAAAAGAAGATTGACAATGCTGGCATGGGACAAAGAGAGAATGTAAAGTATCAAGTTATATATATATATGTATATATATATAGTCAGTCGTGTCCGACTATGACCATCAGAACAGCAGAGGAGGCAACTGCTGTTCTGACTATTTGGGCCAGAATTTGATTATAGTGGAGAGTGTCTTGCCCAAGTACATCCCCACTTTCTCAGCCAAGAGGGTTTTATGACAGTCGGCATTGGGGTGGTTCCCAAAGGCCAACTAGCCCACAAGGCTGCAGCACTAAGAGCCAGTGCAATTTTGCCTCCTAGTTTGAGAGTCATAGTCCTTCACAAAAGACTAAGCTGTAAATGGTTTCCCATTGATTGGAGAAACCATTGATAATACAGCTCTCACTTTGCTGTTGGCCCAAATGTAAACTTATGTCAATCTGTGATATAAGCCGAGTGTTGGGCCGAAAGTATCAAGTATTCATAACATTACTGACAGATGCTAGCAGAGAGAGAGAAGGGTGGACGGGTGGGTGGCGGGGTGTCAGGTACTCATGTTCTCAGTGGGGTGGGTGCATGGGAAAGACCACAGACACCCAGTACAGCAGCACCCCCCTCTGGGCCCTGGCCAATGGCTGCAGCAATGGATCGAACCTCATCAACTGTGACATTCCTCATCCATGGAGGGACATTTGCCACGCATCAATAGTGCGTGTGTGTGTGTGTGTGTGCAGGGGGAGAGGGTTAGGGGATGGGTGGGGGTGAGGGGGTATTTCGGTGTTTGTGTTTGTGTGTGTGTGTCTGTGTCGGTCTGTGTTTGTGTGTGTGTGTGTGTGTGTGTGTGTGTGTGTGTGTGTGTGTGTGTGCATCTGTGTCTGTGTGCAATAATTTGTCAATGCTTTAATATGAATTCATTCAATATACTTTCTGTGATATATGTGTGTGTGTGTGTGTGTGTGTGTGTGTGTGTGTGTGTGTGTGTGTGTGTGTGTGTGAAAATGTGATGTTAATGATTGTGCAAGAATGCATGAACAAAATGTGATTGGCTTTCTAAAAAAAATAAAATTTAAAAAAAAGCGTTGAAGTTATGCCAGTGACTGTATATCAATGTATCAGCATAGTTTTAGTGATTTCATAATAATGCATTTGTGTGATTTTAGTGATTGTGCAGTAATAAATGAATGTAATGTTGGTATTGTGCAACAATTCATGAATATGTCAGTGATGTGCTATAATGCAAGAATGGTATGTCAGTAATGTGATTAATGCAAGAATCTTAAGTCAGTGATGTACAGAACTGCATGAATGCAATGTCAGTGATGTGCAGTAATGCATGAATGTACTGTCAAGTCATGTGCAGTAATGCATGAATGTACTGTCAAGTCATGTGTAGTAATGCATGAATGTACTGTCAGTGATGTGCAGTAATGCATGAATGAACTGTCAAGTGATGTGCAGTAATGCATGAATGTACTGTCAAGTCATGTGCAGTAATGCATGAATGTACTGTCAAGTCAGGTGTAGTAATGCATGAATGTACTGTCAGTGATGTGCAGTAATGCATGAATGTACTATCAAGTCATGTGCAGTAATGCATGAATGTACTGTCAAGTCATGTGTAGTAATGCATGAATGTACTGTCAGTGATGTGCAGTAATGCATGAATGTACTATCAAGTCATGTGCAGTGATGCATGAATGTACTGTCAAGTCATGTGCAGTGATGCATGAATGTACTGTCAGTGATGTGCAGTAATGCATGAATGTACTGTCAAGTCATGTGCAGTGATGCATGAATGTAAAGTCAAGTCATGTGCAGTAATGCATGAATATAAAGTCAGTGATGTGCAGTAATGCATGAATGTACTATCAAGTCATGTGCAGTAATGCATGAATGTACTGTCAAGTCATGTGCAGTAATGCATGAATGTAAAGTCATGTCAGTCGACTCAGTGACTGCACATTAAATGCATGAATGTATCTTTTTTTCTTCTTTTTTTTCAAATTGTGCAATATTGCACAGACGCAGTGACAGTCAGTGCGTACAATGGAACGCACAAACTACGCTGCAGTGTTCTTCCCCATCTCCCTTCTTCCCTCAGCCTGTTTCGCTGCTCCCGTGATGCAATCAGTAATCTTTAGCTCCGCACAAACAACGCGCTTGGCATTTAGCTGATCCTGCTCGTTTGGGGATCAAATTGCTCCACCCACCACCAGGAAAAACCCACCGGCAAAAAAAAAAAAAGAAAAAAAAAAAGTAATTTCCGTACTTTCATTGTTGTTCTTGTTCTGTTCAGTAAACAACACAGCAAAGAAGTCTTCCAATGGTGTGTGTGTGTATCTGTGCAGAATATTTTGAAGGCTTTGTGGAGGAGTGGGGGGGGGGGAGAGCAAGTAGGGGGTGGGGGGGGGCGGCAGGGGTGGGGGGAGGGTAAAAAGGAGAGCACTCTTTCTTCCAACTTGTTCCTCTTTTGTCTCTTCCCCCCACCCCCCAGTCCCCTACTCCATGTTCCTCCCACCAACCCTACCCTCACCTCACCTCACCTCAGGCCCATAACTACAGTCATTGGGGGAAGCCTGAGGACCGCAGACGCATCCTCCCTTCTCCATCTGTCTCTGTCAGCAGCCGCCGGCAGCAGCTCACATGTGTGGAGTCCGGTCCATTGTTTGATGTTCTCATGCCAGCTCTTCCGCTGTCTTCCTCTTCTTCTCCCGCCCTCGATGGTGCCTTGCATGATTGTTTTGGACAAGCTGGTGTGTCCAAACCATATCAGCTTGCGTCTCTTCACAGTTGAAAGGAGAGGTTCCTGAGATCCAGCAAGGTTCTCAATTCTGCTCCGTACATGTTCATTGGTCCTGTGCTCGATCCAGGGAATTTGAAGGAGCTTCCTCAGGCATTTGTTCTCGAAGGCCTGGATCTTCCTTTCAGTTTCGGCCGTCAGTGTCCATGCCTCGCAACCATACAGTACAATGGAGACTACCAGGGCTTTGTAGTGTCTGTTTTACCAGTGTGTTCTGCTTGAAGATCATCACCCAAAACACTATCAAGACTTTTTTTAAATACCCTATTAATTCTAAAACAACAGATACTGTACAAGACAGTAAAAGATGATACATATCAGAAGAAGATGATGATGACGAAGATGATGAAGACGAAGAAGACCAACACCAAGAAGAAGAAGAAGAAGACAAAGACGAAGAAGAAGAAGAAGACAAAGAAGAAGAAGAAGAAGAAGAAGAAGAAGAAGAAGCAGAAGAAGAAGAAGACCAGCAACAAGAAGACCAAGAAAAAGAAGTACAGCTCAATTCAGTTCAGTTGCTCAAGGAGGCATCACGATGTTTGAACAAAATCCATTACATATAATTATAAGCTACACCACATCTGCTACACAGATGTGTAGAATAGAATGAAATAGAATAAACAAATAGAATTTTAAAAAAACATAGAAAACGATAATGATAATGATGATAATATCAATATACAAATAAACAAAGGGATAATCAAATAAACACACACACACACACACACACACACACACACACACACACACACACACACACACACACACACACACACACACACATGCACAACAGATATGCAGCCTCACAGACATGAAAGCCAAAAACAAATGTACACAGAACAACAACAACAACAACAACAAGAAACAAGAATAAACAGGCTGAAGAAGAACAATAACAAGAATAAGAAGAATACCACCAAGACAGACAAAACAGTAACAAGAAGAACAAAATAGATAGAACATGAACGATAAAAACTAAAAGAACACCAAGAAGTCGACCAAGAATAACAAGAGAAAGGACAAGATGAAGAAGAACAAGAACAACAACAACAACAACAAGAACAAGAACAAGAAAAATAGAGAAGCAGAAGAAGAAGAAGAAGAAATGAGAAGTAGAAGAAAAAGGAGAAAGAAAAGGTGAAGAAGAATCAGAAGAAGAAGACAAAGAAGAAGACAAAGAAAAAGAAGAAGACATAGAAAAAGAAGAAGAGGAAAAAGAAGACAAAGAAGAAGAAGAAGACAAAGCAGAAGAAGAAGACAAAGAAGAAGAAGAAGATGAAGAAGAAGACAAAGCAGAAGAAGACAAAGAAGAAGAAGACAAAGCAGAAGAAGACAAAGAAAAAGAAGAAGACAAAGAAAAAGAAGAAGACAAAGAAAAAGAAGAAGAGGAAAAAGAAGACAAAGAAGAAGACAAAGCAGAAGAAGAAGACAAAGAAGAAGAAGACAAAGCAGAAGAAGAAGAGGAAGACAAAGAAGAAGAAGACAAAGCAGAAAAAGAAGACAAAGAGGAAAAAGGAGACAAGGAAGAAGACAAAGCAGAAGAAGAAGACAAAGCAGAAAAAGAAGACAAAGAAGAAGACAAAGCAGAAGAAGAAGACAAAGAAGACAAAGCAGAAGAAGAAGACAAAGCAGAAGAAGAAGACAAAGCAGAAGAAGAAGACAAAGCAGAAGAAGAAGACAAAGCAGAAGAAGACAAAGAAGAAGACAAAGCAGAAGAAGAAGAAGACAAAGAAGAAGAAGAAGACAAAGAAGAAGAAGAAGACAAAGCAGAAGAAGAAGAGGGAGACAAAGAAGAAGAGGAAAAAGAAGAAAAAGAAGAAGAAGAAGACAAAGCAGAAAAAGAAGACAAAGAGGAAAAAGAAGACAAAGAAGAAGACAAAGCAGAAGAAGAAGACAAAGAAGAAGAAGACAAAGCAGAAGAAGAAGACAAACAAAAAGAAGAAGAGGAAAAAGAAGACAAAGAAGAAGAAGAAGAAGAAGACAAATAAGAAGAAGAAAAAGAAGAAGAAGAAGAAGATCAAGAGGAAAAACAGAAACAGAGCCAGCAGCAGTTGACAGACAGACAGACACACACACACACACACACACACACACACACACACACTGACTGACCCATGAGGGCTTCAAAACAGTTGGCCATGGCGTGTCGCAGATCTGACTCATGGCACAGGTCTGGCCCATGGACAAACAGCATGAAGTCCTGCAGCCTGAGATTCTGCAACAATGGTCATGATGGTCATCATCATTGGTCATGATGGTCGTCAACAATGGTCATGATGGTCATCATCATTGGTCATGATGGTCGTCAACAATGGTCATGATGGTCGTCATCATTGTCATTCTGCAACAATGGTCATGATGGTCGTCATCATTGTCAGTCTGCAACAATGGTCATGATGGTCGTCATCATTGTCAGTCTGCAACAATGGTCATGATGGTCGTCATTACTGTCATTCTGCAACAATGGTCATGATGGTCGTCATCATTGTCATTCTGCAACAATGGACATGACGGTTGTCATCAATATTCATGATGGTCGTCATCATTGTCATTCTGCAACAATGGTCATGATGGTCGTCATTATTGTCATTCTGCAACAATGGTCATGATGGTCGTCATCATTGTCAGTCTGCAACAATGGTCATGATGGTCGTCATCATTGTCAGTCTGCAACAATGGTCATGATGGTCGTCATCATTGTCAGTCTGCAACAATGGTCATGACGGTTGTCATCAATGGTCATGGTGGTTGTCATCATTGTCATTCTGCAACAATGGTCATGATGGTCGTCATCATTGTCATTCTGCAACAATGGTCATGATGGTCATCATCATTGTCATTCTGCAACAATGGTCATGACGGTTGTCATCATTGGTCATGGTGGTTGTCATCATTGTCATTCTGCAACAATGGTCATGATGGTCGTCATCATTGTCAGTCTGCAACAATGGTCATGATGGTCGTCATCATTGGTCATGATGGTCGTCATCATTGTCATTCTGCAACAATAGTCATGACGGTTGTCATCAATGGTCATGATGGTTGTCATCAGTGTCATTCTGCAACAATGGTCATGATGGTCATTATGATTGTCATTCTGCAACAATGGTCATGATGGTTGTCATCATTGTCATTCTGCAACAATGGTCGTGATGGTTGTCATCATGATGGTTGTTACCTCTGTCATTCTGCAACAATGGTCATGACGGTTGTCATCAATGGTCATGATGGTCGTCATCATTGTCATTCTGCAACAATGGTCATGATGGTTGTCATCAATGGTCATGATGGTTGTCATCAATGGTCATGACGGTTATCATTAATGGTCATGATGGTCGTCATCATTGTCAGTCTGCAACAATGGTCATGATGGTCGTCATCATTGTCATTCTGCAACAATGGTCATGATGGTTGTCATTATTGTCAGTCTGCAACAATGGTCATGACAGTTGTCATCAATGGTCATGATGGTCGTCATCATTGTCATTCTGCAACAATGGTCATGACGGTTGTCATCAATATTCATAATGGTCGTCATCATTGTCATTCTGCAACAATGGTCATGATGGTCGTCATCATTGTCAGTCTGCAACAATGGTCATGATGGTTGTCATTATTGTCATTCTGCAACAATGGTCATGATGGTTGTCATTATTGTCATTCTGCAACAATGGTCATGACGGTTGTCATCAATGGTCATGGTGGTTGTCATCATTGTCATTCTGCAACAATGGTCATGATGGTCGTCATCATTGTCATTCTGCAACAATGGTCATGATGGTCGTCATCATTGTCAATCTGCAACAATGGTCATGATGGTCGTCATTATTGTCAGTCTGCAACAATGGTCATGATGGTCGTCATCACTGTCAATCTGCAACAATGGTCATGATGGTTGTCATTATTGTCATTCTGCAACAATGGTCATGGTGGTTGTCATCATTGTCAGTCTGCAACAATGGTCATGACGGTTGTCATCAATGGTCATGGTGGTTGTCATCATTGTCATTCTGCAACAATGGTCATGATGGTCGTCATCATTGTCATTCTGCAACAATGGTCATGATGGTTGTCATCATTGTCATTCTGCAACAATGGTCATGATGGTTGTCATCAGTGTCAGTCTGCAACAATGGTCATGATGGTCATCATCAATGGTCATGATGGTCGTCATCATTGTCAGTCTGCAACAATGGTCATGACGGTTGTCATTATTGTCATTCTGCAACAATGGCCATGATGGTCGTCATCAGTGTCATTCTGCAACAATGGTCATGATGGTCGTTATGATTGTCATTCTGCAACAATGGTCATGACGGCTGTCATCATTGTCACTGTGCAATGGTCATGATGGTCATCAAGTCTGTCATTCTGCAAGGATGATCATGATGGTCATTATCACTGTCATTCTGCAACAATGATCAGAATGGTTGTTATTATTGTAAAAAAACAAAAAAAACAAAAAGAAATCATACCCACACACAGAAACACACACACCACGCACATCCATCCACCCCCACCCTTTTAAACCTCCTCCACACCCATCCTCCCATACCCACACCTCCCCATGCCACTCCTCCCACACACCACCAACAACAAAAACCAACCTCCGCCAAGATGGCCAGATACTGATTCTGCAGTGAACGCTTCACACCTCCACACCCCTCCCCCCCCCCACTGCACCCCCCACCCCTACACCCCCCTCGCCACCTCCACCCCCACCACCACCCCCCCACACACACACACCACCACCACAACAAACAAAAACCAACTTCCGCTAAGATGGCCAGATGCTGATTCTGCACGATGGCTGTTCTGTACGTCGACAGCCCCCCTTCCTCCAGCCAGGGGAACATGAAGAACAGGTGGACGCTGGACAGGAACTCAATCACCGCGTCCCCGAGGAACTCCAGCCGCTCGTTGTGGGGGATGTCCGAGGGCGTCTCCTCCTTGCGGCCCATGCGCGACATGATGTCCACCAGGATGTTGATGCCGCGCTTGCGCGTGTTCTGGTAGTAGATGCGGCGGTCCCCGTACTCCACCTGCCGCAGGCCGCAGTTGGTCAGGGAGTTGCGGGCGTGGGCGGGGTTGGTGCCATAGTTGCAGCGGAACGAGGTGTGGGTGAGCGCCAGCTGTAAAAAAACATAACATCAATCCATTTTTTTTTCAGCCTTTTCTTTATCTTTCTTTCTTTTCTTTTCTTTTTTTTTAAGGCTAGGTTGGAATTAGCTGAAACAGCGTCAAGATTTTTCTGACTTTGTTTTTTCGTTGTTGTTTTTTCTTTACAAGCTGAGCAATTAAACTAAACTGGCATCAAGATGTTTCTGTTTCCTTTTTTTTCTTTTTTTTTTTTTTGGAAAGTCTGAGTTGGGATTCAGCTAAAAAGGCACAAGATTTTTCAAAGACTCTCTTTTCTTTTCTTTCTTTCTTCTTTTTTTTATTTTTTTTTTATTTTTTTTTTTTTTTAAAGGCTGATAATATATCATTTGAAAGTGAGCTGAAATATAGCATCATGATTTTTTTAAAGACCTTTTCTTTTGTTCTCTCTGAAAAGGCTGATCTGGAATTCTGCTGAAACGGCATTAAGTTTTCTTCTTGTTGTTGTTTTGGGGGTTTTTTGCTTGTTTTTTTCAGGTTGAATTGAAATTCGGCTGAAATGGCATCAAGATTCTTCAAAGAAGTGCGCGCACACGCGTGCGCCTGCGTGCGTGTGCATACATGTGTGTGTGTGTATGTGTCTGTGTGTGTCTGTGTGTGTGTCTCACTCTGTGTGTGTGTGTGTGTGTGTGTGTGTGTGTGTGTGAAAAGGCTGAGGAGGAATTCAGATAAAATGGCACTGTGGTTTTTCTTAAACGTTTTTTTTTTAAAGGCTGAGCTGGATTTCAGCTGAAAAGGCATCAAGATTTTTCAAAGACTTATTGTTGTTGTTGTTTTTGTTGTTGGTTTTTTTGTTTGTTTGTTTGTTTGTTGTTGTGTTTTTTTGTTTTTTGTTTTTTTGAAAATGATGACTTGAAATTCTCAAGTCTGGACAATTCATTTGAACAATGATTATAATTTGTATTTGTATTTGTATTTCTTTTTATCACAACAGATTTCTCTGTGTGAAATTCGGGCTGCTCTCCCCAGGGACAGCTTGTTGCTATACCACAGTGCCACCCATTTTTTTTGGTATTTTTTCCTGCGTGCAGTTTTATTTGTGTTTCCTAACGAAGTGGATTTTTCTTCAGAATTTTGCCAGGAACAACCCTTTTGTTGCCGTGGGTTCTTTTATGTGCACTAAGTGCATGCTGCACACGGGACCTCAGTTTATCGTCTCATCTGAATGACTAGCACCCAGACCACCACTCAAGATCTAGTGGAGGGGTAGAAAATATCGGCAGCTGAGCCGTGATTCGAACCAGCGCGCTCAGATTCTCTCGCTTCCTAGGCAGACATGTTACCTCTAGGCCATCACTCCACAACAACAACAAAACCTCCCACCAAAAAATAACAAATAAAACAAAATATCAAAGCAATTGAAAAGATGTCAACGTAAATGTATGAATGATAGGATAACTTTAAGATCTCAAGTAAATGTGAGTGAGATTTCAAAGACTGATAATTAGTTTATTAGTTAATTGTAAATGAATATAAAATTGATAATGTGTTATGAAAAGACTGATAATTAGTTTATTAGTTAGTTGTAAATGAATATAAAATTGATAATGTGTTATGAAAAGACTGATAATTAGTTTATTAGTTAGTTGTAAATGAGTATAAAACTGATAATGCGTTCTGAAGTCTGTTAAAAATTAACTTAAAATTAACAATTATTTTCTTAATCTAGTGTGAATGAACACAAAGTTAATTAGATTCTATGTTGTTAATAGAAAATTGATCAAGTATTTCTAGATCTGTTGCAAATAAACTGAAAATGAATAATTAGTTTCTTCATTAATCTGCTGTTAAAACATACATTGATAATTTGTTTCTAAGTCCATTGCTGAATAATAGAAAATTCATAAAGTTTCTCAAAATCTGTTTTTAATGAATAAAAATTTGTTGTCAGTTTCTAAGTCTGTTTTTGATGAATACAACATCAATAAATAGTTGCTTTTTTAAAGCCTTCACTGATGATTTGAAAATCAATAAATAGTTTGTAAGTGTTTCATTAATGAACAGAAAATTAACAACAATTTTCAATGCCTCTCATTCAGGAACAGAAAACTGATATTTACTTTATAAGGCAGTCGTTACTAATCAAAAAATCAATATTGGTTTCTAAGTCTGTAGCTAGTGAATAGAAAAAGTATAATTAGTTTCTGAGTCTGTTGCTAATAAAAGGAAATCAATGATTAGTTTCTTCTAAGTCTATTTTTGATAAATAAAAAATCAATATTTGTTTCTTTGTTTGTTGTTAAAGCACAGAAAATGAGTAACTGGTTCTCTAAGTCTGTTGTTAATGAATAGAAAATCAATTATCAATTTTTAAGGCTTTTGTTGATGAAATTATATATATATATATATAACATTTCTGATGTAAATGAATTTTTTTAAATCTATAAATAGTTCTCTAAGTCTGTTGTTGATGAACACAAAATTGTTCATGATGAGAAATCAGCTTTGTTTCAAATGCTGAAAATAAGTTTCTGAGTTAACTGAAAATGAATTAAAATGCCATCAGTATTTGAAAGACTGAAAGCAACTTTTTAACTGCCAAAGAGTTTCAAAGATTGAAAAATACTCTCTCAGTGTGTTGAAAGTGAAATATTTCAAAGATTGAAAACGAGTATCCAAGGTCAAAGATTGAAAAATACTTTCTCAGCGTGTTGTCAGTTAACCATTTCTCAGATTAAAAATTAATATCTAAGTCTGTTGTTCATGAACAGAAATGAGTTTTGTCTCCAGACAGAAAACAGTTCTTAAGTCTTTTTTTGCTAATGAACAGAACATTTCGAAACATTTCTGATGTTAAATTCAGCCAAGGCTTGTATTCCACTGTCACAGGATGTTCCCAACATTGCATGAAAACAAAACCAAAAAAAAAAAAAAAGTATTCCACCAATGTATGACCTGACAGCAACATTTTTTATGTCCTCCTCTACTTTGTTCCCCTTTGTCCCCCCCTGTTCCAAATGTCACTATCAATATGTGGCTTCCTTCACAGCCTAGTACTTATATAGGAAAAAGGAATCAAGTGAAGGATGGGAATTAAGTAACCTCATGACATGTCATATTGAACAACTGAGGTTTTCCCAGCTTTCCCTGGTCCCCTGTGTCATTCTGATCTCGAAAAAATACAAATCAAGAGACAAAAACAACTTTCTGTTGATATCAAAAGTCCTTGTGCAACCACAGTTTTGAAAATGTGTCGGTGTGATTCTGTGTAGGAACTAGCAAACAATGTATCAAATCATCTGCAAGAATCATCCTTTAGCTGCTATGACCTATAGCATACAACAGAATCATTAATAATACTGTGACGACTGAGCCAGTGACGACAATCATTCTGGAGTATCATGTGAAATTCAAAGTTCACAGTGGTGGTGTTTTTTTTCTCTCCTGGCTTCTGTGTCCATGTACAGAAGCTCCAACACTCACCCTTATCTGTGGGTGGGCTTCTACATGCATCACTGCTTTCACCCAAGCCATTCATCATTTTAGTTTCGTGTTTTATACATGCATACATATTCATGGTAGGCTCTCAAGTCCTCTCTGGCTTGTCGATGCTTGTGTCAAACATTTGCTCTTCCCCCCACCCCCACCCCCCTCTGTCACTGGTCATGAAACCTCGTTTGGTCATGGGGTCGCTGCACTGCTGTATGCATGACCAACATTCTCCATTTCTGGCAGTTGTGGGATAGGGCTTGAGTTTCGACAAAGCTCCTCTGTCCACTCAATGATGATGTCTGCCCACTATGTGCGGAACCTGGTCAGCAACCTTGTTGGGCCCCAAGAACCACCGCTGGCGACTGTCAAACAACAGAAGATGGCATGGTTTGGTCATGTCATACGACATAACACCCTCTCCAAAACCATCCTGCAAGGGACTGTAGAGGAAGGGCGCAGACGGGGGCGACAGAGAGAGAGCTGGTCCGACAACGTCAAGGAATGGACCAAAATGACGATGCCAGATCTCCTCACGACAGCTGCCAACAGAACGGCGTGGCGAGCTATGACATCTTCCTCATGTCCCTCCAACGACCCCAGCGGTCAAGGGAATGAGTGAGTGAGTGAGAGAGTGAGTGTCATCTCCTTTCTCCTACACTGTTCCCTGAAGGACAGTCTTGGAGAGCCCATTGGATCTCATCACAAGGCCATACCATCTCATTGTAGGAGATGCCAAGGGGCCTCCTGAAGCATCTCATTTCCCTTGTTTGGGTCCTTCAATGAAGCTCTGCTGTGAGAGTCCAGGACTCGCATGCATATGAGTAAATAGAGAGAGCCAGTGCATTTTAGGGGCTTCAGCTTTGTTCTGAGACTGGTGTTCTTGAAAAGGGCTTCAGTCTTGCCAGTGCTACTGCAGTCTGCACAGCTCTTGCCAGTATTTCAGTCTTGGACCCTTCCCCACTGACGGTGACACCAACTGCTTCTCTGTTTTCAGCTGTTGTCCACTGATATTGATCCTGGTCTTAATTGGGTCTTTTCTGTTTGTCAGGAGTTTTGTCTTCTCAGCGCTGATCTTCATTCCCCACTTGGTTGGTGTTTCATTCAAGCAGTTCACCAGTTCTGCCAGCTCTTTCTCACTGCCTGCCGACCCATCAGCAAATCAGAAATTTGTGATGGCACGTCCTCCGATGTTGACAGTGCCAGTGTTCTTCCAGAGCATCAGTCATAATACATACCAGGAAAATGCTGAAGAGTGTAGGCGATAGAAGATAGCTTTGATGGACCCCAACTGACGTGTGGAACCGGTTGCTGACAGTTCCTTGAATGATGACTGCACTTTTGACTTTTGTGTACAAATGGTGTTGCTCAGTTTTTGGCCCATTCTGTATTTCTTCATGGTTGCCCACAGTGCAAAGTGCCACACTTGATCAAATGTCTTCTTAAAGTCAATGAAGACATGGTAGGTGTTTTGTTTGTGTTGGCTGTATTTCTCACATAGAGTATGAAGGCTGGAAACTTGTTCTGTGGTGCTTCTCCCACTGCGGAACCCAGCTTGTTCTTCAGCAATGACGACTTCTGCCTGTGGTCTGAGTGGTTCAGAATCACTTTGAGCATCACTTTGCTTGTATGGCTGATAAGACTGATAGTTTTGTAGTTCTGGTATAGTTGTAAGTTGCCTTTCTTGGGTAGAGTGATTATTAGGGACTTTGTCCATGTCTTTAACCATTGTCAATGTTGTTTTGTTCTTCAAGTAGCATGTCTTGGGTAAGTCAAATCCGGCAAAGCGTATCCCTCTCTAGACTGGATTTTCTTGTTGGGTTTACTCCCCACATGCAACAGACAGAACTGAGTTACATGTTTATCAGTAATGGAGCAGAACCTCTGACCTGACTGTAAGTTGTATGTGGATCACCATATGACACTTTCCTTGAAACTGAAACTTGAAAGTGAAAGTGAAAGTAAAAGAAAAAGTAAAAATGAAAGTAAAAGTGAAAGTGAAGTGTGGGGGAAGCAGTACTCACCTGCAGCAAACTGCGGTCCTGGAAGCTGTACTGCAGGTGGTCCTCCAGAACAGTCAGGCAGGAGTGGAAGCGGACATGGCTGATGAGCACAGGCAGCAGCAGGGCGTGCTGGCAGATGTCAGACTTGAGCCCCGTGCGCAGGAAGCCCTGGCTGGACAGCTCCACTGTCACCTCCCGCTTCATGCTGCTCTTGCGCTGGATCTCCTGCAGCTGGGCCTCTTTCAACTTCAGCTTCAGCTTGTCCTCGCGTGGCACCTTGGGCTTGGAGTTGAGCAGGTGCTTGAACTTGATGTAGTGCTTCCATGCCTTCTGGTAGGTGGGGTCGCCGGCGTAGGACAGCTGGGCAGGGCGGATGCCGAAGTGGACGAGGATAGGCGGGGTTGTCTCACCCTCCAGGAGCTTGGTGCGGTCCAGCTGGTCCACCCGCAAGGAGGAGGGCTTCCGGCCCGGGTAGGTGACGATCATGCCGCACACCTTCTCCACCCACGCCTGCCACTCGTCCTTGTCCAGCGCCTGGATCACCGGCAGGTCGCTGTCGTTGACCAGCGGGCGGGAGCTGCGCAACAGGAACTTGAGCACCTCGTTCATGGACAGGATCTCCTTGCCGTTCTCTGTAGGGCAGGGCAGGGCGAGGAAAGGGGAGGGGTGAGCAATCAACAGGGAAACAGCCCCCACCAGTCACTGAACACAGTCACTGAACACAGTTACTGAACACGGTCACTGAACACAGTTACTGAACACGGTCACTGAACACAGTCACTGAACACAGTCACTGAACACGGTCACTGAACACAGTTACTGAACACGGTCACTGAACAGTTACTGAACACAGTTACTGAACAGGGTCACTGAACACGGTCACTGAACACAGTCACTGAACACGGTCACTGAACATGGTCACTGAACATATTCACTGAACACAGTCACAGAACACACAGTCATTGAACATGGTCACTGAACACAGTTACTGAACACGGTCACTGAACAATTACTGAACACAGTTACTGAACACGGTCAATGAACATGGTCACTGAACACAGTCACTGAACACAGTCACTGAACACGGTCACTGAACATGGTCACTGAACATATTCACTGAACACAGTCACAGAACACACAGTCATTGAACATGGTCACTGAACACAGTCACAGAACACACAGTCATTGAACATGGTCACTGAACACAGTCACTGAACACGGTCACTGAACAGTCAGTCACTGAACAGTCATTGGCCACAGTCACTGAACATAAGGTCACTGAACACAGACAATAAACACAGTCACTGAATACACAATCACCGAACACAGTCACTGAACAGAAAGTCCCCTGTGTGCTTATGTACGTGCACACGCACGTGTGTGTATGTGAGAGAGAGAGAGAGAGAGTGAGTGTGTGTGTGTGTGTGTGTGTGTGTGTGTGTGTGTGTGTGTGTGTGTGTGTGTGTGTGTAGTGACAAGAATGCAATGGTGCCTGCTCGCATTGGAAAAAAAACCACGAGAATCACGTGCTGAGTTCTGCCTCTGAATCTCTTTCTCTCTCTCTGAGTCTGAGAGAGTAAGAGTAAGAATATAAGACAACAATTCAATGTTCCCTGCTCATATTGAAATGAAATGTGAATCACGTGCTGAGTTCATCTTCTGAATCACTCTCTCTCTCTCTCTCTCTCTCTCTCTCTCTCTCTCTCAAGCTCCTCATCGAAATAAACGAGAATTATGTGCCGAGTTTATCTACCGGCTCTGCCTCCCCCCAACCTCCCCCCCACTCTCTCTCCCTCTCTCCATGTGTGTGTGTGTGTGTGTGTGTGTGTGTGTGCGCATGCACACCGACAACAATAAAATGGCACCAGTTTGTATCGAAATAAACAAGATTCACGTGCGAAGCACTCAAACAATACAATGGCCCCTACTCATGCCTTAATCAACAAAAATCACATGAGTTCAGCTTCTGAATTTGTGTGTGTGTGTGTGTGTGTGTGTGTGTATGTGTGTGTGTGTGTACTGACAACAACACAACAATCCCTGCTCATATCGAAATAAACGAGGATCACGTGCTGAGTTCAGAACTCTTCTTCGTTCGCTGTGTGTGTGTGTGTGTGTGTGTGTGTGTGCTGACAAAAATACAATACCTCTGCCTCATAACGAAATAAACGAGAATCATATGAGAGTTCATCTTCTCTCCCTCTCTCTCCAAACACACACACACACACATATATATATATATCTCACATACATACCATTTTACAAACCAATGAGTACAAATCCAGTTACAATTTTGGTGTGCAGAGTAACTGATGGATTTCGCAAAAACGATGAGAACGGCGACAGAGAAACGCATGGATGGATGCCCTGATGAGAGACCAGCTGTGCTCACGTTTTGAGAAAAATAATCGTAATACGGCATGCACGTAATGCCAATGAATCTTTGGTGCACCGGCAACAGACCCCAGAGACTTAGACTCTGTATCTGCAGTCATGAAGTATACTGCCGCGTCATCTGCTGACGTAATTTCATCATGGAAAAAAAAAACATTGACGTGAAATGCTTTATTTGATGTCACGTGGTGTCTAAGAAGCAAACCGATACTCTGTACTACCATCACCACCACAAACAAACAACAACAATCTTTCATGAGATTTTCTTCGCGTTCTAACAGGAAAACAGTACACAAAGAAGGCAACAACAACCCCCCCCCCCCCCCCCCCCCCCACACACACACACACACACTCCCCCTCTGCCCCCCTAAAAAAACAAAACAATAACAAGACAAAACAGGAGAGGCAAGGCCTTCAAGACTCACTTGTGATACAAGCTTTTTATGTATTGAGTATAATTTCAAAATGTAATGTTTAACTTTAAGATGAGAAAGATCAGTTTAAAGCGAATTAACTCCCCTAGCATTGATTACAGAGTAATTTCCCTTTTTTACTATCTGCACCAAACCTTTGCAAAATAAATAAAACTTCCATGCTTAGCAAAAGAAGTTTCTGTTTGAACAAAAAATGATAATAATGACTGCTCTTGTTGTTGGGTCAGAATATCAGATCAAAGTGCCAAGTTTAGAGAATGCAAAAAATATAAATATAACAGTAAATGCAGTTTGCATATAATTAGGCTTCATTTTTAATTTGTTTGTGCCCATCCCAGAGGTGCAATATTGTTTTAAACAAGATGACTGGAAAGAACTGAATTTTTCCTATTTTTATGTCTAATTTAGTGTCAACTGACAAAGTATTTGCAGTGAAAATGTCAGTGTTAAAGTTTACCACGGACACACAGACACACAGACACACACAGACAACCGAACACCGGGTTAAAACATAGACTCACTGTTTACACAAGTGAGTCAAAAAAACAAGAACCACTGACGTACCTGGAAGCTGGCGAGCAAAGCGCGGCATGATGTGGAAGCGATTGCACCCCCCACTGGGTCCCACCCAGTCCAAGTCCACCAACTCGAGGATCTCCTTGAACAGGAACTGCCTCACCAAGTCCAGGCTGCGAATCGTGAAATTCTCTGGCGCGGGTTCCTCAATAAAATGGATCGTGTACTCGATGTGGAACCGAATCACTTTGCACAGCGGGACATTGTCCAGTTTCTCGTGGGTGAACAGCGAAAACCCCTCGAATATGAACTCGTGGTTGTCGAAATTGATGACAGTGGGGCTGTTGGTGAGGAAGTTGGTGGAGGGGGACATGGTGATGCGGTAGTGGTGCAAGTTCTTCACGTTGTTGCTGGCCGGGTCACACGGCTCGATGAACTCCTCTCCAGGGTAGATGTCATGGCGGATGCCACTTTTCCGGGCCTTAACGCTGCAGCGACACAGAGGTCCGTTGTTCATCTCGCCCGGGTCGTTGTACCACAGCTCGGAATGCAGCGATGACGGGTGCTTCCGCTTACGATCCATCTCCTCCATCCACTTGTTGCACATGCCCCCTTCTTCTGACTCAGACTCGGAAGACGAAGAACTGCTGCTGCTAGAGCTGTCATGGCGACGTCGATGATGGTGGTGATGTTGGTGGTGGTGGTGGTGGTGATGGTGGTGGTGATGGTGGGAGTGGTTGCACGGGGGTGTGGTTTCTGCGGCAGAGTCTGCACTGGACTGGGCGGACCGCGCTTTCTCCGCCCGTTTGACCAGCTGTTCCTCGAAGGTATTCTCCAGGTCCTTCATCTTCTGTGTGGCCTCCAGGATGCCGCTGTCGCTGCGGACGAAGTACAGGTCAGCCGGGGAGCTGCGGGTCCAGCTGGGGGTGTCGTCGTCAGCGGTGGGGTGGTCGCCTCCGCTTGTGGCCGGTCCCTTCAGGTCCTCGTACTTCAGCTTCAGGCGTTTTGTGGCTGTGCGCCACAGTCTGAAAGACAAAAACTTGAAATCGTCACAGGCTGGTATTTTTCTGCTGGGCACCTGTAAGAATGTATGGATCCATCAGTGGAAAGATCTTTCAAAAAGATAAAAACTGAAGCGTTTTTTTTTTTTCAAATTCAAGTTTGAAACTTTCTTTTCACACACACACACACACACACATGCGTGCGCGCACGCACGCATGCACGCACACACAGTCAGAAACTGACAGTTTTACCTAACAGAGGAAAGAAGATGCTGTTTCATATATTTTGGTGCAAGTAACACCTACACAAACATGAAATCAGTGAATAAGGCTTGTTTAAAACAGTATGCCCTGAATCTTGACCAGTAAATCAACATTTCACAGGACTGTATAGCGGCAAAAGCAATACTCAATATCCAGCAAGAAACTCGACACCCAACAAGTATATCTGTGATCAGACTGTTATAAAGTGACACTCTTCTTTTCAAGTTTGTTTATTCTTCCCTGTAACAAGCATGGGCTTACGGGGGGTTCTTACATTTTAACTAACTCAATGATTCAGGTATCATTTGTTTTCCTGTAAAAGTGCAATTTTCTACAGATTTTTGCCAGGACAACTCTTTTGTTGCTGTGGGATCTTTTACTAGTGCTTCATGCATGCCACACATCAGAGCTCGGTTTATCGTCTCATCCAAATAACTAGCATCCAAACCACCACTCAAGGTCCAGAAGAGAAAAAGAAGATACAGGTGATTAGGGAACATGATCCCATTCATTCAGATTTTCTCGCTTCCTAGATGGACACTTTACCATTAGGCAACCACTCTGCTATCGATTGTGAATGAGAGACCTGTTCTAGTACCAGCTGTTTTATGTTTTGTTTGTTGTTGTTGTTTTCTTCTGTTTTTCACCAATAAAACTTATCTGTTATGAAAAGGTTGCAGCACTCTGCTGGAGTGACAGAATTAGACAACGGGGAAAATTTATGGCTGGATCAATGCCAGACATTGATGTAACATGAAGACCAGGTTGGGCTTCGCCTTTCGCCAACAGGCCAGTTGAAAAAAAAAAAAAATTTCTCCAAATGTTAATGATGATAATCAAGGAGACTGACGCAAGTCACGATGAACTTGATATTGTTTTCTTGTACCTCGTGACCTTCAATTCATCACCTACAGTGCTTCATTCGAATCAATAAATCACCATGAGAAATCTGACAGCCCAAGTTTGATAATGTCCCTTTGACACTGTGTTTTTGCAGCATAACAGGAACCTTGAACGGACTGTTTTTAAACAACTATTACTGATAGAAATAGCTCCAATTCTTCTCTTGAAATGAGGTGGAAGCTTTTACGTCAGTTTTCTGAATGTGTGATTAAACTGCCATAAAATGTTTCAATTCTATTTCCTCTGAATCACAGTGATAAATCCAACCAGATGAGGATTATGTTACTTTGTAATCCAACAATAATAAAGAACACTTCTTGGAAACACTTTAAAAGTATCAATTACAGTTCATGCTAAAAAAACAAACAAACAAAAAACCCACAATGGCAAGGCTGACTTTTTTTTTGTTTATTTGCTCCTTTGATTGGTTTCTGTGCTTTTTGACTCACTTGTGTAAACAAAGTGAGTCTATGTTTTAACCCAGTGTTCGGTTGTCTGTGTGTGTGTGTGTGTGTGTGTCCGTGTGTCTGTGTGTCTGTGTGTCCGTGATAAACTTTAACATTGACATTTTCTCTGCAAATGCTTTGTCAGTTGACACCAAATTTGGCATAAAAATAGGAAAAATTCAGTTCTTTCCAGTCATCTTGTTTAAAACAATATTGCACCTCTGGGATGGGCACAAAAAAATAATAAAAAAAGAAGCCTAATTATATGCAAACTGCATTTACTGTTATATTTATATTTTTTGTATTCTCTAAACTTGGCACTTTGACCTCTTATTCTGACCCAACAACAAGAGGAGTCATTATTATCATTTTTTGTTCAAACAGGAACTTCTTTTGCTAAGCATGGAATTTTTATTTATTTTGCAAAAGTTTTGGTGCGGATAGTAAAAGGGAAATTACTCTGTAATGAATGCTAGGGGACTTAATTTATCACAAGTGAGTCTTGAAGGCCTTGCCTCTCTTGTTCTGTTTCCTTTAATGCAATGGTTTAATAATTGTATCTAGTGGAATCTGGACATACCTTTCCTCCCAGTCCAGGTCCAGGTCGGCCAGAGGGGAGTCCTCCCGAAGCCTCTTCCTGCACGCCCTCTCTGGGTAGTCAGCCGGGGAGCACGTCGGGCAGTGACACGTGAAACCACAACCCCGCTCCGGGCCCCTCGCTGCATTTAACCCTTGCGGGACCCCACGAAGATCACAACCCCTGGAACCACGCTCTGTGCTTGGGTGGCTCTCCACCGACTCCGCATCCCAGAATCCATCTTTGGAGCTGGCGGAGTCGCTGACGATGTTGCTCTCCTGGTCGTCCCTGGCGTACATGGTGTTGAACTTGCGGCAGAAGCACATGCCGGTGCAGCCAGCCACCGGGAGTTTCCTCATGGTGCTTGACGATTCCCACGACACTGGGGTGTCCCTAGGGTTCGAGTCTGTATCGGTCCTGTCCGTCTTGGCTGACAGGGTGTCTGACATGTCGATGGAACAGCTTGTCAGTCGGTCTGGGCTGATCGTCCACCTGACTGGGTTTTCCACATCAAAAGCAAACGCCATTTTTAAGCTGGGTTCCAGCTGGATGTAAGTTCTTTCATCTTTATCTCCATGTCCATGCTCTTTAGGAACGGTGCACCAGTTGCCTTTGATGCTAAGGCCCATGAATGGATTGGACGGAAAATTACATCCGTCAGAAGCTAAAGACTTCTGAGCCAGGCTTTGCGATGACCTTTCATCTTTCTGCATGCTTGCTGAGTTTGCAAGAGGCTGTTGAAGAAGATGACCAGGACCATTGGTGTGCTGCCTGGTGATTGTGGCGGGCGCAGGGGCCTTGTCATTAGGGCTGGGAAGGGGCAGGCGGGGGCGGGGCGGAGTGGCCAGGGAGTAGGGGTGGGGCAGTATGCCCTGCAGCCCTGGGGGAATCCTCAGCAGAGGACCCAGAGGACCTGGCATGCAGGGCCTGAGGAGTGGTGGTGGTGGTCTCCGGATCAATTCTGACAGACGCACAACTCCATGTGGCGGCAGCCCAAGTACAGATCCAGTCTGGGTTGGCAGGGGAGTGGACAGAGGCTGCCCTCTGGGGGCATGGCCTTGACCTTGGGGGGGCAGCCTGGGGTTGTGTTCCAGCCCTGGTCGGAGAGAAGTGTGGGGTGGGGGAGGGAGTCTGTTGTTGGGCAGCGGGTTTCCCGGTCGGCACAGACGAACACTGTTGGGCCCTGGCTGACCCCCTGCACCGTCTGACTGAGCAAAGGGTCCGAGACTGTGAGGTCCTCTGAGGGAGGGAAGCTGGGGTCTGCACACACTGCCTGCCAGACCCATCCTGTGACCAGACTGGGATGGAGGTCTGGGGGCACTGCACCCCTGAAGGGCTGTTTGATGGGATCGGGGTATAGGCCGGTAAACGCTCACTGCCTGACTCACTCCCTCTCCTGACTGGGAGTGTGGGGCACGTCGAGCGTCTGCCTGAGACACGGTGCATGTTGCTGCCTGCGACGCTTCAGCCTGGGATGAAGGCGCCTGATTCACACCTGCCTGAGGTGCTGGACGGTCCTGAGACGACTGGCGGGGACTGGCTCCAGACACACCCGGGGCGCTGTCTGAGGGGGGAGGCTGGTGGGTGCTGGGACCTGAGGGAAACATTCCCTGCCCAGAGAGAAGCGCTGGTCGAGGATTAGCGCCGGTTTGAGATGATCCAACGTGTGAAGTGGGCAGTGTTGGGGGCCCTGAGCTGGCCGGAGGCATTCTGTTGTACAACAGAAGCGGTGGTCGGTAGCTGGGGTTCGGGCCTGCTTTGTGGTGAGGAGGCGCAGAGGGTCTGGGTCGGGACCCCACGTCTGGCCCACATCTCAGGACTGGTGGTGGTAGGGGAGGTCTGGGGATGGCACCAACCTGGGGCAGTCTGCTGTCTGTGGGAGGTGGGGGCTCTTGGCAGGGGTCCTTCTGTACAAGTCTTGTGTCTGGGTTCAGAAGTGATCCTTGGCAAGGCCCCTTCTGAGAAGATCTGTGATCTGTGTGCAATGATGATCCTTGGCAAGGGCCCTTCTGTGCAGATCTGTAGGCAGTTTGAGATGGGGGTCCTTGAAGGAGGTCCTTCTGTGCATATCTATCATCTGGGTGAAGTGGTGCCCCTTGATGGGGCCCCTTCTGTGTGGGTCTGTTATTTGTGTGGGGTGAGCTTCCTTGACAGGGGTTCTGGGAAGTTCTCTTGTCTGTGTACAAAGGTGATCCTTCACCGGGCCCCTTCTGAGGAAACATGTCATCTGTGTAAGCTGGGGGTCCTCTATAGAGGTCCTTCTGACTATGTCTGTTATCTGTGTGAAACAAAAGTTCTTGACATGGGCCACCCTGTGTAGACTGACTGTTTAAGTGAAGTGATGATCCCCGATTGGGCCCCTTCTCCAGGAGTCTTTCAGGGTAAGGTGGGGGGCCTTGGCAGGTGTCTTTCTGTGCAGATCTGTTGTCCAGGTCCAGTTGCTGTCCTTGATGGTGCCCCTTGTGAGTAGCTCCGCTATCCGTGTGGAAGTTGGATCCTTGGCAGGGCCCCTCGTGGCCAGGTCTGCTCTCTGTCTGAAGTGGGGGTCCTAGACATGGGCCGTTCTGAAAAGATTTATTGTCTGAGTGAAGTGATGATCCAGGACAGAGCCCCATCTGTGAGGGCCTCATTGAGTGAGGCTGGATCGCTTTACAGCTGCTCTTCTGTGCAAGTCTGCTATCTGTGTCAAGGGAGCGTCCTTGACCGACATCCTTCAGCACATATTTCTTGTCCGAGTAAAGGGATGATCCTGCAGAGGGCCCCTTCTGTGTGGGTCTCTCTGACTGAGATGGGGGGCCTTGACAGGGTTCTCTTGGTGCAGATCGGTTTTCTGAGTAAAGCGATGATCCTGCAGAGGGCCCTTTCTGTGTGGGCTTCTCTGATTGAGGTGGGGGGCCTTGACAGGGTTCTCTTGATGCAGATCTGTTTTCTGAGTAAAGCGATGATCCTGCAGAGGGCCCTTTCTGTGTGAGTCTCTCTGATTGAGATGGGGGGCCTTGACAGGGTTCTCTTGGTGCAGATCTGTTTTCTGAGTAAAGTGATGATCCTGCACAGGGCCCATTCTGGTCGGGTACTGTGTCTGATTGAGATGGGGGCCCTTGACAGGGTTCTCTTAGTGCAGATTTGTTTTCCGAGTAAAGTGATGATCCTGCAGAGGGCCCCTTCTGTGTGGGTCTCTCTGATTGATACAGGGGGCCTTGACAGGGTTCTCTTAGCGTAGATCTGTTTTCTGAGTAAAGTGATGATCCTGCAGAGGGCACATTCTGGGCGGGTCTCTCTTTATGGGGTGTGGGGCCTTGACAGGGGTCTCTTAGTACACATCTGCTGTCTGAGTAAAGTGATGATCCTGCATTAGGCCCCTTCTGTGTGGGTCGCTCTGGCTGAGATGGGGGGCCTTGACAGGGTTCTCTTGGTGCAGATCTGTTGTCTGAGTAAAGTGATGATCCTGCAGAGGGCCCCTTCTGTGTGGGTCGCTCTGACTGAGATGGGGGGCCTCGACAGGAATCTCTTGGTGCAGATCTGTTGTCTGAGTAAAGTGATGATCCTGCAGAGGGCCCATTCTGTGTGGGTCTCTCTGACTGAGATGGTGGGCCTCGACAGGGTTCTTTTGGTACAGATCTGTTTTCAGAGTAAAGTAATGAATCTGTAGAGGGCCCATTCTGAGTGGGTCTCTCTGCATGGGGTGTGGGGCCTTGATAAGGTTCTCTTAGTGCAGATCTGTTGTCTGAGTGGCATGATGATCCTGCAGAGGGCCCCCTTTGGGTTGGTCTTTCTGCATGGGGTGTGGGGCCTTGACAGGGTTCTCTCAGTGCAGATCTGTTGTCTGAGTGGTGTGATGATCCTGCAGAGGGCCCCCTTTGGGTTGGTCTTTCTGCATGGGGTGTGGGGCCTTGACAAGGTTCTCTTAGTGCAGATCTGTTGTCTGAGTGGCATGATGATCCTGCAGAGGGCCCCCTTTGGGTTGGTCTTTCTGCATGGGGTGTGGGGCCTTGACAGGGTTCTCTCAGTGCAGATCTGTTGTCTGAGTGGTGTGATGATCCTGCAGAGGGCCCCCTTTGGGTTGGTCTTTCTGCATGGGGTGTGGGGCCTTGACAGGGTTCTCTCAGTGCAGATCTGTTGTCTGAGTGGCGTGATGATCCTGCAGAGGGCCCCCTTTGGGCGAGTCTCTTGACCTGAGAGTGCGGTTCTTGACGGGAGTTCCTCTGGGTGTGGCTGTCTGTGCCATGAGGAGGTGCTTGACCAGGACCTTTCTGAGCATGTCCAGGGTTTAAACCAGGCAGTCTGGAATCTACCACAGACCGCCTGTGCTGTGATTGTACAGCAGCTTGGGAGAGCTGACCACTCTGACGCACTGTGGTGTGAATGGGGATCCTTGTAATGCTTGTGTTGCTCCTTGTAACTGGTGTGTCATCTGGTAAACGCCTGCTGCTGAACTGCGACTGGTGCTGAGGTATGTGGGGCTCTTGAACAGCATCCTGGGAGCGAGCAGTGGCAAAAGTTTCATCATCAGGCGCCGAAATGGACTGTGGTTCTGCTGTCTCAGCAAGATTCACACGGTGCGCTGGCCGCCAAGATCCGTAACTCTGCTGCGCTGGCTGCGGCTTACAGCCAGACATCAATGGCCTTTCAACCGAAGTTGAAGTGCATGGAGATCCTGATTTCTTCAACCGACCTGATCCTGAACCAGCCGGTTGGTCGTCAAGGTGATCAACAACAATACCTGTGCGACTGGACGTAGCTGCTTTACACGGCGCTTTGCTTACTACCGCATGAGAGGAGGTTCTGGACGGCATGACGGAAGCTTTTTTCTTTGGTTTGGCCGGTTCCATGCTGGCTGGCAATGTGTGGCTGGGGGCAACGCGTGTGTCGGTGCTCGCCTGCTCTGCTCCTTCCCATGCTGGCATAACCTGAACACAGAATACAGACTGCTGTATCATCTCCACAAGAGAAATCCATTCCTCCATGCAGGAAAGTGGCGGGAGATCATCATTATGCTCAGCTTGTATGGAAGAAAGGTCAAACAAATAATAAAAAAAGAATACAGATTCTTCCATCAACACCCCAACTTACATCGTAACTAATATCAAGCATGATACCACCACCACCAATACCACTACTACCGACAACAACAACAGCTGGTTACTGCAGCAGGCATGCCAAAGAATACAGATTCTTCCATCAAAATCCCAACTGGTATTGTAACCAGTATCAACCATGATACCACTAATACCACCACAACTACTACCAACAACAAAACATCTGGTTGCTGCAGTAGGCATACCTCCACCAGTGACATTGTTAAGGATGATGATGAAAGGATGAAGATGATGACATCAAAAATGAAAACAATGAATACAAAATCAGAATGAGACCAGAACATTTGTTTCTTACAGGTACACACACACACACACACACACACACACACACACACACACACACCATTCATTTGAAGTAGGCACACAGGAAAAACAACAGAAAAAAAATCCCCTCAGATTGGCATTTATTTCAAGACTAACATAGTCTTTTGGACTTGGAACATACCTCACACAGTGCACATATAAAACTAAATGGATGTGATTATACTGCCAGCAGCTACCATGGCAAAGTGATTAGCATCATGGACTGGTGACTGTGAGGTTGTGTGGTCAAACCCCATTAGAGATAGGATTTCTCAGACTGCAGCCAGCTCCTACACCCAGAGTTGATGGTAGAGTGGAGTTTAACGACCTATCGGCTTTACGCCCTCAGGGTCAAGTTGTTCGTAGCTGTGGTCTTTCCCAAGGGGGTGTGGTGTAGTCAAGGCGTTGGTCCTGTGGTCTTGCTCGAGGAGAGTCCTTGTTGTGTGCTGGCCGCCGGTGATGTCCGTGGTCTGTGCTGTGTCCTGGCTGTGTTCGGGTGGTGGAGTCCTGGTTGTCGGTCCGAGGCTGGTCCTCGCGATGTCTTTTTTGTCCCAGTGGCGATGATCCACAATAGGGGGGGTGCACTCTGGATGACTAATGTCTGTGTACGACCGTTAGGCCCCCTGGTTCAGCCAGGGGAACCCGGGCCCCACACAGCATCAGTCACACGCCCTGTCCTGGTTGTTGTCGTGGGGGAGTCCTGGCTGGCAGTTCGAGGGGTGTCCTCGCTGGCTCTTACTATGGGTTTACAGGCAAACCCACGACCTCAGTGTCGACGACTTTCTCCATCCCCACCCCACCCTGGGGCTGGGGCCTGTGAGAACCCTGACTGACTCGCTCCTGTCCTCCGGCGTTGCCTCGTGGTTTTAACCACTGCGCCACGGGAACACAGGAAAGGACACTTCCCACCGATGAATGACCAGGAACCACCCTGAAGAGACCACCCAGAGTTGAGTGTGCTATGGGCTCAAATAGCCAGACTGGGACCACAGGGTTGTGAGTCATCCACACTTCCTGGATGTGTGTTTTGGTGTGTTGCTCAGATTGCATTTCTTCTGTACTCCAGCTGATATTTCTTCTGGGCCTGTGGGCGTGTGGATTCCTTTTGCTAACTCCAGCACTTCTTATGGAATGTAACAGTTGTAGTATTGACAGTATGCTACTTTGTGAATTTTATGCATTGTGTTTTTCTAATATTAATGATTCTGTTTTTTGTTTCTGCTATTTTCTGTATGCTTTCCTGTTTCACTTTAGGTATTGGATTGTAAAGCACTTAGAGCTTGCTAATGCTTGTATTATAGCGCTATATAAAAATAAAATATTATTATTACTGTTATTATCCAGCAGCTTTACATCCAGAATCAGAAATTGCCAGAAGTGTTTGCACAACTCAGAGACCATGGTGTCCTCCATGGATCTCTTTTCAAACTTATAACATGCTTAAAGTAATATACTTAGTTCATGTTTGATTTGAAATGTTACAAACCATAATTATTTCTTTTAATCTGGGGTGATCATCTGCTGATTAACATAATTGTACTCTGTATCCCTTACTGTAAAAATAAAATAAAATAAAATAAATAATTACAAGGACAGCATGCCTTTTCATGGCTTGGTCCTGTCACCTGGAATATATTTCCCGAACAGATTTGCCATACAGTGTAAAATAAAATCTCAGTTCAATCTGCATGGCCTCAAAACAAATCTGTACAAACCTGCCACTTTCACAGATCTCTAGGTGTTGGCATGTAGGGTGGCATGTGTGCGTGCGCGCATGTGTGTGTGTGTGTGTGTGTGTGTGCGCGCGCGTATGCTTTGTTATTGACACACTAAATTTGTCTTGTTTGTGATGGGTGCAATAGCCATGCAAGTGGTTAAAGCATTGCACTTTCAATCTAGAGGGTCCTGGGTTCGTATCTTGGTAACGGCACCAGGTGGGTAAAGCAGGGTGGAGATTTTCCCAATCTTCCAGGTCAACATATGTGCAGACCTGCTTGTACCTGAACCCCCTTTGTGTGTATATGCAAGCAGAAGATCAAATACGAACATTAAAGATCCAGAAATCCATGTCAGCGTTCAGTGGGTTATGAAAACAAGAACATACCCAGCATGCACACCCCGAAAGCGGAGTATGGCTGCATACATGGCGGGGTAAAAATGGTCATACATATAATAGGCCACTAGTGTACATACAAGTGAACATGAACACTGCATCCCATGAACGCAGAAGAAGAACAACAAGTCTTGTTTGTAAATCTTGATTACAGTACCCCATGGTGTTCATTTTTGTAATATTTTCTCCCCATACATATATGTTAATTGTTAACACTCTTCAGTCCCTGAGCAGAGGAGGTATAGAACAGTTTATAAGTGGCCATTTTACTATTGTTGTTATTATCATTAATGTTATTATAATCATTATTATTATTATTATTATTATTATTTTGTTGTTGCATCAGAAACATCATCAATCATCATCATCATCAATTTTAGTTCCAGCCTGACACCAAACACAAAATGAATGGGACTGAGAGCGAGAGGGGGTGGGGGAGGGGGGGGTGGAGGAGGAGGGAGTGAGAGAGAGACAGACAGTCAGATTCAGAAAGACAGAGAGACAGAGAGAGAGAGTGCAAGGGCAATATACGTCAATGCAATGAAACTGCACATGTAAGGCAATTTGAGACTGATGATGAGTGATATATACGTCAGACTTATCTACGTCATTCTTGAATTGGATCTCTCCTAACTGTTCTTAGGTTCCATGTTTGTGTGTGTGTATGTGTATATGTATGTATGTATATATATATATATATATATATATATATATATATATAGGTTGCTTTGCTGCATATTGATTCTTTGTTCCCCTCTCAATCCACCCCTCCCCTTTTTTCATACCCCCCCCCCCCCCCCGCCCCCCCCCCCCCACACACACATCTCTCTCTCTCTCTCTCTCTCTCTCTCTCTCTCTCTCTCTCTTCAAAATGAAATAAATATAAAGTGTGCATGATTAAAAATTGACACTGATGGACTTTTTCCCCTACCACCAAGGGAAAATACAGTTGCCTCACAAGTTAAAGTAGAACATAAATTAGCATGTCGATTGTGGCTATTCAAGGTTCAACAGTCAACTTGAAGTCGTCAACACACAACATACACTGTGGAATGGATTACGCTGTTGGCCCGGGAAAGTCTTCAGCAAAACCACATGATCCCATTTATAAACATACGATTTATCCAGTCAAAAAATAGACATTCACGTACAGGTCTGTTATCAGTACTCATAATCGATTCGTGTACATATATGTATTTTGGTAACTGGTCTCCAAGTCCAACATAACTGGTGTAAACTAAATAAAAACAATCTTTAAAACATACGTACGACAGATAGTCTTGGTCCCAGATGCCGCTGCTATCTGCCGTTGTTGCTCCTGGCGACAGTATCGACAAACCAGCATCACGTGCGGGTGAAACAGGAGATGGATTTCAGTCATTTTCTTCTTTTCAGATTTTTTGCCAAAGAAGGGATACTTTTGTTACATGAGTATCAAATGTGCAATGTATATCAAGCCAGCTCAAAGTGATAAAAAATAAAAGCATCTTTTTATATATCTTTTTATACGATTACTGATATTACATTATTAATGGATGAAAATATCTGTAAAGTATGGTCCTGAAAAGTACATCACATGAAGAAAATAATAACTCCCTTGCAGAGAACAAGTTGTTAGTGCGCGTTAACTCCCCTGACAAAGAGCAGAAGATAGCATCATTGATTGACGCCGCAAGATCGCCTTGTTGTACTCGTCTACTGGTTTGACGCTGCAGAACGGGTTAGTTATTGGTTAACAGCCATTGTTTGTGTTTCTAAGTATTATTATAAGACTATGGATTTGTTAGTCAGGAAACACTGTTGGATTGAAGGAGTTCTGTACAATATTACTTTCACAAGTAACTGTGCCAAAATATGACACTGGAACACAGTCTGTTGAAATAATTGAAGAATAATTGGAACTTTATAATTATATTTTATTCTATATTATGTTACCAAGTGAATGCTGTATCTTTAATTGTTTTGAACATGATGACTTGACTGCATACACACACGTGCGTGCGCACACACATGCACACGCGCACAGACACACACACACACACACACACACACACACACACACACACACACACACACTGAGAGAGCCACTCACACACACACAAACAAACACACACACACATGCACGTGCGTGCACACACAGACACACACACACACACACACACACAGCCACACACATACTCACACACACAAACACACACACACACACACGCATGCGCACGTGCACACACACACACACACACATATGCATGTATGTGCACACACACATACACGTGTGTACACACACACACACACACACACACAAAGTGAATATAGTATAATATTTTGATTTATTGTCCTGGAATTTTAAGTAAATAAGTATAATGTTGTGTGTGTACTTTGATGTTTTAAACTTTTATTGTTGTACTGCTAATAATTTCAGTTTCATCTTATCTGCCAGTTTAGGTCAAATGTATATACATTCATTACTTTTTCTAAACAGTTTCATTGGTATGCAAGGAAAAAAACAGGGTTATGGATCGGTGCATTGTTCCTTTTAGTTTTATATAATTTTCTGATTCACTGATGAAGACAATGACAATCAACAAAAACCATTAAGGAAATTGTTTATGCTCTTGTTCAAGAATTTTGTAACTGTTTTAGTAAATAAATCTTACATATTTTGGTGTGGATATATATCATAGTTATGCTTTGGGAGTCTTCATTAATAGCAGGTGAAAGTATGCCTAAAAGCTCACGTCAGTATTGATTAACATCATGCCCATGAATGAAAAATAAAATAAAATGAAACAGGTAAAAAATTATATATAAAAAAAAGAGGGTGGGGGAGAATTTGGGGTCTGCACCTCCCACAAACACCCATGTGTTACCCATTTTTACTGTGCCATTTATGCAGCCATATTCCCACTTTTATTTTGAACCAGATTTTTGTTGTTTTTTGTTAGGATGGAAATAGACTAATGAGACTTAAATGTACATTGTTGCTATCATTTCCTGAACTTGCCAAACTTATGTTTATCAATGAAATATGTGTGCTTGCTTGCTTTTGGGGGGAGCATGCAAGTTATCAGCATACAAGCATGCATGCATGTGTGTGTGTGTGTGTGTGTGTGCCTGTGTGTGTGTGTGTGTGTGAGAGAGAGAGAGAGAGAGAGAGAGAGAGAGAGATTTTATTTCAGCATGCAAACAATCACTTACACATGCGCATGCATGCACAGACACACTCTTTTTCTCTCTCTCTCCCTATCTCTCTCTCTCTCTCTCTCTCTCTCTCTCTCTCTCTCTCTCTCTCTCTCTCTCTCTCTCTGTGTCTCTCCCTCTCTCTCTCACACACACACACACACACACACACATTTTCATTTGGAACCTTTAAAATGTGACTTGCATCTAGATTCGTCATAATGTGGTTTGTTTTAGAGCAGTTGCATCACCACCGTTCTGAACAAAAGTCAAAGCCTCTGAATCGAACAGTTTGAAGCAACTGACATTCACAGAGCACATTTATCCATGCTTGTGTGCGGCAATTGTGTGCATGAGTGTGCACATGTGTGTGTACATTGTCTTTGCTCACACTGAACAGATGTGTTGTTGTTTTTTTTGTTTTGTTTTTTTATAAACGGCACACCCAGCAATCTATCTCCACATCTCGACAGATGTTTGCTCTGTGAATGTCACATGATGTTGTGTTGTTGCTGCATTGTCTTCTTGCTTCAGATAATTCTATTTTCTTTGGAGCAGGTATTAGTATTACAGAATAAGTAAACACAAGAAAATTCAATTAAGAGGAAAGTATACTTTATTGCCTGCTGTGTGAAGACCTGTCCGTGTGTGTATGTATGTGATGTGTGTATGTGTGCGCATGCATGATTTACATGTGTGCATTAGTTTGAGCATGTGGGTGCATATGAATGCATGTGCGTGGGATGTGTGTTTGTACGCATGGTTGAGTTTATTTGTGTGTAACCAACTCAGATGTGTAGTGGGGAACTGATTACATGTGTGTAAAAAAAACAACAAAAAAACACCCACACAAACACAAAACAAAGAAACAAACAAACAAATCCTGTGCTACAATGTATAAACAAAGAAAAAGGGCATGAAGAATTAAAATGACAGTATTGGTTGCATTTTCAGCATCTATATGTCTCAAGAACCACATACATAGACCTATCCCTTTGTCTTGACTGTTTGAAACAGTCTTTTACTTTTAGGAATTGCCGATTTTGTAATGGCAGTCACTGTTTTATTATTCATGTGCCAGTGAGTCAGTTGATCTGGTTGAATTCATTGTTTTCTTCACTGGCATTAAAAAAAAAAAAGTCAACTTCCAGCAGTGATACTACTACAGCTGCTGTCCTTGTTTGACACTGTGTGTTTTCATATTTGTGTGTGTGTGATTCATTGATGTCATCTGCTATTTCTGTCACACAAAGTAGCATACATGACGTACCTGGAACCTGCAGGTACATATGCTAAAACTGTTGCTGAACTTGTAAACGGAATCAATATCCCCGTTGATCGTGACAAAGGTGTGGGGGGATGTCTGTGCTTGTGTGTGTGTGTGTGTGTGTGTGTGTGTGTGTTTCATGTGTATGTCTGTCTGTGCATGCATGTGTCAGAGCATGCGCATGATAGAGAGATTGATTTAAGCCTTGGAGTTTAAGTATGTCCTTCTTCTGTGCATGATGTTTATAAATTGTTAAATGTCATTTTGAAATAAAGATTTCTACAAAGAGAGGAGACAATCTGTAAATAATGATTTTGTCAAATTTTCATTTTGGCCCCAACCTACCTCAGATCATTAGGCATCTTCATACATGTCCCTTTTTTTCTGTTTCTTTTCTTCTTTTTTTTAATTTTACTTTATTTTATTTTTATCAGAGAGACAAAGAGAAGCAGAGATTGAGAGGAGACAAGACAAAATTCTTTTATATTTGAAGGATAGTAGACAAACACTGGTAGTGTTTTTTGGTTGTTGTTTTTTGTTGTTGTTGTTGTTTGGGTTTTTTTCCTCCAGCCCTCACCCTGAGTAACAATAAAGTCATCAGTTTCCTGGGAACACAAACACACACTTGAAAATATTTATTGCAGTCATTTAGGTGGATAGAGGGGTACAGACACACAGATAGATTTAAACATAGACAAACAGATGGATAGACCAGACATAATAGATACAGACACATAGGTAAACAGACAGACATGACAGAGATACAGACACACAGATAAATACATGGATAGACCAGACAGAATACAGACACATAGGTAAACAGACAGACAGGGATGGACAAGACAGACAGAGATACAAACACACATATAAACAGATACATTTAGACAGACAAAATATGCAGACACACATAGATTAACAGACAGGCAGGAACAGATAAGACGGAGAAACAGACACACATAAACATAGAGGGACAGACAAGATAGATAATTACAGACACACAGATAGATAGACAGAGAGGGACAGACAGAGAATGAGAGATAGAGACACACAGATAAACAGGGACAGACAAGACAGATATACAGACACAGATAGATAAACAGAGAGGAACAGACAGAAATACAGACACAGAGAGAAATAAACAGAGAGGGGCAGACAGACAGACAGAGATCTATACAGACACACAAATAGTTAAACAGAGAGGAACAGACAAGATAGACTGAAATACACACAGATAGATAAACAGATAGAGAGGGGCAGACATAGAGATACAGACATACAGAGGTAAACAGACAGAGAGGGACATTCAAAGGGACAAATAAGACAGATACATATAAACAGACAAGACAATCAGTATCAGTAGCTCAAGGAGGCGTCACTGCATTCGGACAAATCCATATACGCTACACCACTGCAGCGTAACCCAACACGCTTAGTCAGGTCTTGAGAAAATAAATAAATAAATAAATAAATAAAAAAATAATAATAATAAAATGAAATAACATAAAAATAAAAGACAGGCAGACAGACACACATATATAGATAAACAGAGAGGGACAGACAGACAGAGATACAGATGAACAGAGAGGGACAAACAAGACGACACCAGGAAGGTGGACAGACAGATAACTGTCAGAAAGGCAATAAATGAGAATAAAAAGGAGATGAAACAGTCACAGCTGAATGAAATGAACCTGTTTAACAGGTTGAAGCATGAGAATGCTACACAAATAATTGAAAATTGTTGTCTGGTCAATGAACATCTCTCTTCACAGGTAAATGCAAGTGCAATAGAAATGTTCTTTGTTATTATTGTTGTCTCTCTTCACAGGTAAATGCAAGTGCAATAGAAATGTCCTTTGTTATTGTTGTTGTTGTTGTTGTTATGGTAGTGAAGATGATGATGATTAATCAGTTTCAGTCACAGGAGCTCAAGGAGGCGTCACTGCATTCGGACAAATCCATATACGCTACACCACATCTGCCAAGCAGATGCCTGACCAGCAGCATAACCCAACGCGCATTGTCAGGCTTTGAGAAAAAATAAATAAAATTAAAAAAAAAAAAAATAAAATAATAAATAATAATATAATTTTTAAAAAAATAAATAAATAAATAAATAATAATAATAATGAAAATAAAATAAATAAATAAAATAAATAAATAAATAAGACAACAATGATGATAAATAAGCAAATAAATGTAAAAATAAAATAAAATAAAATAAATAAATAAATAATGATTAATGCTCACGAGAAGCGAGAGATGGGACAAAAAGACAGACGGAATGACAGCTGGATAGCTGGACAGAAAGCAGTTTCAGTTTCAGTTTCAGTAGCTCAAGGAGGCGTCACTGCATTCGGACAAATCCATACACGCTACACCACATCTGCCAACAAGAGAGAAGATTCAGCAGCAGTATTAAAAGCAAGAAATTGATCGAATGGGAACAGAGTCACTTTTTTTAAAGTGTGGGAGTGCAGACAGGGAGAAGAAGAACAAACAGATTTGTTTATCTGAGAAAGGGTTCAAGAGAGAAGGTTGAGAATTAGAGAGAAAGGAAGTGCTGTTGAATACTACACGACATGTTGACATGCATGCCTTCATAATCATGTATACATTTATGTGTGTGCTTAGAACTTGTACTGTTAGGTAGTTAGTAGAGTCTGTATGTATGTCTGTGTATGCTTGGAACTTGTACTGGTAAATAGTTAGTAGAGTCTGTACTTCTGTGTGTGCATAGAACTTGTACTGTTAAATAGAAGAGTCTGTATGCATTTCTGTGTGTGCTTGGAACTTGCAGTATTAAACAGAAAGTAGAGTCATGGTGAACACAGATGTATAAGCATAATTGCAGTTAAATCTATATTAAAGCAGCTTTTGGGGCAGAATATAATTTTAGTGAACAGACGCATGCTTGTAGACAGGATGGAAAAAAAGAGAGAAAGAAAGAGACAGAAACACAGAGAAAGAGCAAGCTAGAGAGAGAGCGGACACAGTTCTATATTTCCTAGGATGATAACCACTGGTGTGCTTATTTTGTTGTCATCCAGACCCTGTGTCAGGTCCACCCAACACAATATTAGACCAGTAAATGATAAAGACATGAGCATGCTGTGATAAGATCGGTTTGGGAGAAAAAAAAATATTTGAAAAAAAAAGAAGAATCAGAATATAGCACAGAGAGAGAGAGAAACAGACATGCAGAAAGACTGGCAGGCATGTCAGAACAGACAGAGGATAGAAGACAGACAGAAGTCATATGTGGAAAAAAAAAAATTTTAAGATCAGAATATAGCAGAGAGAGGGAGAAACAGACAGGCAGCAAGACTGGCAGGCATGTCAGAACAGACAGAGGATAGAAGACAGACAGAAGTCATATGTGAAAAAAAATAATTTAAAAAAGATCAGAATATAGCAGTCAGTCAGAGAGAGAGAGAAACAGACAGGCAGCAAGACTGGCAGGCAGGTCAGAACAGACAGAGGATAGAAGACAGACAGAAGTCATATGTGAAAAAAAAAAAAAAAAATTAAAGATCAGAAAAAAGCAGTCAGAGAGGGAGAAACAGACAGGCAGAAAGACTGGCAGGCATGTCAGAACAGACAGAGGATAGACGGAAGGCATATTATAAGAAGGCATGAAAACTGAATGAGAATGCCTTTGACATGACTACATGAGGTGTGAGAGTAACTGCTGTTTGAAGGTTTTCAGACACTGAGAGAGGGAGAGACAGAGACACAGAGAGAGAGAGATTCAAAAACTTTATTTCTCAAGGATAAATATTTTAGGCATTCCTCCAATCTGTCCTTGTGACATCACAAACAACAATAACGATAACGACACAACAATAATAAATTTTGTAAATACTACTACTACGACGAATAATGATAATAATAATCATCATCAACATTGTAAAAAAATAATGGAGGAAAAAAAACCACATTCACACCAAGAGAGAGAGTGAACCTGTACATGATAGTCAGTCGTGTCCGACTATGACCATCAGAACAGCAGAGGAGGCAACTGCTGTTCCGACTATTTGGGCTAGAATTTGTTTATAGTGGAGAGTGTCTTGCCCAAGTACATACCCACTCTCTCGGCCAAGAGGGTTTTTAGGACAGTCGGCGTTGGGATGGTTCCCAAAGGCCAACTAGCCCACAAGGTTGCAGCACTAAGAGCCAGTGCAATTTTGGCTCCTAGTTTGAGAGTCATAGTCCTTCACAAAAGGCTAAGCTGTAAATGGTTTCCCATTGACGGGAGAAACCATTGATAATACAGCTCTCAGTTTGCTGTTGGCCCAAATGTAAACTTATGTCAATCTGTGATATAAGAACCTATAGCAGAGACAAAGAGAAAAGATGGACAGAGGGAAAAGAGGAACAACAGAGATTGAGGAGCATGTAAAACAGAAAGGAAAGTGGGGAGAAGAAAAGATTCCAGCAGAGACAGAACTGAGAAAGTTATGGACATGGGGAAGAGATGGACAGAAAGAGAGGGAGGGAAAGGAAAAGAACAGTGGAGACCGAAGAGAGAGAGAGAGTGGACAGAAACAGAAAGGAGAGGAGATTCAGCTGAGAGAGAAGAGAAAACAGACAGCAGGAGAATGCTCAGTGACTTTATTGGCTTAAGCCAGCAACCCCTATCAGGATAATTTTAAGATAATGATATACGTGTTAGAGAATAGAAATAATATTCAGATCATAAAACAAAACAGAACACAAAGATGATTTCAATCAGATTAGTCCCACATGTGAATGATAAAGTCAGCCTTCATTCAGACAGGTGCACACACATGCATGATGCATTCTCACACACACACACACACACACACACACACACACACACACACACACACACACACACACACACACACACACACACACACACACACACACACACCGGACAGCTGGTGAGAAAGAATGAGAGACGGAAAACAAAGAAAGAAAGAAAGCGATCGTTCAAAACAAAACACACACAAGAAAACAAACCACAGTCACATGTAACCTCTCCCTGCCCCCACCACCCGCCCCCACACCCTCCCCCCAAAAAAGCCCCCATGAGCTGTACCTTGTGTGAGGGTGATGTATCCGATCCCAGACAGAAGACAGTGCCATTCATTGAATCTGTGAACTTAAAACAGTGTGCAGGAAGCCACAACAGTTGGCATGCTTCGTCTCCCGGCACTGAGCCTCCGACTGAGCCCGGGAAGACACTAATGGGAGAAAATGCCGTACTTAATTTAGCATTGATTTAAACAAAGAAAATTAGAAGGGAGAGAAGAAGAAAAAAAGTAAAACACACGCACACACTCACACGCACAAAGAAAAAGGGAAGAAAGAAAGAAAGGAGAGAAAAAAAAGAAAAAAAAAGAGAGAAAATCTTTCAGGGAGTATAAGCAGCAGAGGAAGGCTGGCAGTAGTCAGATAGGTTTGTTGTATTGATTGCTGTATTGACTGTTAAAGGGGCTGTCACCGCGCTGTCTTGGTGTGGCTGAAAACATTACCACTGTTCTTGGTTCATGCTGTGTTACCATGCAGCAGGAGGAGAAACAGACCACGAAACTTGGATATTGAAGAATAAAACTACAGGAATGTTTCAGTGATAATGATACCGAAGTATAAGACTAGAAGAGCTTTTCTCTTGTATTTGTATTTCTTTTTATCACGAAAGATTTCTCTGTGTGAAATTAGGGCTGCTGTCCTCAGGGAGAGCGCGTCACTACACTACAGCGCCACCCATTTTTTTGTATTTTTTCCTGCATGCAGTTTTATTTGTTTTTCCTATCGACGTGGATTTTTCTACAGAATTTTGCCAGGAACAACCCTTTTGCTGCCGTGGGTTCTTTTACCTGCGCTAAGTGCATGCTGCACACGGGACCTCGGTTTATTGTCTCATCCGAATGACTAGCGTCCAGACCACCACTCAAGGTCTAGTGGAGGGGAAGAAAATATTGGCGGCTGAACCGTGATTCGAACTAGCGCGCTCAGATTCTCTCGCTTTCTAGGCAGACGCATTACCTCTAGGCCATCACTGTATCTTCACTTGACAAAAAGTGAAGCAAAACGAGGGGGGGGGGGGGGGATGCAAAGAAATAATTGCATCAAAGCAGTAAAGCATTTGTGTATGTATTTAGAAAGCATGCATATCAAAATGCAACAAAAACAAGAAGCAGGATAACAGCAACACCCACACATGCACACACACACACAGATGTGCACATGATTGTTTTCATAATCAAAATGTAAAATTGTGTAATTGCACTGGCTTTTAGTGCTGCAGCCTTGTGGGCTAGTTCGCCTTTGGGAACCATCCCAACGCCGACTGTCCTAAAACTCTCTTGGCCAAGAGAGTGGGGATGTACTTGGGCAAGACACTCTCCACTATAATCAATTTCTAGCCCAAATAGTCGGAACAGCAGTTGCCTCCTCTGCTGTTCTGATGGTCATAGTCGGACACGACTGACTATCATATATATAGAGAGAGAACAGAGAAAAACAACAACAAAAAAAGCTGATAAAGCCTTCAGAAGTGATACAGAAAAATAATGCAAAAGAAGGAGTGGGAATGATTTAAAATACCCAACAGATGCAGTGCTGGTGGTACCATGAATCAAAAGGTAACAATTTTCCAGAAGAATATAGATTATCAGTATGCCTGGGATAATAGATTATCGATGTTTCCAGAATAATGCATTTTGGATAATGGATTATCAGTGTTTTTAGAATAATGTGTTGTCATTTTTTTTTTTATCTTGAGCTCGGATAAAGGATTATCAGTGTATACAGGATAATAGACTATCAGTGTCTGTGATAATGGATTATCAGTGTGGATGGGATAATGGATAATAAGTGTTTAGGATAATGGGTTGTCAGTTTTTTTTCCAGAGTTAGTGGATTTTTTTTTATATCTTGAGCTTGGATAAAGGATTATTAGTATTCAGTACATCCAGGATAATAAATTACCAGTGTCTGGAATGATGGATTGTCATTGTGTCCAGGATCATGCATTATAAGTGCCTGAGATAATGATTTTCAGTGTGTCCAGGGTATTGGGTTGTCAGTGTGTCTTGAATAATGGGTTGCCAATGTGTCTTGGATGTCATGTCTGAGATAATGGATTTTCTAATGTGTTAGTGAAAATTAATTATAATTGTCTTGGATAATTATCTGTATCCCATGTTGAGGACCTGTCAGGGATACTTCATTATCAATGTGACAGGGATGATGGACTACGTCTGAGATAGTGGCTTATTAGTATGTCTGGGATAAAGAATTAATTGTATCACATGTTATGGGTGTGCCTGGGATATTGCATTATCAGTGTCCAGGTTAATGGATTATGTATGGGATAATTGATTATCAGTGCATCAGGGGTCATAGATTATCTGTGTCATTGGACTAATGGATCACCAGTGTTTCAGAGATAATGGATTATTATTGCATCTGGGGTAATGTATTGTCAGTGTGACCAGGGTAAAGGATTATATGTGTGTCTGGGATAATGGATTATCAGCATGTCAAGGAAAATGGATTATCAGCGTGTGTGGGGAACAGTGGACCCAGGTTAACAGATTGTCAGTACGTGAGGGATAATGAATTATAAACGGAGATAACGGATTATCAGCATATCCAGAATAATGAGTTTCGGGTGTTTCCAGAATTATTGATTATTAGTGTGTCTGGGACAGTGAATTATCAGTGTGTCTGGGATAATGGATTAAGTCCTGGATAATGGATTTTCAATGTGATGGTGAAAATAGATGAAGTGTCTGTCATAATGGATGGTGTGGGATGAGTGATTATCAGTGTGTGTGGGATGATGGAATGATCAGTGCTTTGCCTTGATCGAAAGGGTTTACTTTTTATCACCAGGAGATTTTGTCTTCTGATTAGTTTTTTTGTGTGAAATTGTTTTTTGTATTTTGTCGGTCTGCCCCTTTTTTTTTTTTTTTTTTTTTTTTTGTTGTTGTTGTTGTTGTTGTTTATACTGCGGGAAGACATCTTATTGTATTTATACTAAAGTTTCATTATTTATCATTTATTTTGATGGATGTAAGTTATGATAAGTAACACAAGCTGTGTACACATTTGTTCATTGTCTGATTTCAAGCATGTACTGATGTAGGAGATTCTATAAGGTTAAGTAAAAGAAAGTTTTGTTTTGTTTGTTTTTTTCCATTTTGTGTTACTAGCGTCTGTCCCATGTGCAAACACTTTTTTCATTGTTGTTGTTACTGAAAAGGGGAAATAAACATTTTTTTTTTTTTTAGTTTTGCATATGCTTTTTTGTTTGGGGTAGATTTTTTGTTTGTTTTGTTTTGTTTTTCTTTTGGGGGGATGGGGTTAGGTGTTTTAGTTCCTTTTATTTTATTTAGTCATTTTAGAGTTTGCAGGTTCTTTTTTCCTCTCCTTTTTTTCTTTTTGTTTGTCTTGTTTTGTTTTGTTTTTCTTTTGGGGGGATGGGGTTAGGTGTTTTAGTTCCTTTCATTTTATGTAGTCATTTTAGAGTTTGCAGGTTCTTTTTTTCCTCTCCTTTTTTTCTTCTTTTTGTTTGTTTTGTTTTTTGCTTCTTCTTTTTTTTTATTCTTTTTTTAAAGAAAGGAAGCACGACCTGATCTTTAAAACCTGGGAAATGAAGCTGTTGTGTTGTCATCAGGATCATTCCGTAGCAGTAGGGTTTGTCCCCCCCCCCCCCCCCCCCCCCCCCCCCCCCCCCCGGACTATCTTCAGTGAAGCGACGCCAGCTGTGTCATACATCAGAGCGGCATTTCCTTCAACAAATAAGAGAATAAGCGGGGGAACTGCCACCAGCCTCGGCAACAGTACACCGCGGGATGGTAGAAGGAGGGGAGATAACCTCTCTAATTAATAGACGCACCAAGACAGATTTGTTTACATGGTAAGGTAGCGGTATAAATATCAGCCGCCTGTCATGTGGGCTCCTTTATGTGAGGCCTTAATGAGCGGCCTGAAAATAAAAGGCAGACATCCTTTGACATTTTGCCCGCCATCATGTGATCGTCATTACCCAGGGTGCCCCATGCTCAATCAATGCACATTGCTCAATGAGCAGGGAAGTTCCATTGCCCGGGGGCTCGGCAGAGTCATGACTGAGTCATTGACTGGGGGAAGGGGGAGGGAAAGGGCTGTAGAAGACTCAAGGCTGACGTGTCGCTCACCTGCACGGCTGATCAATTGCCTTCCGCTGCTTAGGTACTGACTGCCGTCAGCCTTTACCTGTGTAGGTCGTTAGTCCTCAGTATCTGGGTAGGAGGGTGGGAGGTGGTGGGTGGGTGGATGGGGCGGGGGGGGGAAAGTTAGGGTTAGAAGCAAATGTTATTCTTTAATAAGGTGGAATGATTAATGAGGAATAAGAAGAAAAAAGATTAAAAAAATTTTTAAAAATGAAATGATGATGACAGTGACATTAACACAAACAACAGTTCTACTGATGGTGATGATGATGATGATTAAGGGGGCGGGGCTGGGCTGAGAGTTTCAAGGGTAGAATTCTGATGATGGTTGTCACAATTATCATATTATGTATATATTTTTCTAAATAACTATTTTCTTCTTCTTCTGCTTTTGCCACTGCTTCTTGTTTTGCTTCTTTTTTCCCCTTCTTCTTTCGCATTTGTCTTCTTCTTCTTCTTTATTGTTGTTGTTAATAAAACCTGTTTTGTTATTATTACAATTCAAAGTAACTATTGGTATTGGCATTCATATGCCAATATAAATATATTTGTACATTTGTTTGGTATTTACATCTTTTTTTTTTTTTCTTATGCTTCTGCTGCTTCTTTTTCTTCTTCTTCTCTTCTTCTTCTCCTTCTTCTCCTCTTCCTTCATCTACATCATCATCATCATCACCTTCTTCTTCTTCTGCTACTTCTTCTAATTCTTCTTCCTTTTCCTTCATCTTCTTCATCATGATCATATTCTTCTTCCTCTTCTTCTTTTTCTGCTACTTCTTCCTCCTCTTCTTTTTCTTCGTCCTCTTTGTCTTCTTCTTCTTCATCTCCCCCCCTCCTCCTTCAGTTCTTGTTCTTCAGTATTGATAATGTGTAGCAGCTAGCAAGACTTGATTTATTTTGTTATTCTTTTTGAATTCAGCGTAGCCATTGCTTCTGGCATTCTCAGTGCACTTGTTTGGTCTTCTTCAACTTTTCTTCTTCTCCTTCTCGTCTTCCCCCGCCTCCTCCTCCTCCTCCTCCTTTCTTTTCCCAGCTCCTGTATTCTGTTTTCCTCATTCCATTGTTCATCCACCTCTCCAGTATTGCCGTCTTCGTTTTCTCCATGTACTTTTTTCCACTGTTGTCATGGTGATAACAGTTAAGAAAATCAATCCCATGTCATTGCTCAGGGATGAATACAAACCGTTACTGTCTTGAGAAATTTTTTAATTTATTTTATTTTATTTTATTTTATTTTATTTTTTAATTGGAGAAGAAGAAGAGAAAAGTGAGCGCCTGTGTACAAAACAGAAAGGTCAGTTTTGTGTATGTAAGTGTGGTGGGCTTATTTTCACTTTCAGTTTCCACTTTGTTAACAAACATTATCTCAAGCTTGTATTTGACTGTTGGAATAATTATTCTTTTTTTTCCCCCTCTCTGTGTTTATCTCTGTCTGTCTGTCTGTCTGTCTGTCTGTCTGTCTGTCTCTCTCTCTCTCTCCCTCTCTCCCTCTCTCTCCTCCCCGCTCTTTCTTCCTTTCTCTGCTTGTCTTTGTCTGTCTGTCTGTCTGTAGTCTGTCTGTCTATCTTTCCCTCTCTCTCTCTTTCTCTTTTTCTCTCTCACTCTCCTCCAGCCACCCAGTGTGTGTGTGTGTGTGTGTGTGAGTGTTGTTGTTTTTTTTGTGTGTGTGTGTGAGTTTTGTGTGTGTGTTTGTGTGTGTGTGTGTGTGAGTTTGTGTGTGTGTGTGTGTGTGTGTGCACGCCAGTGCCCCTGTATCATTTCTCTTTTTGGTCTGCCTGTGTGTCTCTGTCATCTGTGTTTCTGTTTGTTTCTCTTTGACACGTGTAAGTGAATTGCGTTGTAACACACAACATCTTTTGAAATCAGCTACACGAATAGACATTGTTAAACTGAAGAACACACACTTTGATGTCGCAATGCCAGCTTTTTTCCTCTCTCTTTGTCTCTCTCTCTGTCTCTCTCTGTCTGTCTGTCTGTCTCTCTTGCTCTCCTCCAGCCTCCCAGTGTGTGTGTCGTTTCTTCTTTACTCTCTCCTTCATCTAGTGGAGTGATGGCCTAGAGGTAACGCGTCCGCCTAGGAAACGAGAGAGAATCTGAGCGCACTGGTTTGAATCACGGCTCAGCCGCTGATATTTTCTCCCCCTCCACTAGACCTTGAGTGGTGGTCTGGATGCTAGTCATTCGGATGAGACGGTAAACTGAGGTCCCATGTGCAGCATGCACTTAGCGCACGTAAAAGAACCCACGGCAACAAAAGGGTTGTTCCTGGCAAAATTCTGTAGAAAAATCCACTTCGATAGGAAAAACAAATAAAACTGCACGCAGGGAAAAAAAAAGGGTGGCGCTGTAGTATAGCGACGCGCTCTCCCTGGGGAGAGCAGCCCGAATTTCACACAGAGAAATCTGTTGTGATAAAAAGAAATACAAATACAAATACAAAATACAGTGTGTTGATCTGTATTTCTGTCTCTTGTGTGTATGTCTACCTGTCAGTGTTTATGTGGGTTTTTTGGGGGGGGGGGGGGTTGGTTTTTTATTTATTTTATTTTCTTCTTTTTTTTCTTTCTTTTTTTTCTCAAGGCCTGACAAAGCGCGTTGGGTTACACTGCTGGTCAGGCATCTGCTTGGCAGATGTGGTGTAGCGTATATGGATTTGTCCGAATGTAGTGACGCCTCCTTGAGCTACTGAAACTGAAACTGAAACAGTGTTTGTGTGTAATTTTCCATCAAGATTGTGTGTTTGTCTTGCCTATATTGGTAGATTTATCTGGAAATTTGTCTTTTCTGTTTTTCTGCTTGTAAGTCTGCCTCTGGTTGGGACTCAACTTTCTGTCAGTTTGTATACATGTCTGTTTATCTGTTTATTTACCGTCTGTTTACTGACTTTATGACTGTGTTAAATGTTCACACACACACACACACACACACACACACACACACACACACACACACACATACACAATATGACTTTTTTTTTCTTTACTGAAACAGTATGCACTCATCATTTGTGTATGTATTAAGTGCAAAGAATATATAATTACAAATCATGACATGTTTTCTTTGTGTCCGTGTGTATGACTGTGTTCTTCAATTTCATGTCAGTTCTTCTCTTGGTGGGATTTTGGATGTGTGTGTGTGTGTGTGTGTGTGACATGTGTATAGATCTGCATGTATACACACACACACACACACACACACACACACACACACACACACGATTCTCAGCCTCCTCTCCCTTTCTCACCTCACCCCGATCCTCCCGTCCCAGTGTCTGTTGCAGTGAAAACAATTGCATAAATGTCACCTGAGAGCTAATGACAGCCGTTGGCGCAGGTGAAGCAGCAGGCAGGTGTGAAGAGAGGCTGGGGCAAGGTGTGCAATATTCCCACAGCCGCTCTGCTTTTATCGCTGCAGTATCAGTCGCGGCGTTTTGACAATCCGGGACGACGGAATGTATCTTGATCAATCAATAGTGGTGTGCTAAGGACATGGGAAATAACGATTTGTGGACATTGGCTGTGTTGATCTCTTCATGGTTTCTTCATCGATGTCGGGGGAGAGAAAAGACAAAGAGGAAAAGGGTGGAGCAGAAAAAAAGAAAAAGAGTATGGTTGTAGTTTACAGCTTACAAAACATCGTTTTGGATGCCGGCAGAGATGTGTTGCTGACAGCATGTGTCAACGCAGTTTGCATTCTCTTCAGTTGTCTGGGTTTTAGGAAGGAGACGGAGTGTAGTGTGTTTATTTGTTTATATTTGTATTTATATTTCTTTTTATCACAACAGATTTCTCTGTGTGAAATTCGGGCTGCTCTCCCCCAGGGAGAGCGCGTCGCTACACTACAGCGCCACCCATTTTTTGGTAGTTTTTCATGCGTGCAGTTTTATTTGTTTTTCCTATCAAAGTAGATTTTTTCTACAGAATTTTGCCAGGAACAACCCTTTTGTTGCTGTGGGTTCTTTCATGTGCGCTAAGTGCATGCTGCACACGGGACCTCGGTTTATCGTCTCATCCGAATGACTAGTGTCCAGACCACCACTCAAGGTGTTTTCCGTTTTGGTTTAGAATGGAGTGAATCTGTTGCATGTCACGTTTTCGGACAATAAAGCATTGGTTTTTGTTTTCTGTGTTTTTTATGCTATGCACTCCCACCTTCAGTCATTTCAGTGAGATGTTGTTTGCCAGTTATGGCTGTTTTAAGCCCACCGTTTTAGGCAGCCATAATTCATTTTGGCAGATTCAGAATATTCCATGCCAGTTATTTTGTGCATGTTTTCATAACGTGTGGAACACTGATTAACATTGTGGATTCCAGTTTCAAATTCATTGTTAAAAGGGTTGGTCATCTTTTCTCTCTCTCTCTCTCTTCACAATATTTTTGTGTGTGTATGTCCTTTTTTTTTTGTTGTTGTTGTTTTTTTATTGTTATATTTTAAATTCCATGCGATGTGTTCCATTGCTTCAATTCTGTTTTTAGTCTTTTGGTGTCAGATGATTTATTTTACACACACCGCACAATGGGCTGATGATAACTGCCTGCCGTGCATCATACCAGTGTGATTACTTACATTGTGATTCCAAGGGAGAAAGAAGTGCAAGGGCATTTGAAACTGAAAACTCGCCCTACTCTACTCTCCCCCCCCCCCCCCCCCCCCCCCCCACACACACACACACACCGCTCCCCCCCGTAACATCCTGGGGCCTCCACCAATCCCCATCCCCATTTGTATTTGTATTTCTTTTTATCACAACAGATTTCTCTGTGTGAAATTCGGGCTGCTCTCCCCAGGGAGAGCACGTCGCTACACTACAGCGCCACCCTTTTTTTTTTTTTTTGTATTTTTTCCTGCGTGCAGTTTTATTTGTTTTTCCTATCGAAGTGGATTTTTCTACAGAATTTTGCCAGGAACAACCCATTTGTTGCCATGGGTTCTGTTATGTGCGCTAAGTGCATGCTGCACACGGGACCTCGGTTTATCGTCTCATCCGAATGACTAGCGTCCAGACCACCACTCAAGGTCTAATGGAGGAGGAGAAAATATCGGCGGCTAAGCTGTGATTCGAACCAGTGCACTCAGATTCTCTCGCTTCCTAGGCAGACGCGTTACCTCTAGGCACTATGACAATAATGATAATAACAGCAACAGTATGTTACCTCTAGGCACTGTGACAATAATGATAATAATAGCAACAGTAATAATAATTACAATACTAATAACAACAATAATGATAATAACAATAATAATATTGATAATGTATATGTCTTTTTACAGCGCCATTTCCAGTACAAATGCTGCCAAAAAAAAACAACCAAACAAACAAACAAAAACAACTAAAAAAAAAAATTAAAAAAAACTTACATAAAAACATCATAAGGACTCTGTCAGCACCATCCTCCTTCCCCGTTTTCCGCCCTCCTCCCCCACACCCCTCCGCCCTTTCTCATGTCCCTCCCTCTCCAGTGCCCGGGTTTGATCACTGCAATGTGGAGTGACTTGCTGCTTGCTTTCAGAATGCAGAGAGACCGGTTTTAAGACAGACGGACAGGGAGGAAGGTCCAGATTTGGGGACATCAGGACAGGAGGGAGGAGAGAGAGAGGAGGGAGGGGGAGGCACACACTGCACGACCAGGGGGACTGTCACAGCGTGAAGGATGGCCACCACTGTGGCAGCAACTCCGGCCACCACACAGCCACGGCCACGACGGCCACAGTCCCAGTTGACCACTTCACAACTGCGGGAGCAGGTCAGTGAGGTGTTTGGTTGTTGTTGTTTTTTGTATTGTTTCGTTTATTTTTATTTTATTTTTTTGGATTGATTTTGATGTCTTTTTGTTGTTATTTTGTGTGTGTGTGTGTTTGTTTTTTGTTTTTGGGTTGTTGTTTTTTAATGATTTTGATGTTATTTTGCATGAATGTGTATATCATATGTACTGATTTTGATGTAATTTTTGTATGAATGTGTATATGTACACATACACATGCATGTGTATGAATGTGTATTTGTGTGTATTCATATGTTTGATCATTCACATGCGCGCATGTGTGTGTGTGGGGAGTGGGGGGTGGGTGTAGTTTGTTAGTCATATTTTGGTGTGTTTACGGAACATTGATGTAATGTGTTACATTAAAGGAATGTGTTTTTTAAAGAACCTAGAGCAGATTTGTGGATAGTGTGCAATATAAGTATCCATTATTGTTATTATTATCATTGAATGATAGTGGTGTCAGAGTATGGCCATCAGAACAGCAGATGAGACAACTGCTGCCCCAACTTCCTGGGCTGGAATTTGAATATAGTGGAGAGTGTCTTGCCCAGAGTTACATCCACACTCTCTCGGCTAGGAGGGCTTTAGCGTAGGACAGTTGATGTTTGGATGGTTCCCAAAGGCGAACTAGCTAGCCCCCAAGGCTGCAGCACCAAGAGCCAGTGCAATCTTGCCTCCTAGTTTGAGAGTCGTAGCCCATCACAAAAGACTAAGCTGTGAAACTATGTGCAATACAGTATATAAGCACAATACACATAACATACATGCAAATATTCATTCATAAATATACCAGTTATACTCGTGTAACAAGTCTTTGTGTGTGTGTTTTTTTTGTTCTTTTCTAGATTGACTCAAAATTTTATATGTTTTTATATCTCCACATTGACTCTGAATTTTATATGTTTTTGTATCTCCACATCAGTGTAGATTTGAGTTTTAGGTAAGCAGAATAATATGTGGCTGCACAGACATGTTAACTGATTCAGTTTCCCAAGTGAGTTTATAACCCGGTGTTCGGTTGTCTGTGTGTGTGTGTGTCTGTGTGTCCGTGGTAAACTTTAACATTGACATTTTCTCTGCAAATACTTTGTCCGTTGACACCAAATTAGGCATAAAAATAGGAAAAATTCAGTTCTTTCCAGTCATCTTGTTTAAAACAATATTGCACCTCTGGGATGGGCACAAAAAAATAAAAAATGAAGCCTAATTATATGCAAACTGCATTTACTGTTATATTTATATTTTTTGTATTCTCTGGGATAAGGCAGTTTCTTCTCACCCGAACACGTGGGGTTCGAATCTGGTTAGGACTTTTTTCTCTTTTTTTTTCTTTTTATACGCGAAGCTTTATAATAAAAAAAAATACAGAACACATTTTAACGATTAGATTAGTTTTTTTAAAGTGTATCACAAGTGAGTCTTGAAGGCCTTGCCTCTCTTGTTGTTGTTGTTGTCGTTACCTTTCTGTCAGTGCCAATGGTGGTGTTGGTTCAGATCAGTTATAATGATAAGTTTATGATAATGATGATGACAGTGACAATGATGATAACTGCATTAATGATGATGATAATGAATGCTAGTACAAGTACCGGTACTGTTAATCATTTTAACTTGTGGTGTACGGCCTGAACCCCCCATCATGTCTATACGCACGCAGAAGATCAACTACGCACGTTAAAGATCCTGTAATCCATGTCAGCGTTCGGTGGGTTAGGGAAACAAAGAACATACCCAGCATGCACACCCCTGAAAAATGACAGAGTGAATAATAATAATAAATAAATAAAGCAGTCATACACATAAAATGTTACATGTCTGTGTGTGTGTGGTGGCTGAAACCTTATTGAATAACACAGGAAACAAATGATGAGCGCCCAGTGGCAGCTGTCAGTCGGCTCTACCCAGGCAGACAGACTGTTGTGCAAATGACTGTGTGTTTGTAAAGCGCTTAAAGTTTGGTCTCTGACTGAAGACAGGCAGTATCCATACCCATCCATCTATCCTCTCAGGCACACACACACACACACACACACACACACACACACACACACACACTGGTGAAAAATGAAACAAATACTTAATTCATTCTGAAGATTGAGCAGCCTAGTGAACTGTTTTTTTTTGCATTGCAAGAGATGAATTTATTCATTCATTTATTTATTTATTTATTTACTCATTAAATAATTTATTTACTCATATATATTTATTCAGTCACTCTTTTTCTTCTTATTTATTTACATTTATTCATTTATTTATTTGTTTATTTGTTTGTTTATCTTACTTGGCTTAACTGGAGAACACTTTTTCTGGTTTCTCCAATAAAAAAAAAACATTGTTTCTGATTTTTTGTTGTTGCTTTTTGTGTATTTTTTTCTTGTTGTTGTTGTCATTGTCAGTTTTGATTTCTTGAGTTGATTATCCAAAACCGTTTGTCAATCATGCTAAAGACTTCCCTGTAGACACGTTTGACAAGCTGGCAGCAGAAATAAGCAAGTGTGTAACAAATGAAGACATAAAAGAGGAAATGAGGGAAAAGAGAAAGTGATTCAAAGGAAGGGGGAATGGTGAAAAGGAAGGGAAGAGAAAGACAAGGCAAGACAAGACAAGACAAATTCTTTATTTCGAGGATCTTCTTCTTCTTCTGCGTTCACTCGTATGCACACGAGTGGGCTTTTATGTGTATGACCGTTTTTACCCCGCCATGTAGGCAGCCATACTCCGTTTTCAGGGGTGTGCATGCTGGGTATGTTCTTGTTTCCATAACCCACCGAACGCTGACATGGATTACAGGATCTTTAACATGCGTATTTGATCTTCTGCTTGCATATACACATGAAGGGGGTTCAGGCACTAGCAGGTCTGCACATATGTTGACCTGGGAGATCGTAAAAATCTCCACCCTTTACCCACCAGGCGCCGTCACCGTGATTCGAACCCGGGACCCTCAGATTGACAGTCCAACGTTTTAACCACTTGGCTATTGCGCCCGTCTCTTTATTTCGAGGATAATAGATAAGCACTGGTGTGCTTTTTTACATCCAGTCCCCGCCCTGAATAGGGTCTACACTACACAATATTTAATAAAAATGAAAGCATGGTGTTAGTAGAGATACATAACAGAGGGGAAAATATACATAAAGCAAAACAATAACCACACACTCACACACACACACACACACACACACACACACACACACACACACACACACACACACACACACACACACACACACACACACACACTCACACACACACACACACACACACACACACACACACACACACACACACACATGGCATACAGGCACACAGAGAGAGAGAGAGAGAGAACCCCCCAGGCCCCTATCCCTCCCACTCACCCAGTAAAGGAAAGGAAAAAAAAGCCACAATAGTATAATTGAGAAGAATTTTAAAAAAAACAAAAAAAAACACACCCACACACACACACACACACAATGGAAAAAAACCCCACAAACCCACAAAGAAAAAGAAAAACAAAAATGAAAAGAGATGGACACATTTGATTTGCAACATCATTGTCGGTGAGGCGTATCTGTCTTGTTCGTTCATCCCCACACCCACCCACCACAATACCACCACCACCACAACCCACCGCAACACTACTCCCACCCACACCCCCACCCCAACCCGTGCTTCCTGCTACTCCACACCCACGCACACACACACACACACACACACACACACACACACACACATACACTCTGAAAGAACAAAACAGTTTATAAACTTGCAAATATATATGTAATGCACAGATGGAGAGAAGAAGAAAAAAAAACAAAGAAGAAAAAAACAAGAAATTGTGCTTCCTGGGGTCTCGTGATGACAGCCAGCAGGGTAGGCGACTCTGGGAGCAGTATGGTAATGGGGATATTAATTAACAAGGAGTGGTCTGGAAATGATCTGACTTGTGGGGGTGGGAAGATAAGGAGCAAGAAGGGAAAAGAAAACAAAAAAAAGAAGTGTTTTTTTTCCATGGAGATGCAATGTGTGTGTGTGTGTGTGTGTGTGTGTGTTTTGGAGGGCAGGCTGAGTGTTGCAAGAGTTGAGAAAATCAGATGCTGGTGTTGGGAACAGAGTAAGGTTATCAAAGTGAGGGCTAGGGAAAGGAGGGTGGTGTGTGTGTGGGTGTGTGTGTGTGTGTGTTTCTTTTGCACAATATCTAATATTTTGAGGCAGAAACAAGCATGCTTATAGACCCATGCATGCACACATAATTACTTGTGTGTTCAATCTCTCTTGCTCCATTTCACATGCCATGTATACAGAGACACACAGATGCACATGAACACACACACACACACACACACACACACACACACACACACACACACACACATTTCACCCTCATTTGCCCAGTTTCCCCCAACCCTCCATTCATTCACATCTCCCACCCCTTCTAACCGATAATACTCAAATGTATTCATAAATACTTTAACAAAATGTCTTCAATCACCGATATGTGTGATGGGATATTGAACAAAATTCCCCCTCCACTCACACAGAGATATACACATGGACACACACACACACACACACACACACACACACACACACACACACACACCAAATCACCCCATTCTCCTTCCTCTTCACTGGCCCCCCCCCTCCCCACCACCACCCCCCACACATTCACACACAGACACATATTCACACACAAGCCCCTTAATATTTCTTTCTCCAAAAAGACTGAAGAAAATATAATAAAATAAAAGAAAAATTTTTTAATATATTTTAAAAACAGAAAGAAATGAACTAACACACATTCGCACAAACTCTTGACAACTAAAAATAATGTGGGGTTTTTTTTTGTTTTGTTTTTTTTCTTCAAATAAACCTACTTTACAATCCATAATCACTCTTCTGACAAGGCTATGGTTTATGAAAGCTCCCTCATAATGTAATTTCCGTTTCAGTTGAAAGCGCAGTATGTCTCTAATTGATTGTCGTTAACGACTTCACTTTCTCGTGCCTGATGTGGATGAGGCAAGAACCCCCTCTGCTCTGGTGGAATAAGTCTCGCTGTACCATTTTACGTACATATATGGATTTTAAGACATCTTCTTGCCATTTCTGTTGTTGGAGGGGGGTGGGGGAAGGAGGGGTGGAGGGATGACAATGAAGATGATAAAAGCGTGACGAGAGAGGTTTCTGAAGGTCGATGACAATGATCACGAGGATGAAGATTTTTTTTTTTTTTTTTTTTTTTTAAGTGTCTTTGCTGTCATCTTTTACAGTGATTTTTTTCTTATTATTATTTCTCTCTTTTTTTTTTTTTTTTTTTTTTTTTTTTAATGTCTGCTAAACTTTGCATAAGAAAGAAAAATAGATATAAATGAAAAAAAAAAAAAAAAAAAAAAATATATATATATATGTGTGTGTTTTTGTTTTTTGTTGTTGTTTTTTTTACATCATTCGTCTGGGATGGAAAAGCTTTTGTTCAGATTATAAGTATTTTCAGATCCCGTTACTGTTGTTATTGTTGTTGTTATTCTTATTACTGATATTATCATTGTTGTTGTTGTAATTCAAGTAGTGATTATCTGCTTACAAAACTGTTCTTTTTCTTTCATCTTCTTCTTCATATCATTCTTCTTCTTCGTCGTCATCGTCATCTTCTTCTTCTTCGTCGTCATCGTCGTCGTCTTCTTCTTTTTCTACTTCTTCTTCTTCTTCTTCTTCTTCTTATTATTATTATTATTATTATTATTCTCTATCTTCTTTTTTTTTTCCTCTTCAAAAAAACAACAAACAAACTTGTTTTATTTTCTGCTGTCATTCTCATTTTTCTCCTTTTCTTTCTTCTGCTTCTTCTTTTGCTTTTTCTTCTGCAATCCATGTTTTATTTACATTATTGCATTACCATCATCATCATCATCATCATCATCATCTTTATACTTCCCTTTCTCTTAGTTTCTACTTATCAACCACAGGCTTAACTCTCTCCATACGAACGCCGAAAGAGACGACGTTAACAGCGTTTCACCCCAGTTACCATCATCAAAATATTGCAAGCGGAAGGCTCTTATATTGAAGAGGTGAATGTTGACAAAGAATACCACAATTCTGACGACGGAAGCTAAAGGTTGGGTCATTCAGACACCCACTGGACATCCGAGGGGTCTGTGTAGAGGAGAAGAGAGGACTGGCCGTACTGAGTGAGTTAAAAAGAATGGAAAGAATACATAACTTGAGCAGCGGCTTCCGAAAAGCTGCATTGTTGGAACCTGGCAGTCGTCTGTGGAATGATTGGCATCGATAAAGTCTGATGATATTTCCCTTGATGAGGGGTGTGTTACAGTGCAGCTTTAGATTAGGTTTGTGTGTGGTGTGTGTGTTAGTGTGTGTGTGTCTGTGTATCTGTTATGCTTGTGTGGGTGTATATGTGAATGTGTGTCTTCATGTTTTACATCTGTTTGCTTATTTATCATCATTGTTATCTTATTCATTTATTTATTTATTATTGTTATTATTTTTTATTGTTATTATTATTATTACTACTACCTTTTTTTTTTTTTTTTTTTTGATAATTATTATTTATTTATTTGTGTAAGCTTATCTATTATTTATTCACCTTTTTTTTTCTTTTTTTTTACATTATAATTATTATTTATTTAGTTATTTATTTATTTATTTGTGTAAGTTTATCTATTATTTATTCACCTTTTTTTTTCTTTTTTTCTTTTTTTTTCTTTTTTTTTCCCCTCAAGGCCTGACTAAGCGTGTTGGGTTACGCTGCTGGTCAGGCATCTGCTTGGCAGATGTGGTGTGGCGTATATGGATTTGTCCGAACGCAGTGACGCCTCCTTGAGCCACTGAAACTGAAACTGAAACTGTTTGTGTATGTCTGAGATGACTGTGTTTTTGTGTTGAAAGGTGCTTCTGTCTGTCACTGTCAGTGTCTCTCTCTCCCTCTCTCTGTGTTAGTGTGTATGTGTGACAAATGTGCTTTTTTGTTAAAAGGTGCTTCTGTCTGTCTGTCTGTCTGTCACATGTCTCTGTGTGTGTAGGGCGGGGGGGGAGGCGGGGGGTGTTAGTGTGTGTGTGACGATTGTGTTTTTATGTTAAAAGGTGCTTCTGTCTATTTGTCTGTCCGTCACGTGTCTCTCTCTCTCTCTCTCTTCCTCCCTCTCTCTCTCTCTCTGTCATGCGCACACTGTCCATCTACCCACTCACCTATACTCACACACCACTATCATTCCCATCCACCCCCCACCCCCCAGTCCCCACCCACCACCCCCACACACATCACACAACAAACACACACTCACCCCATCCCCCACCCACACATCCACCGCATCCCCCTGCCACCCCCCTTCCCCCAGCCCCCCTCACCCCACCTCACACACACACGCACACACACCCTTCCCCTCACCCCCATACAACCCTCTTTTTACCATGACTCTCACCACGGCTGCAGGGAGACGGTGCTCCATTCCCACCCCTCACCTCAGAAATCACCCCCGGGTCTTCCGGAGCAGACGGCAACGACAGCGACACCAGCGAGGCGGGACGGAGACGGATGTCGTCACGACCTTTCAGCGTGCATGTGGAGGTGGACATGATGCAGGTGGCACTGACAGTGGTCTCCCTTGTGTCACGCACCTGGCACCTGGGCCTCCCACGAGCCGTCGTGTGAGTGCAGTGGTGGCTTCAGTTTCAAGTTTCAGTTTTTCCAAGGAGGCGTCACTGGGTTCAGAACTGGTCCATATACGCTACACCACATCTGCATTGCACGTGCTCAACAGCAGCGTAACCCAACGCGCTTAGGACTAGTGCGTGCATATGTATTGAGTGGATTTCTTCTGCAGAATTTTACCAGAGTACAACACTCATGTTGCCTTGGGATCTTTTTCAGTTGGCCAAGTTTGTACTGCACATGGGCCGTGACGGAGATTCAAACTTGGGACACTCATATTGAAAGTTCAGCACTTTAACTGCTCAGCTGTTGTGCCTTTTGCTGCCGGGTTTGACATGTTGCATTTTGCCATGTTTGTGTGAGATGTTTGCTGAGTGTGTGTTGCAGGTTTCACGAGCTGCACTTGTAAAGTTTGTGTTGTGTGTTGGACGACTGTGTGTGGCAGATTTGACGAGCTTCACCTTGCGTAATATATATGGTGTGTTGGGTGACTGTATTGCAGGTTTTACAAGCTGCACTTTGTAAAGTTTGTGTCATATGTTGCTTGACTGTGTGTTGCAGGTTTCACAAGTTGCATTTTGCCAAGTTTTTGTCAGATGTTGGCTGAGTGTCTTTTGCAGGTTTGATGAGCTGCACTTTGACAAGTGTGTATGGTGTATTGGTTCACTATGTATTTCAGGTTTGACAAGTTGCACTTTGCCAAGTTTGTGCCATATGGCTGACTGTGTGTTGCAGGTTTGACGAATTGCACTTTGCCAAGTTTGTGTCGCTGTACATGAAGAGGGTGTTCTTTTTCGACATCCACCCACCTTTGGGCAAAATGCTGCTGGCTTTGGCAGGTCAGTGTGTGGCCCCTAGGGGTCCTTCTTCCTCCTCGTCTGCCTCTGTCACTGGGTCTCTGTTCTGTGTGTGTGTGTGTATGGCTCTGTGTCTGTGTGTCGATGTGTGACTCTCTGTGTTTGTTTGTACTGTGTGCATGTGTGTGTGTGTGTCTCTGTATGTTTGTGTGTATGTCTGTGTGGCTGTGTATGTGTCTCTGTGTGTCTGTGTCACTGTGTGTGGCTTCATGTGTGTCTGTCTCTCTGTGTTTGGGTCAGTGTGTGTATCTGTGTCACTCTTTGTGGCTGTGTGTGTGTGTGTGTGTGTGTTTGTCTGCGTCACAGTGTGCGGCTGTTTGTGTGTGTCTGTGTGTGTCTCAGTCTGTGTCTTTGTCTGTGTCTCTGTGCGATAATCAAACTATATTTATTATGGTTTACATGTTTAAGTTGATATTTAGAAATAATTTTTTAAAATTTTAAAGTGTTTTGTAAATCATTTCTTGGAAAGTCAGTAAGCAGGACATCCTTTACAGCAGTTCCTGACTTTTCAAGGGTGATTGATACTTTATGTATGTGTATGTGTTTATTTGTAAACAGAGAAATGAAAGGAATTAAGTGTAGGCAAACAACTTTTCCATTATTTCAAAAATAATTTGATGCATAATTTTATGCTGGCATAATAATTATGTAAACAATTTTTCTGTTTAATATTACACTCACGTTATTCAGAAATGATATTTTTCCGTAAATTAATGCAAATCAGTAAGTCTGAGATGACGGGCGCAATAGCCGAGTGCTTAAAGCGTTGGACTGTCAATCTGAGGGTCCCGGGTTCGAATCACGGTGACGGCGCCTGGTGGGTAAAGGGTGGAGATTTTTACGATCTCCCAGGTCAACATATGTGCAGACCTGCTAGTGCCTGAACCCCCTTCGTGTGTATATGCAAGCAGAAGATCAAATACGCACGTTAAAGATCCTGTAATCCATGTCAGCGTTCGGTGGGTTATGGAAACAAGAACATACCCAGCATGCACACCCCCGAAAACGGAGTATGGGTGCCTACATGGCGGGGTAAAAACAGTCATACACGTAAAAGCCCACTCGTGTGCATACGAGTGAACGCAGAAGAAGAAGAAGTCAGAACATCATACACAGTGAGTGAGAGAGAGAGAAGGAGGGAGGTAGAGATGATCTGAGCACATGATTCTCGTTTATTTCAATATGAGTTGGGGGTGATTGTACTGTAGAGAGGAGAGAGATTTCGAAGATTTACTCAACACGTGTTTGTATCTTAAATCGATATGAGCAGCGGCCGTTTTACACACACACACACACACACACACTCTGTCTCTCTCTCTGAAAGCTACACAACAGAAGAATTGCAGTCTCGAAAGTTAAAAAAAAATAATCATACTAAAGCTTTAACTGTCATATCATTTAGGTTGGATGGTCGCCTCAAAGAAGCCGACATTTGTATCGTTTTCAAATATGCACGGAGAAAGTGCAAATTAACTGAATATATGTAGGTTTACTTTTCTTTTTTCATACTTTTCTTTTCGGTTGAGCACGCCGTGAGTTTGTCGAGTGTGGGTAAAGCCGTTTTCAAAATAAGTTTTGTTTTTTTATTGTCTTTCAACAGACCTTGTGATTTTCTTTGCAGGGTTGTTGTTGCGACTTTGATATATTCATGCTGTTTGGTTTGTTTTTATGTTGTTAAACGATTATTTTGACATGTCCCATGCCAATAGGACTGTAATGTCAATGGCATTAAAACGACAGGCGCAATAGCCAAGTTGTTAATGTGTTGGACTGTCAATCTGAGGGTCCCGGGTTCGAATCACGGTGACGGCGCCTGGTGGGTGAAGGGTGGAGATTTTTCCGATCTCCCAGGTCAACATATGTGCAGACCTGCTAGTGCCTGAACCCCCTTCATCTGTATACGCAAGCAGAAGATCAAATACGCACATTAAAGATCCTGTAATCCATGTCAGCGTTCGGTGGGTTATGGAAACAAGAACATACCCAGCATGCACACCCCCAAAAACGGAGTATGGCTGCCTACATGGCGGGGTAAAAACGGTCATACACGTAAAAGCCCACTCATGTGCATACGAGTGAACGTGGGAGTTGCAGCCCACGAACGCAGAAGAAGAAGGAATGGCATTAAAACATTTTTCAGTTTCAGTTTCTCTCTGAAAGCTTGACCTACTTGGGTGCTTTCAGGCAGCTACGCAGGCTTCGAAGGGGAGGTGAAGTTCGAGCGTATCGGGGCGGAGTTCCCTCCCTCGGTGCCGGTGGAGGCGCTGCGCAGCGTGCCGGCGGTGCTGGGCAGCCTGGTGGTGCCCCTGGTGTATCAGGTCGCTGTGGAGCTCCGCCTGTCTCGATGGGCCGCACTGCTGGCCGCCAGCTTCGTTCTGCTGGGTGGGTGTTGGTGTTGTTCTGCTTTTTGTTCTGGTGTCTGCTGGGTGTGTTTGTTTTGTTTTCGTATGCTGGGTGTGTTTGTTTTGTTCTGCTGGGTGTGTTTGTTGGGTGTGTTTGTTCTGGTCTGCTGGATATGTTTGTTTTGGTGTCTGCTGGGTGTGTTTGTTTTAGTCTGCTGGGTGTGTTTGTTCTGGTCTGCTGTGTTTGTTTGTTCTGGTGCTGGGTGTGTTTGTTTTAGTCTGCTGTGTATGTTTTGGTCTACTGGGTGTGTGTGTTCTGGTCTGCTGCGTGTGTTTGTTCTGGTCTACTGTGTTTGTTTGTTCTGGTGCTGGGTGTGTTTGCTTAAGTCTGCTGGGTGTGTTTGTTTTAGTCTGCTGTGTGTGTTTGTTCTGGTCTGCTGTGTATGTTTTGGTCTACTGGGTGTGTGTGTTTTGGTCTGTTGGGTGTGTTTGTTCTGGTCTGCTGGGTGTGTTTGTTCTGGTCTGCTGGGTGTGTTTGTTCTGGTCTGCTGCGTGTGTTTGTTCTGGTCTGCTGGGTGTGTTTGTTCTGGTCTGCTGGGTGTGTTTGTTCTGGTCTGCTGCGTGTGTTTGTTCTGGTCTGCTGGGTGTGTTTGTTCTGGTCTGCTGCGTGTGTTTGTTCTGGTCTGCTGGGTGTGTTTGTTCTGGTCTGCTGGGTGTGTTTGTTTTGATCCGCAGGGTGTGTTTGTTTTGGACTGCTGGGTGTGTTTGTTTTGGTCTGCTGATTGTGTTTGTCCTGGTCTGCTGGGTGTGTTTGTTTTGATCTGCTGGGTGTGTTTGTTTTGATCTGCTGGGTGTGTTTGTTTTGGTCTGCTGGGTGTGTTTGTTCTGGTCTGGTCTGTGTGTGTGTGTGCATGCATGAGAGAGAGAGTTAAAGAGTAAGAGAGAACATAGAAGCACAGCTGCATGCAGCAGAGTGAGTGCCATGACGCAGCATCCTCACACACACACACACACACACACACACACACACACACACACACATCACATCACATCACCCTCAGTGTGTGTCCCTGTGTGTGTGTGCAGACAACGCCCTGCTGGTGCAGTCACGCTTCATGCTGATGGAGGCCATGCTCATCTTCTTCTCCTGCCTGGCGCTGCTCTCCTTCCTCAAGTTCCGCAACCTCCCCCACCGGTCAGTGCCCCCCAGTCAGTGCCCCCCAGTCAGTGCCCCCCAGTCTCGTCAGGCCTTGAGTGCAGGCATATATATTTGTGAGCCTTTCAGCCTCTCAACCTCAACCTCAGGCCCATAACTACAAAGTAGTCGTTGGGGGAAGCCTGAGGACCGCAGACGCAACCTCCCTTCTCCATCTGTCTCTGTCGGCAGCCGCTGGCAGCAGCTCACGTGTGTGGAGTCCGGTCCATTGTTTGATGTTCTCATGCCAGTTCTTCCGCTGTCTTCCTCTTCTTCTCCTGCCCTCGATGGTGCCTTGCATGATTGTTTTGGACAAGCTGGTGTGTCGAGTGTTGTGTCCAAACCATATCAGCTTGCGTCTCTTCACAGTTGAAAGGAGAGGTTCCTGAGGTCCAGCAAGGTTCTCAATTCTGCTCTGTACATGTTCATTGGTCCTGTACTCGATCCAGGGAATTTGAAGGAGCCTTTCAGAGGGGATTTATTATGCAGGATCTTGCCAGAGGACAACACTTTTGCTGCCATGGGTTCTTTTTCAGTGCGCCAAGTGTGTGCTGCACACGGATTAAGAGGGGATTTATTATACAGGGTCTTGCCCGAGGACAACTCTTTTGCTGCCATGGGTTCTTTTTCAGTGTGCCAAGTGTGTGCTGCACACGGATTAAGAGGGGATTTATTATACAGGGTCTTGCCAGAGGACAACACTTTTGCTGCCATGGGTTCTTTTTCAATGCGCCAAGTGTGTGCTGCACACGGATTAAGAGGGGATTTATTATGCAGGGTCTTGCCAGAGGACAACACTTTTGCTGCCATGGGTTCTTTTTCATTGCGCCAAGTGCGTGCTGCACACGGATTAAGAGGGGATTTATTATGCAGGGTCTTGCCAGAGGACAACACTTTTGCTGCCATGGGTTCTTTTTTCAGTGCGCCAAGTGCGTGCTGCACACGGATTAAGAGGGGATTTATTATACAGGGTCTTGCCAGAGGACAACACTTTTGCTGCCATGGGTTCTTTTTCAGTGCGCCAAGTGCGTGCTGCACACGGATTAAGAGGGGATTTATTATGCAGGGTCTTGCCAGAGGACAACACTTTTGCTGCCATGGGTTCTTTTTTCAGTGCGCCAAGTGCGTGCTGCACACGGATTAAGAGGGGATTTATTATACAGGGTCTTGCCAGAGGACAACACTTTTGCTGCCATGGGTTCCTTTTCAGTGCGCCAAGTGCGTGATGCACACGGAACCTCGGTTTATAGTCTCATCCGAATAACTGGATGCTCAGTTTGATTTTCCAGTCAAACTTGGGAGAAAGAGCGAGAGCTGGATTTGAACCCAGTCCCTCATGGACTCTGTGTTGGCAGATAGATGTATTAACCAATCTGCTCCCTTCCTCCCAGTAGGGGGAACAGAAACGCAGTGTTACAAAATGATATTGCAAAGCAGTTTGTAACCAGAGACGCAGTATTTCAAAGCAGTATGAGAACAGAGACGCCTGTGACAGTGCCTGCCTTCACCTCTACACTCCATCTCGCTCACTACGATCAGCTTCGGATCCACTCCACTTACATATACCCAGATTCAAACTCTCGACTGTTGGCCACCGTTCTTTCTCTGTCTCTGGACCTTGCAATTGGAATGAACTTCCTCTTTCGCTTCGTCAAGTCTCCACACTCAGCTCTTTCAAGTCTGGCCTTAAAACCCACCTCTTCCCAAAGTAGCCTCCCTTCCCTGCCTCTTCCTTGTCTTTTTAGTTTTTTTCAGTTTTAGAGTTATGCTTGCGTGAGAATGACTGGTGCGAAAGCGCTTTGATTTGTTTATGCACAAGATTTAGCGCTATACAAGTACCATTATTATTATTATTATTATTAAGTATTTCATAGCAGTATGAGAACAGAGACACACTGAAACAAAGAAGTATTTCAAAGCAGTATGAGAACAGAGACGTACTGAAACAAAGAAGTATTGCAAAGCAGTATGAGAACAGAGACACACTGAAACAAAGAAGTATTGCAAAGCAGTATGAGAACAGAGACACACTGAAACAAAGAAGTATTGCAAAGCAGTATGAGAACAGAGACACACTGAAACAAAGAAGTATTGCAAAGCAGTATGAGAACAGAGACACACTGAAACAAAGAAGTATTGCAAAGCAGTATGAGAACAGAGACGCACTGAAACAAAGAAGTATTGCAAAGCAGCATGAGAACAGAGACACACTGAAACAAGTATTGCAAAGCAGTATGAGAACAGAGACGCACTGAAACAAAGCAGTATTGCAAAGCAGTATGAGAACAGAGACACACTGAAACAAAGAAGTATTGCAAAGCAGTATGAGAACAGAGACACACTGAAACAAAGAAGTATTAAAATGCAGTATGAGAACAGAGACGCACTGAAACAAAGAAGTATTGCAAAGCAGTATGAAAACAGAGACGCACTGAAACAAAGAAGTATTGCAAAGCAGTATGAGAACAGAGACACACTGAAACAAAGAAGTATTGCAAAGCAGTATGAGAACAGAGACACACTGAAACAAGTATTGCAAAGCAGTATGAGAACAGAGACGCACTGAAACAAAGAAGTATTGCAAAGCAGTATGAGAACAGAGACGCAGTGTTACAAAAGTAGCATGTCAGTATTGCAAAGCAGTATGAGAACAGAGCCTGTTATTAACTCATTCTATCCCACACTCGGCTTATATCACAAATTGACATAAGTTTACATTTGGGCCAACAGCAAAGTGAGAGCTGTATTATTAACTCTCTCCATACGAACGGCGAAAGAAGACATTAACAGCGTTTCACCCCAATTACCACCATCAAAATATTGCAGGCGGAAGGCTCTCATACTGAAGAGGTGAATGTTAACAAAGAATACCACAATTCTGACAACGGAAGCTAAAGGTTGGGTCATTGAGACACCCACTGGACATCCGAGGGGTCTGTGTAGAGGAGAAGAGAGGACTGGCCGTACTGAGTGAGTTAATGGTTTCTCCAGTCAATGGGAAACCATTTACAGCTTAGTCTTTTGTGAAGGACTATGACTCTCAAACTAGGAGGCAAAATTTGTTCACTAAAACGGTGAAAATCAGTCAAGAATTGTCGATTTAATCAGTTTAATCGAAGCTTTGTTTTCATGCTTCCGGAATCCATAAACAGCTCATTTAAGAGTGCCAACCGTACCAAACAAGAATAAACGAAATCCGAATAGTGTATTGGTCCACAGGAGAAGTAATCATGAGTAGAGTGAGTTAATGGTTTCTGTGCACATTATTATTATTATTATCACTACCTTTTTTATATTATAATTATTATTTATTTATTTACTTATTTATGTACGCTTATCTGTTATTTATTCACCTTTGTTTTTTCTTTTTTTTTCAAGGCCTGACTAAGCGTGTTGGGTTACGCCGCTGGTCAGGCATCTGCTTGGCAGATGTGGTGTAGCGTGTATGGATTTGTCCGAACGCAGTGACGCTTCCTTGAGCTACTGAAACTGAAACTGAAACTGTGCACAGGCACGAAACAGGCTGAATGGGTGTGCATAGAGAAAGAGACAGCTGTGAATTGTGAGCTTTAGGTTTTTATGAACACCTTGTAACTTTAGCACCGTCCTTCAGATGTGTTTGACTCTGTGTGTGTGTGTGTGTGTGTGTGTGTGTGTGTTTCTTGGGGGGTGTATGTGTGTGTATGTGTGTGTGTACATGCATGAGTGCGTGCATGTGTATGTGTTTGTGTACGTACGTTTGTGTGTGTGTGTATGTGTGTTGCAGGACCATGTCTGTGCAGTGGTGGTTCTGGTTGGCGCTGACTGGAATCAGTTTCACATGTTGTCTCAGGTAATGTAATCAGTTTCACCTGTTGTCTCAGATAATGTAATCAGTTTCACCTGTTGTCTCAGGTAATGTAATCAGTTTCACCTGTTGTCTTGGGTAATGTAATCAGTTTCACCAGTTTCATCATGTAATCAGTTTCACCTGTTGTCTGGGGTAATGTAATCAGTTTCACCAGTTTCATCATGTAATCAGTTTCACCTGTTGTCTTGGGTAATGTAATCAGTTTCACCAGTTTCATCATGTAATCAGTTTCACCTGTTGTCTGGGGTAATGTAATCAGTTTCACCAGTTTCATCATGTAATCAGTTTCACCTGTTCTCTCAGGTAACGTAATCAGTTTTACCTAAAGGTAATCAGTTTCACCTGTTCGCTTAGGTAATCAGTTTCACCTGTTCCCTCAAGTGATGTGATCAGTCTCACCTAAATGTAATCAGTTCCACACGTTCCCTCAGTTAGTGTAACCAGTTTCACCTAGAGGTAATCAGTTTCACCTGTTCCCTCAGGTAACGTAATCAGTTTCACCTTAATTAGTCAGTTTCACCTGTTCCCTCAAGTGATGTAATCGGTTTCACCTATATGTAATCAGTTCCATCCCTCAGGTAATGTAATCAGTTTCACCTGTTCCCTCAAGTAATTATTTTCACCCAAAGGTAAACAGTTTCACCTGTTCCCTCAGGTAAACCAGGGGGTGGGAGGGATGAACAGAAGAGGGAAGGGTTTACACACACATACACAGACACACACACACACACACACACACACACACACACACACACACACAAGGCTTCTGACAAGCTTGAAATCTTGGGGGGTCTCAGAGGGTCACTCTACTGCAGCACACTGATCACACCTGCTGTGCAGCTTACATGCAATGGCAGGTATACCTTCCAATCAGATTATAACCATCCAGGTGTCTGGCCCAAGAATGGTGAAGGGAAAGAACTCTTCTTCATAGCTTTGACTGAAGATAGTAAGCATATAAAATCGGTTACAGACAAACAAATTATAGAAATGAAAAGAAGGAGGAAGAAGCAAAAGTGAATGCTCTTTCTCTCTCTTTCTCTCTCTCTCTCTCTCTCTCACACACACACACACACACACACACACACACATACATATATGTACATATATAACTTTCTATATATAAATACCATTTTCATTTACTTCTTTCTTTTTCTTTTATTAAACAAAAAGTGGAGTGATGGCCTAGAGGTAAAAACATCCACCTAGGAAGCGAGAGAATCTGAGCGCACTGGTTCGAATCCCACAATCGCCAGTATTTTCTCCCCTTCCACTAGACCTTGAGTGATGGTGTGGACGACGGGTGCAATAGCCGAGTGGTTACAGCGTTAAACTGTCAATCTGAGGGTCCCGGGTTCGAATCACGGTGGCGGCACCTGGTGGGTAAAGGGTGGAAATTTTTATGATCTCCCAGGTCAGCATATGTGCAGACCTGCTAGTGCCTGAACACCCTTCGTGTGTATATGCAAGCAGAAGATCAAATACGCACGTTAAAGATCCTGTAATCCATGTCAGCGTTCGGTGGGTTATGGAAACAAGAACATACCCAGCATGCACACCCCCGAAAACGGAGTATGGCTGCTTACATGGCGGGGTAAAGAACGGTCATACACGTAAAAGCCCACTCGTGTGCATACCAGTGAACGCAGAAGAAGAAGAAGAAGGTGTGGACGTTAGTCATTCAGATGAGACGATAAACCAGGGTCCTGTCCTGTGTGCAGCATGCGCTTAGCACACCTAAAAGAACCCATGGCAACAAAAGGGTTGTCTCTGGTAAAATTCTGTAGAAAAATCCACTTCAATAGGAAAATGAATAAAATTGCATGCAGGAAAAAATACAATAAAAAAGAAAAAAAAGGGTGGCGCTCTCAGTGTAGCGACAAGCTCTCCATGGAGGAGAGCAGCCCGAATTTCACACACAGAAATCTGTTGTGACATAAAAGAGTGATACAATAATATAATGCAGTGTAATATTGTTTGTTGAATCCTTATACAATACCATACAGTTTTGTTTGTTGAATTTTTATACAGTACAATGCAGTATTCTTTGGTGAATCCTTATATAATACAATACAATGCAATATTGTTTATTGAATCCTTATATGATACAATGCAATATTGTTTGGTGAATCTTTATACAGTACACTGCAATATTGTTTGGTGAATCCTTATACAATACAGTGCAATCTTGTTTGTTGAATCCTTATACAGTACAGTGCAATATTGTTTGTTGAATCCTTATACAATACAATACAATGCTGTATTGTTTGGTGAATCCTTATACAATACAATACAATGCAGTATTGTTTATTGAATCCTTATACAATACAATACAATACAATGCTGTATTGTTTGGTGAATCCTTATACAATACATTATACAATACAATGCAGTATTGTTTATTGAATCCTTATACAAGACAATGCAAAGCAATATTGTTTGGTGAATCCTTATACAATACAGTACAATATTGTTTGTTGAATCCTTATACAATACGATACAATACAGTATTGTCTGTTGAATCCTTATACAATTCGATGCAATATTGTTTGTTGAATCCTTATACAATACAATGCAATATTGTTTGTTGAATCCTTATACAATACAATGGAATATTGTTTGTTGAATCCTTATACAATACAATAACAATACAATATTGTTTGTTGAATCCTTATGCAATACAATGCAATGTTGTTTGTTGAATCCTTATACAATACAATGCAATGTTGTTTGTTGAATCCTTATACAATACAATGCAGTGTTGTTTGTTGAATCCTTATACAATACAATAGAATGCAGTATTGTTTGGTGAATCCTTATACAATACATTATACAATACAATGCAGTATTGTTTATTGAATCCTTATACAAGACGATGCAATGCAATATTGTTTGTTGAATCCTTATATTGTTTGTTGAATCCTTATGCAATACAATGCAATGTTGTTTGTTGAATCCTTATACAGTACAGTGCAATATTGTTTGTTGAATCCTTATACAATACAATGCAGTGTTGTTTGTTGAATCCTTATACAGTACAGTGCAATATTGTTTGTTGAATCCTTATACAATACAATGCAGTGTTGTTTGTTGAATCCTTATACAGTACAGTGCAATATTGTTTGTTGAATCCTTATACAATACAATGCAGTGTTGTTTGTTGAATCCTCGGTGTGCAGCATCAAGTACTCCGGGGTGTTCACCGCCCTCATCATTCTGTTCCTGGCGGCTAAAGACTACTGGGCCATGCTGGACGATGCCTCCCTGTCTGATGTGAGTGCTGGTCCTGATGTGTTGTGGGACACCCACCTACATCTCCTTCTTCTTATTCTTCTTCTTATTCTCCTTCTCCTTCTTCTGTTTTTGCTTCTTCTTCTGCTTCTTCTTCTTCTTCTGTTCTTGCTTCTTCTTCTGTTCTTTCCTATTCTTATTCGTCGTTCTTATTATTTTATTTTATTTCAGTTTATTTCTTTATTTTTATGTTTTGTGTCGTTCGTTCTTTATTTTTTATGTCGTTAAATGGGCAGAATTGTAAAAAGGCCTTTACTGTGCCTAATTCTTTACCCATTAAAGATTCAATCAATCAATCAATCTTCTTCTGCTTCTTCTTCTTCTTCTTCTTCTTCTTCTTCTTCTTCTTCTTCTTCTGTTTTTGCTTCTTCTTCTGCTTCTTATTCTCCTTCTTCTTCTTCTTCTTCTTCTTCTTCTTCTGTTTTTGCTTCTTCTTCTGCTTCTTATTCTCCTTCTTCTCCTTCTTCTTATCCATCTCTTTCTTCTTCTTCTCCTTCTCTGCTTCTTCTTCTCCTTCTTCTCCTTCTCCTCCTTCTTCTTCTTCTTCTTCTTCTTCTTTTCTTCTTCTTCTCCTTCATCTTCTTCTCCTTCACCTTCTTCTTCTCCTCCTCCTTCTTTTTTATTCATGGGCTGCAATCCCCACGTTCACTTGTATATACACGAGTGGTCTTTTTTGTGTATGACTGTTTATACCCCACCATGTAGGCAGCCATATTCTGTTTTGGGGGGGGTGTATGCTGGGTATGTTCTTGTCTCCATAACCCACCGAACACTGACATGGATTACAGGATCTTTAACGTGCTTATTTGATCTGATCTTGTGCTTCCGTATCCACACGAAGCGGGTTCAGGCACAAGCAGGTCTGCACATATGTTGACCTGGGAGATCAGAAAAATCTCCACCCTTTACCCACCAGACGCCATTACTGAGATTTTGAGCCGTGGACCCTCAGATTGAAAGTCCAACACTTTAATCACTTGGCTGTTGGGAGGAGGAGTGGGGGGGGGGGGGAAGAACAGTGGAGGTGTGTTGAGAGACGCTGTGTGCCGTATCACTACAGGTGTGGCTGGTGAAGCAGCTGTTGGGGCGGGGGATGATGCTGGTGGGGGTGCCGGTGGGCGTCTACCTGGCTGTCTTCTACACTCACCTGTCCATCCTCACCAGGGCTGGTCCCCATGACAACGTCATGACCAGCGCCTTTCAGGCCAGTCTGGAGGTACAGGCCGTCCGTATGTCTGTCTGTCTGTTGTGTTGTGTGTTGATATGTACCTGTCTTGAGGTACAGTCTGTCTGTCTGGTGTGTCGCGTGTTTGTCTGTACCTGTCTCTTTCTCAGTGTGGATTTCTGGTGTCTGTAGTTGTGTCTTTTATCTGTTGGTTACTTGGTACGTCTCAGTGTGTGTTTGTGTGTGTTGATTTCTGTCCGTGTCTGTATGTTTGTATATTGGTGTGCATATGTGTGCATGTGCCATGTTGTGTGTGCGTGTCTGCATCTGTGTAGATGTGTGTGGTGTCTGTATGGGGTGTGTGTGTGGTGTGGTGTGTTGTTTAGTGTATGTGTGGTGTGTGTGTGATATGGTGTGGTATGGTGTAGTGTGTTGTGTGTGTAGTGTGGTGTGTTTGTGGTGTACGTATAATGGTGTGTATCGTGTGGTGTCCGCGCGTGCATGTCTTTACACACACACACACACACACACACACACACCCCGTCCCTCCCTCTCCTCAATGACGACTGTACTGCACTCCGACCCCAGGGTGGCCTGGCGGCCTTGACCCGAGGTCAGCCACTGCACGTGGCGTATGGCTCGCAGATCACGCTGCGCCACACGACCAACGTGGGGGGAGGTCCCTGCTGGCTCCACTCACACTCCCACGTCTACCCCATGCGCTACCCTGACGGAAGGGGCAGCTCCCACCAGCAGCAGGTCACCTGCTACGTCTTCAAGGACGTCAACAACTGGTGGATCGTCAAGCACCCGCACAGGTGAGGGCCAGGTGTGTCGTTTTGTTAACCACAACTTGATAAGTTAAGTACCTGCACAGGTGAGGGCCAGGTGTGTTGTGTTGTTAACCCCAACTTGTATTTGTATTTCTTTTTATCACAACAGATTTCTCAGTGTGAAATTCGGGCTGTTCTCCCCAGGGAGAGCGCGTCGCTACACTACAGCGCCACCCATTTTTTTTGTATTTTTTTCCTGCGTGCAGTTTTGTTTGTTTTTCCTATCGCAGTGGATTTTCTACAGAATTTTGCCAGGAACAACCCTTTTGTTGCCATGGGTTCTTTTACGTGCGCTAAGTGCATGCTGCACACGGGACCTTGGTTTATCGTCTCATCCGAATGACTAGCGTCCAGACCACCACTCAAGGTCTAGTGGAGGGGGAGAAAATATCGGCGGCTGAGCCATGATTCGAACCAGCACGCTCAGATTCTCTCGCTTCCTAGGCGGACGCGTTACCTCTAGGCCATCACTCCACATCTAGGCCATCACTCCTCTTGGTATGTCAAGCATCTGTACACAGGTGAGAGCCAGGTGTGTCGTGTTGTTAACCCCAACATGGTACGTCAAGCACCTGTACAGGTGAGAGCCAGGTGTGTTGTGTCGTTAAACCCCCAACATGGTACGTCAAGTACCTGTACAGGTGAGAGCCAGGTGTGTCGTGTTGTTAAACCCCCAACATGGTACGTCAAGTACCTGTACAGGTGAGAGCCAGGTGTGTCGTGTTGTTAAACCCCCAACATGGTACGTCAAGTACCTGTACAGGTGAGAGCCAGGTGTGTTGTGTTGTTAACCCCCAACATGGTACGTCAAGCACCCACACAGGTGAGAGCCAGGTGTGTCGTGTCGTCAACCCCCAACATGGTACGTCAAGTACCTGTACAGGTGAGAGCCAGGTGTGTCGTGTCATCAACCCCCAACATGGTACATCAAGTACCCACACAGGTGAGAGCCAGGTGTGTCGTGTCGTCAACCCCCAACATGGTACATCAAGTACCTGTACAGGTGAGAGCCAGGTGTGTCGTGTCATCAACCCCCAACATGGTACGTCAAGCACCCACACAGGTGAGAGCCAGGTGTGTCGTGTCGTCAACCCCCAACATGGTACGTCAAGTACTTGTACAGGTGAGAGCCAGGTGTGTCGTGTCGTTAAACCCCCAACATGGTACGTCAAGTACCCACACAGGTGATAGCCAGGTGTGTTGTGTTGTTAACCCCAACATGGTATGTCAAGTACCTGTACAGGTGATAGCCAGGTGTGTTGTGTTGTTAACCCCAACATGGTATGTCAAGCACCCACACAGGTGAGAGCCAGGTGTGTTGTGTTGTTAACCCCCAACATGGTACATCAAGTACCTGTACAGGTGAGAGCCAGGTGTGTCGTGTTGTTAACCCCAACATGGTACGTCAAGCACGCACACAGGTGAGTTCCAGGTGTGTCGTGTTGTTAACCCCAACATGGTACGTCAAGCACGCACACAGCTGAGTTCCAGGTGTGTTGTGTTGTTAACCCCAACATGGTACGTCGAGCACGCACACAGGTGAGAGCCAGGTGTGTCATGTCGTCAACCCCCAACATGGTACGTCAAGTACCTGTACAGGTGAGAGCCAGGTGTGTTGTGTTGTTAACCCCCAACATGGTACGTCAAGTACCTGTACAGGTGAGAGCCAGGTGTGTTGTGTTGTTAACCCCAACATGGTACGTCAAGTACCTGTACAGGTGAGAGCCAGGTGTGTCATGTCATCAACCCCCAACATGGTACGTCAAGCAGCTGTACAGGTGAGAGCCAGGTGTGTCGTGTCGTCAACCCCCAACATGGTATGTCAAGTACCTGTACAGGTGAGAGGCAGGTGTGTCATGTTGTTAATCCACGACGTGGATTGTCAAGCACTTACACAGGTGAGAGCCAGGTGTGTCGTGTCGTTAAACCTCCAACATGGTACGTCAAGCAGCTGTACAGGTGATAGCCATGTGTGTTGTGTTGTTAACCCCAACATGGTACGTCAAGTACCTGTACAGGTGAGAGCCAGGTGTGTCGTGTCATTAAACCCCCAACATGGTACGTCAAGCAGCTGTACAGGTGAGAGCCAGGTGTGTCATGTCATTAATCCACAACGTGTATTGTCAAGCACTCACACAGATGAGAGCCAGGTGTGTCGTGTCGTTAAACCCCCAACTTGGTACGTCAAGCACTCACACAGCTGAGAGCCAGGTAAAAGGTAGAATTCTGTTGCCCGTTGTTAACCCCAACATGGTATGTCAAGCACTCACACACAGGTAAGAGCCAGGTGGTGTCCTATTAACCCCGACCATAGTACGTCTGTAACCGGTGTATGATAATTGTGTCCAGCTATGACCATCAGAACAACAGTGGAGGTAACTGCTGCCCTGACTATCTGGGCTAGAATTTGATTATAGTGGAGAGTGTCTTGCCCAAGTTACATCCCTTCTCTCCCACTCAAGAGGGCTTAACTCTCTCCATACGAACGGCGGAAGAGACGACGTTAACAGCGTTTCACCCCAATTACCATCATCAAAATATTGCAAGCGGAAGGCTCTTATACTGAAGACGTGAATGTTGACAAAGACTACCACAATTCTGACGACGGAAGCTAAAGGTTGGGTCATTCAGACACCCACTGGACATCCGAGGGGTCTGTGTAGAGGAGAAGAGAGGACTGGCCGTACTGAGTGAGTTAATGTCAGTCAGTTTTGGGGTGGTACCCAACAGCCCCAAGGCTGCAGCAATAAGAGCCAGTGCAATCGTACGCCTAGTTTGAGAGTAATTGTCTTTCACGAAAGATTAACAGGTGAAAAAACAACAACATTTAATTGCACAAATCTGATGTCAATAATTTATGAATCAATTTAGTACTGATTGGCTCATCTTTTTATTTATCAACATCAGTGATGCCGAGTTCTTCAGGGATGAGACCCAGCAGTCTATGTTTGTTAACCCCATGAGTGCTGAAGACTGAAGAAGTGAGATCAGTTTGTGTGTGTGTGTGTGTGTGTGTGTGTGTGTGCAAGCAGTTGCCACTGCTCATATCGAAACAATCAATAATCATGTGCTAAGTTCATATTCTGAATCTCTCTCTCTCTCTCTCTCTCTCTCTCTCTGTGTGTGTGTGTGTGTGTGTGTGTGTGTTTTATCTTCAGTTTAACGTCTATTCACTATAAGTGTTTTTAGACGGAAAGAAGTAAAGAAGTGGATAAAGGAAAGGGAATGCATGTGAATATTAGTGTAAAAAGTATTCATGTTATGTATCAGAGGAAAAGTATGTTATAAGAAAAGGTTTAAAGAGATTGTGGTGTGTATTGAATGAGATGTCATGGGAAGGAGAATATGTATATGCATATCAACAAGTATTAACCTACAACAATGTAAATATAAATAACAACATAAATTATAACACATCAAAGGAGGATACCAACTGGACTGGGGTTTAAAATTTCCGAAAACATTCTAAGCAATGAATAATCATTCAAAATCTTTTCAGTGGCTAATGAAATATTGGAAGAAAAGTCACCAACTACATCTGTATGTGTGTGTGTGTGTGTGTCTATCATTATGTGTGTGTGTGTGTGTGGGTGTGTCTATCATTGTGTATGTGTGTGTGTGTGTGTGTGTGTGTGTGTCTATCATTGTGTGTGTGTGTGTGTGTGTCACAGGAACAGTCTGGTGGTGGATGAACCGCCGGTCCCAGTTCAGCACGGAGACATCGTACAGCTGGTACATGGTATCACCAGTCGTGCCCTCAACAGGTCAGTGAGCACGTGGTTCGGTTCTCTGCTGTGCTGTGCTGTGCTGTGTTGTGTTGTATCGTACAGCTGTTGCGTGGCATCACCAGTTGTGCCCTCAACAGGTCAGTGAGCACATGGTTCTGTGCTGTGCTGTGCTGCACTGCACTGTGCTGTGCTGTGCTGCGCTGCGCTGTTCTTTGCTATGCTGTGCTGTGCTGTGTTGTGTTGTATCATACAGCTGTTGCGTGGCATTGCCAGTTGTGCCCTCAACAGGTCAGTCAGCACATGGTTCTGTGCTGTGCTGTGCTGTATTGTATCATACAGCTGTTGCATGGCATCACCAGTCATGCCCTGAACAGGTCAGTCAGCACATGGCTCTGTGCTCTACTGTGCAGTGCTGTGCTGTGCTGTGCTGTGCTGTGCTGTGTTGTACTGTATTGCATCGTACAGCTGTTGGGTGGCATCGCCAGTCATGCCCTCAACAGGTCAGTGTGCACATGGTTCGTTTCTTTGTTGTGCTGTGCTGTGCTGTGCTGTTCTTTGCTGTGCTGTGCTGTTCTTTGCTGTGCTGTGCTGTGCTGTGCTGTGCTGTGTTGTATCGTACAGCTGGTGCATGGCATCACCGGTCGTGCCCTGAACAGGTCAGTGTACCCATGATTCCGTGCTGTGCTGTGCTGTGCTGTGCCGTGCTGTTTTGTATGGTATTGTGTTGTACTGTGTTGTATTGTATGATATTGTGTTGTGTTGTTTTGTGTTTTGTTGTTTGGTATCATGTTGTATTGTATGGCATTGTGTTGTTTGCTGTGTTGTGTTGTTTTGTTTTGTATGATATTACATTGTATTGTACTGTATTTTGTATTGTGTTGTATGGTATTGTACTGTATTCTGTTGTATTTTATTCTGTTGTACTGTATTGTTTTGTATTGTATTTTGTACTATGTTGTATTGTGTTGTGTTTTATTGTCATGTCATGTTGTATTGTGGGGTGCATTGTATCATATTGTATCATATCAGTTCATATTGTATTGACCTGGGGAATGCAGAAGAAGAAGAAGAAGAAATACTGTATTGTATCATATCATGTTGTATCGGGCTTTCAGCAGGGAGAGCGCATCGCTTCAGTGCAACACCACTTTTTTTTTCTTCTTCTTTTTTTATGCGTCTGTATTTGTTGTCCGTTTTTGTCACAGCTGTTTTCTCGGTGTGAAACTCAGGCCGCTCCCCTCGGGGAGAGCACCTCACTGTGATGTAGCGCCACCTTTCTTTTTCTGCCTGCGAATTTGTTTGGTTCCCCATCAGAGTGGATGAATAACATTGATTAGAGTGTTTGTTGTTTGTTTGCTGTGTAATATAACATTGATTGGAATGTTTGCTGTGTTAAATAACACTGATTGGAATGTTTGCTGTGTGAAATGGCACTGTTTGGAATGGGTTTTTTTGCTGTGTTAAATGACAGTGATTGGACTGTTTGTTTGCTGTGTTAAAAGACATTCATTGGAATGTTTGCTGTGTTAAATGGCACTGTTTGGAATGGGGTTTTTTGCTGTGTTAAATGACAGTGATTGGACTGTGTTTGCTGTGTTAAAAGACATTCATTGTAATGTTTGCTGTGTGAAATGGCACTGTTTTGAATGTTTTGTTTTGTTGTTTTTTTTTGCTGTGTTAAATGACAGTGATTGGAATGTTTGTTTGCTGTGTTAAAAGACATTCATTGGAATGTTTGCTGTGTGAAATGGCACTGTTTGGAATGGGTTTTTTTGCTGTGTTAAATGACAGTGATTGGAATGTTTGTTTGCTGTGTTAAAAGACATTCATTGGAATGTTTGCTGTGTTAAATGACACTGACTATGAACTGTCTACGTTGTTTGTGCTGCAGCCATGACGTGGCAGCACCGGTGACCCCACAGAACCAGGAGGTGTCGTGTTACATCGACTACAATGTGTCCATGCCCACACAGAACCTGTGGAGAGTGGTCAGTCATGCCGGTCGCTTCACTGCGTTGCTGTTGTGTCTGTGTTCATCTGTGTGTGTGTGTGTGCGTGTTTGTGTGTGTGTGTGTGTGTGTGTGCCGTGGAAGCTGCGATACATAGACTAGAAATGAGTGTGTGGAGGAGGGGGGTAGAGGAGGTGCAGGGTAATGTGTGGTGTGTGTGTGTGTGTGTGTGTGTTGGAGCTCATGTACATTTATATGTATTTGACTGTGCTTTCATATCTATGAAACTGCATGTTTGGTGCATATCTGTTATGCATGTGTGGGTGTATGTGTGAATGTGTGTCTTCATGTTTTACATTTATTTGCTTATTATCATCATTGTTGTCTTATTTATTTAATTATTTATTTATTGTTATTATTATTATTATTATTATTATTTTATTATTTTCATTACTACTACCTTTTTTAATATCACGATTATTATTTATTTATCTATTTATTTATGTAAGCTTATCTTTTTTTTTTCTTTTTTTTCTCAAGGCCTGACTAAGTGCGGTGGGTTACGCTGCTGGTCAGGCATCTGCTTGACAGATGTGGTGTAGCGTATATGGATTTGTCCGAACGCAGTGACGCCTCCTTGAGCTACTGAAACTGAAACTGAAACTGTTGTGTGTTCATGTCACGTGTGTGTCTCTGTCAAGTGGGTAGAGTGTTTTAATGTCAGATTCGTGCCCTTGTCAACTAAGTAGTGTGTTTTCTTATCAAGTGGGTAGAGTGCTTTAACTCACTCAGAACGGCCAGTCCTCTCTTCTCCTCTACATAGACCCCTCGGATGTCCAGCGGGTGTCTGAATGACCCAACCTTTAGCGTCCGTCATCAGAACTGTGGTATTCTTTGTCAACATTCACCTCTTCAGTATAAGAGCGTTCCGCTTGCAATATTTTGATGATGGTAATTGGGATGAAACGCTGTTAACTTCGTCTTTTTCGCCATTCATATGGAGAGAGTTAATGTCAAATTCGTGCCCTTGTCAGCTGAGTAGTGAATTTCTTATCAAGTGGGTAGAGTGTTTTAACTCACTCAGTACGGCCAGTCCTCTCTTCTCCTCTACACAGACCCCTCGGATGTCCAGTGGGTGTCTGAATGACCCAACCTTTAGCTTCCGTCGTCAGAACTGTGGTATTCTTTGTCAACATTCACCTCTTCAGAATAACGTCATCTCTTTCGCCGTTCGTATGGAGAGAGTTAATGTCAAATTCATGCCCTTGTCAACTGAGTAGTGTGTTTTCTTATCAAGTGGGTAGAGTGTTTTAATGTCAGATTTGTGCCCTTGTCATCTGAGTAGTGTGTTTTCTTGTTAAATGACGAATGTTTGTTCTTGTCGAGTGATTAATGTGTGTTCTTGTCAAGTGATTCATGTGTGTTCATTTCAAATGTCTGATCATGTCAAGTGAGGAATGTGTGTTCTTGTCAAGTGCTGAGTGTGTGTTCGTGTCAAATGTGTGTCCTTGTCAACTGAGTAGTGTGTGTGTTCTTGTCAAGTGAAGAATGTGTGTTCTTGTCAAATGTGTGTTCTTGTCAAGTCAGTAGTGTGTGTGTTCTTGTCAACTGAGGAATGTGTGTTCTTGTCAAATGTGTGTTCATGTCAAGTTAGTAGTGCATGTGTTCTTGTCAAGTGAGTAGTGTGTGTGCATGTCAAGTGACGAATATGTGTTTGTCATCTGAGTGATGTGTGTGACAGGACAGATGTGTGTGTGTGTGTGTGAGTAACAGGACAGGTGTGTGTGTGTTGGGGGCTGGGGTGACAGGTGTGTGTGTAACAGGACAGGTGTGTGTGTGTTGGGGGCTGGGGTGACAGGTGTGTGTGTAACAGGACAGGTGTGTGTGTGTGTGTGTGGCAGGACATTGTGAACCGCCAGTCAGAGGGGGACAGATGGCAGACCATTCAGAGCCAGGTGAGGCTGGTCCACCTCAACACTTCCACAGCACTCAGGGTCAGTGTCTGTCTGTCTATCTGTCTGTCTGTGTGTCTGTGTAAATGCGTGTCTATTAGTGCATGTGTGTGTGGATATCATGTGTGTGTGTGTGTATGTAGATTTGTGTGTAAATGAATGTGTGTGTGTGTGTAAATGTGTGTGTGAATGTGTGGATTTGAGTGTGCGTGTGTGTGTGTGTGGATGTGTGTGTAAATGTGTTTGAGTGAATGCATGTCTATGAACATGTGTGTATGAATGTGTGTGTGTGTGTGTGTGTGAATGCGTGTTCGTTTATGAATAAATAAAGATTAATGTCACTATTCTATTACTGCTTTCAAGATAAGTTTTTGAAAAGGGTATGGATGGAATCATTTAAGTTCAAAATACATGTTTTTTAAGCACTAAGAAAAGGAATTTAAGAGAGAAAAAGATATTGCTCAATTACTAACTACAAACATTATTTTGTTAACCGAATTTGAATGCAATAATCACTGTCTACCGATTGATACAGAACAGTTAAATTGAAATCAAAGAGAATACCATAGTTGTCAAAAATATGATATGAATACTGTTGGTGATGGATTTCATTTTATTATAGAGTGTCCATTTTTACCTGATACTCAGAAAAAAAATATGTATGTCCAAATTCAGGGGTGGGGGCGGGGGGGGGTCTTGGTTTTTTGTTTTTTTTTTACATTGTATAACTTATTTTCTGCTAGCAAATGAAGATATATTAAATTCATTGTGACCTGCAGTGTTGTTTAGGATACTTTTGTGCAGAAGAAAGAATGTTATTCCTTATTTTACCTCCATTAAAGAAAATGTTATGATAATCCCTGTTGTCTTCTTGATCACCTTGTTTTCTGAAATCCTCCATGCCTCATAAGGGGCCATTGGTTAATCAGATCTTGAATGTGTGGATGTGTTCGTTCGTTCATTTTTAAGTTTAGCATCTTTTCACTATCAGTGATATTAAACAATCGTGTGTGTGTGTGTGTGTATGAGTATGTGTGTGTGGATATGTGTGTGTTTGGATGAGTGTGGATGAGTGTGTGTGTGTGGATGTGAGTGAGTGTGTGTGCATGGATGTGCATGTGTGTGGATGTGTGTCAAGTCAAGTCAAGATTTTATTTCATGGTGGTTAATTGAATAAGCAACAGTTGCTTTTTTACATCAAGCCATCAGTGATTTTTTTTTCTTTTTTTAATATAGGAGAGAGAGAGAGAGGGAGAGAAGAAACAAGCAGATGAAAAGCAACAACAACAAAATGCATAAACATGTGTGTGTGTGTGTGGACATGTGTGTGAGTGTGTGCATGGATGTGTATGTGTGAGTGTGTGTGCATGGATGTATGTGTGTGTGTGGATGAGTGTGTGTATGTGTGTGTGTGGATGTGTGTGTGTGTGTGTGAACAGATCACAGGCAAGCAGCTACCAGAGTGGGGGTTCCACCAGCTGGAGGTGACGGCGGACCGTTCCATCGGCCACAGAGACACTGTCTGGAACGTGGAGGAGCATCGATACAGCAAGAGTACGTCTTTTATTTTTGTCTTTGTCTTTGCAGTGAAATTATCAAACAACAAGCGCACTGTTTACAGAAAAAATTATATGTAACAGTACTTACAGAGAAATTATGTAACGATAACCACGCAGATTGTAGAGAAATTATGTAACAGCAACGGCACTGTTGGCAGAGAAAGGCAAGGAAGGGGAGAGCATGGCGGACGTGGGGGCAGAGGACTTACTTCCCCTGGAGCCGACGAAGGTGTCGTTCTGGGCCAAGCTGTGGGAGCTGCAGGTGAAGATGTTCACGTCACGTCAGGACACGGAGCTGGAGCACAAGTTCAGCTCCACGCCCACCGACTGGCCCTTCATGGTGCGCAACATCGCCTACTGGATGAGTCCCTCCGACAACGTGAGTCACTTCTGTTTCTCTCCTCTCTGTGCGCTCCATTTCTGTTCTCTCTCTGTGCTATAGGAATGAATGATTGTTTACAAGTCACAGATCCACTACACTATAGAAATGAATGATCCCTACAGTCACAGATCCACTGTACTATAGGAATGAATGATTGTTTACAAGTCACAGATCCACTACACTATAGAAATGAATGAGCCCTACAGTCACAGATCCACTACACTATAGAAATGATTGTTACAGTCACAGATCTACTACACTATAGAAATGAATGATTGTTTACAGTCACAGATCCACTACACTATAGAAATGATTGTTACAGTCACAGATCCACTACACTATAGAAATGATTGTTACAGTCACAGATCCACTACACTATAGAAATGAATGATTGTTTACAGTCACAGATCCACTACACTATAGAAATGATTGTTACAGTCACAGATCCACTACTCTATAGAAATGAATGATTGTTTACAGTCACAGATCCACTACACTATAGAAATGAATGATTGTTTACAAGTCACAGATCCACTACACTATAGAAATGAATGAGCCCTACAGTCACAGATCCACTACACTATAGGAATGAATGATTGTTTACAAGTCACAGATCCACTACACTATAGAAATGAATGAGCCCTACAGTCACAGATCCACTACACTATAGAAATGATTGTTACAGTCACAGATCCACTACACTATAGAAATGAATGATTGTTTACAGTCACAGATCCACTACACTATAGAAATGATTATTACAGTCACAGATCCACTACACTATAGAAATTATTGTTACAGTCACAGATCCACTACACTATAGAAATGATTGTTACAGTCACAGATCCACTACACTATAGAAATGAATGATTGTTTACAGTCACAGATCCACTACACTATAGAAATGATTGTTACAGTCACAGATCCACTACACTATAGAAATGAATGATTGTTTACAGTCACAGATCCACTACACTATAGAAATGATTGTTACAGTCACAGATCCACTACACTATAGAAATGAATGATTGTTTACAGTCACAGATCCACTACACTATAGAAATGATTGTTACAGTCACAGATCCACTGTACTATAGGAATGAATGATTGTTTACGGTCACAGATCCACTATACTATAGAAATGAATGATTGTTACAGTCACAGATCCACTATACTATAGAAATGAATGATTGTTACAGTCACAGATCCACTACACTATAGAAATCAATGATCACTACAGTCACATACATCAATGAATGATTGTTTACAGTCACAGATCCACTACACTATATAAATCAATGATCCATATAGTCACAGATCCACTGCACTATGGAAATGAATGATCACTACAGTCACATACATCAATGAATGATTGTTTACAGTCACAGATCCACTACACTATAGAAATGAATGATCTCTACAGTCACAGATCCACTACACTATAGAAATGAATGATTGTTACAGTCACAGATCCACTACACTATAGAAATGAATGATCCCTACAGTCACAGATCCACTACACTATAGAAATGAATGATCCCTACAGTCACAGATCCACTACACTATAGAAATGAATGATCACTACAGTCACATACATCAGTCAGTCACACACATCAAAGAATGATTGTTACAGTCACAGATCCACTACACTATAGAAATCAATGATCACTACAGTCACATACATCAATGAATGATTGTTACAGTCACAGATCCACTACACTATAGAAATCAATGATCACTACAGTCACATACATCAATAAATTATTGTTTACAGTCACAGATCCACTACACTATAGAAATCAATGATCCCTACAGTCACAGATCCACTACACTATAGAAATGAATGATCATTACAGTCACATGCATCAGTCAGTCACATACATCAATGAATGATCACTACAATCACACACATCAGTCAGTCAAACACATCAGTGAATGATCACTACAGTCACACACATCAAAGAATGATCACTACAGTCACACACATCAGTGAATGATCACTACAGTCACACACATCAAAGAATGATCACTACAGTCACACACATCAGTCAGTCACACACATCAATGAATGATCACTACAGTCACACACATCAATGAATGATCACTACAGTCACACACATCAAAGAATGATCACTACAGTCACACACATCAAAGAATGATCACTACAGTCACATACATCAATCAGTCACACACATCAATGAATGATCACTACAGTCACACACATCAATGAATGATCACTACAGTCCCACACATCAATGAATGATTACTACAGTCCCACACATCAAAGAATGATCACTACAGTCACACACATCAAAGAATGATCACTACAGTCACACACATCAATGAATGATCACTACAGTCACATACATCAATGAATGATCACTACAGTCACATACATCAATGAATGATTGTTACAGTCACACACATCAAAGAATGATTGTTACAGTCACACACATCAATGAATGATCGCTACAGTCACACACATCAAAGAATGATTGTTACAGTCACAGATCCACTGCACTATAGAAATCAATGATCACTACAGTCACACACATCAAAGAATGATCACTACAGTCACATACATCAATCAATGATCACTACAGTCACACACATCAATGAATGATCACTACAGTCACACACATCAATGAATGATCACTACAGTCCCACACATCAATGAATGATTACTACAGTCCCACACATCAAAGAATGATCACTACAGTCACACACATCAAAGAATGATCACTACAGTCACACACATCAATGAATGATCACTACAGTCACATACATCAATGAATGATCACTACAGTCACATACATCAATGAATGATTGTTACAGTCACACACATCAAAGAATGATTGTTACAGTCACACACATCAATGAATGATCGCTACAGTCACACACGTCAAAGAATGATTGTTACAGTCACAGATCCACTGCACTATAGAAATCAATGATCACTACAGTCACACACATCAATGAATGATCACTACAGTCACACACATCAATGAATGATCACTACAGTCACACACATCAATGAATGATCACTACAGTCACACACATCAATGAATGATCACTACAGTCACACACATCAGTGAATGATCACTACAGTCACACACATCAATGAATGATCACTACAGTCACACACATCAATGAATGATCACTACAGTCACACACATCAGTGAATGATCACTACAGTCACACACATCAATGAATGATCACTACAGTCACACACATCAAAGAATGATTGTTACAGTCACAGATCCACTGCACTATAGAAATCAATGATCACTACAGTCACACACATCAAAGAATGATTGTTACAGTCACAGATCCACTGCACTATAGAAATCAATGATCACTACAGTCACACACATCAAAGAATGATTGTTACAGTCACAGATCCACTGCACTATAGAAATGAATGATCACTACAGTCACACACATCAATGAATGATCACTACAGTCACACACATCAAAGAATGATTGTTACAGTCACAGATCCACTGCACTATAGAAATGAATGATCACTACAGTCACACACATCAATGAATGATCACTACAGTCACACACATCAAAGAATGATTGTTACAGTCACACACATCAAAGAATGATCACTACAGTCACACACATCAAAGAATGATCACTACAGTCACATACATCAATGAATGATCACTACAGTCACACACATCAATGAATGATCACTACAGTCACACACATCAATGAATGATCACTACAGTCACACACATCAAAGAATGATTGTTACAGTCACAGATCCACTGCACTATAGAAATCAATGATCACTACAGTCACACACATCAAAGAATGATCACTACAGTCACACACATCAATGAATGATCACTACAGTCACACACATCAAAGAATGATTGTTACAGTCACAGATCCACTGCACTATAGAAATCAATGATCACTACAGTCACACACATCAAAGAATGATTGTTACAGTCACAGATCCACCTGCTGGGGAACCTGGTGGTGTGGGTGTCGGCCTCTCTCTCTGTCGTCGTCTACCTGACCCTAGTTGTGCTTTACTACCTGCGCCGACAGAGGGCCTGCTTCGACATCTCGCAAGGTGGGTGGGGTGGGCAGTGAGGGGTGTGTGTGTGAATGATGGGTGTGTGGGTGTTGGGAAAGAGGGGACGAGTGTGTGCGTGTGAGGAGACAGTGGATGGGTTTGTGGGTGTTGGGAAAGAGGGGACGAGTGTGTGAGTGTGAGAGGGGTAAACAGAATAGAATAGAATATTCTGTTGTCATAAAACCTGAAGCGTTATAAGACACAATAAAACATGAACATGAGCATAATTATTGTGAAAAGAAACATTTGTGAACAAATTTTGCCACACTTGGCTGTAATTTGGGTGTATTTGGAGTGAAAGGAGGGTGTTGTGTGGGTATGTGTGTGTGTGTGTGTATGTGCATGGGTGTGGGTGTGTGTGGTGTGTGTATATTATGTGTGTGGATGAGATAGTCTGTGTACTTGCATATGTGAGTGTGTATGTGTTCCCACCCTGTAGTTATCTAGAAAAATATAAAAGTGGGGCATATTCCCAACATAGTCCCAATCCTAAATGGACCTCCACAGCAGCAGCAGCAGCAGCAGCATCATTCATCATCGATATAGGAGCAAAAATTGTCCCAAATTATGTGGCCTTTTATGCCTTGCTGTGGGGAGTAGTGAGTCCTTGTAGTTGTTCTGTGACAGCAGATTCACGGAGGACTGTTGCCGGAGGGATGTGGTGGCAGTCTCACTCTGGAGAAGGGGTGTGTGTGTGGGAAGGGGGGCCGTGAGGGTGGGGGGGGGGGGGGGTTGCTTACTCAGTCTTGCTCTGCGACTGAGCAATGATTGTTGTCAGTCGGGGAGGAGCTCAGTTGGTGGTGGTTTCCATAGTACATTGAACCAGAACAGGCACTGTTGAACACCGCCAAAGATACTCAGCAGCAGTGCAGGGTTTCCTCTGGCGTGTTGCCTCCTGGCGACATAACATCATGTAGTTCCCTGTGGACTGCTGATGCTGAGACTGGGATTGACGATTCCAGTTATGGTTGAGAATGAGGGACTTGGAACGAGCGGTGTGTGGGAGCAGTGCCACTGAAAACAGCGCAGATGATGAAGCAGCAAAACATAGAAAAAAGTGAATTTTTAAAAAAAGGCACTGAAGTTTTGTGTGTTTTAGCCAGTTGAGTGGCAGCACTATAAACTATGATGATGATAATTACGATGATGAGGAGGAGGAGGACGATGCTGACGACAATGATGACAATGATGATAATAATGTTGATGCAAGAGGTGGGCATTGTTGTGTCCAGGTGTGTGGCAGCACTATAGATGATGATGATGATGATGACAACAATGACGATGATGATAACATTGATGCTAGATATCATCGCTGTGTCCAGGTGAATGGCAGCACTATAAATGATGATGATGTTGATGACTACAATGACGATAATGATAACGTTGATGTGAGAGGTCATCATTCTGTCCAGGTGAGTGGCAGCACTATAGATGATGATGATGATGACGACAATGACGATGATGATAACATTGATGCTAGATATCATCGCTGTGTCCAGGTGAATGGCAGCACTATAAATGATGATGATGTTGATGACGACAATGACGATAATGATAACGTTGATGTGAGAGGTCATCATTCTGTCCAGGTGAGTGGCAGCACTATAGATGATGATGTTGATGACGACAATGACGATGATGATAACATTGATGCTAGATATCATCGCTGTGTCCAGGTGAATGGCAGTACTATAAATGATGATGTTGATGATGACAGTGACGATAATGATAACGTTGATGTGAGAGGTCATCATTCTGTCCAGGTGAGTGGCAGCACTATAAATGATGATATGATGATGATGATGATGATGGTGACAACAGTGATGACGATGATGATAACGTTGATGCTAGAGATGGGTGCTGTGTCCAGGTGACTGGCAGCACTGTAAATGATGATGATGTTGATGACAACAGTGACGATAATGATAACGTTGATGTGAGAGGTCATCATTCTGTCCAGGTGAGTGGCAGCACTATAAATGATGATATGACGATGATGATGATGATGGTGACAACAGTGATGACAATGATGATAACGTTGATGTGAGAGGTGGTCATCTCTGTGTCCAGGTGACTGGCAGCACTGTAAATGATGATGATGACGACAATGACAATGATGATAATGTTGATGATGATGATAATGATAATAACCTTGATGTGAGAGGTGGTCATCTCTGTGTCCAGGTGAGTGGCAGCACTATAAATGATGATGATGATGATGATGGTAACAACAATGCTGATGACGATGATGACGATGATGATGATGTGTCCAGGTGAGTGGCAGCACTATAAATGATGATGATGATGATGGTAACAACAATGCTGATAATGATGATGACGATGATGATGATGTGTCCAGGTGAGTGGCAGCATAATAAATGATGATGATGATGATGATGATGATGTATCCAGGTGAGTGGCAGCACTATAAATGATGATGATGATGATGGTAACAACAATGCTGATAAAGTTGATGACGATGATGATGATGTATTCAGGTGAGTGGCAGCACTATAAATGGTGATGATGATGGTAACGACAATGCTGATAACGATGATGACGATGATGATGATGTATCCAGGTGAGTGGCAGCACTATAAATGATGATGATGATGATGGTAACATCAATGCTGATAACGATGATGACGATGATGTGTCCAGGTGAGTGGCAGCACTATAAATGATGATGATGATGATAATGATGGTAACAACAATGCTGATGACGATTATGATGATGATGTGTCCAGGTGAGTGGCAGCACTATAAATGATGATGATGATGATGGTAACATCAATGCTGATAACGATGATGACGATGACGATGATGTGTCCAGGTGAGTGGCAGCACTATAAATGATGATGATGATGATAATGATGGTAACAACAATGGTGATGATGATTATGATGATGATGTGTCCAGGTGAGTGGCAGCACTATAAATGATGATGATGATGATGGTAACAACAATGCTGATAACGATGATGATGATGTGTCCAGGTGAGTGGCAGCACTATAAATGATGATGATGATGGTGATGGTAACAACAATACTGATGACGATGATGACGATGGTGATGATGTGTCCAGGTGAGTGGCAGCACTATAAATGATGATGATGATGATGGTAACATCAGTGCTGATAATGATGATGATGTGTCCAGGTGAGTGGCAGCACTATAAATGATGATGATGATGGTAACAACAGTGCTGATAACGATGATGACGACGATGATGACGATGATGTGTCCAGGTGAGTGGCAGCACTACCTGTTTGTGGGCCAGCTGCTGGTGGGGGGCTACCTGCTGCACTTTGCGCCCTACCTGTGTGCTGACCGCACCCTCTTCCTGCACCACTACCTGCCCGCCGTCATATTCAAGGTGCTCCTCCTGGCCGCTGTGTTGGATCACCTGGCCAGACACACCTTCAGGTACATGGGGGGGAGGGGGAGGGGGAGATGTGGGGGTGGGGGGGTGTCTTCAAGGTGCACCTCCTGGCCGCTGTTTCGGATCACCTGGCCAGACACACCTTCAGGTACATGGGGGGGAGGGGGAGGGGGAAATGTGGGGGTGGGGGGTGTCTTCAAGGTGCTCCTCCTGGCCTCTGTGTTGGATCACCTGGCCAGACACACCTTCAGGTACATGGGGGGGAGGGGGAGGGGGAGATGTGGGGGTGGGGGGTGTCTTCAAGGTGCACCTCCTGGCCGCTGTTTCGGATCACCTGGCCAGACACACACTTCTTCGTTTGTGGGCTGCAACTCCCCTGTTCAGTCATGTGTACACGAGTGGGCTTTTACGGGTATGACCATTTTTACCCTCTGCCATGTAAGCAGCCATACTCCGTTTTCGGGGGTGTGCATGCTGGTTATGTTCTTGTTTCCACAACCCACCGAACACTGACATGGATTACAGGATCTTTAACGTGCATATTTGATCTTCTGCTTGCGTATCACACAAAGGGGGTTCAGGTACTACCAGGTCTGCACATATGTTGACCTGGGAGATCGGAAAAATCTGTACCCTTTGCCCACCAGGCGTCCACTTTGCTATTGCGCCTGTCCCTTCGGGGGCGGGGGTTGGGGGGGGGGGGGATGTGTGTGTTTGGTGTGTATGTTTGCTTTGTGTGGAGATGTGTGTGTTTGCTTTGTGTGAAGGCGTGTGTGTGTTGGATGTGTGTGTGAGGGTGGTTACAAAGGGGCGTGTGGGTGGGGTGTATGAGTGTTTGTCTGTGAGCATGTGTTTGTATACGTATGTGGTAGCAGTCATACACTTCAGTTTCCTCTTCAAGTGATTTTAGGTATGAGTGTGTGTGTGTGTGTGTATGTGTTCTTGCATACATGTTTGTATTTGCACGTTTATGTGCATTTGTGTGTGTGTGTGTGTGTGTAGTAGTAGTAGTAGTAGTAGTAGTGGTAGTTATAGCTGTAAGAATGTATGTCTTTCTATTCTAAGTGAAATTAGATAGGTGGGTGTGTAAGTGTTTGGTGATGCTAAATAAAACTACGGGCATGTTTGTGCTGGGAAAGGCACACATTAAGTTTAGCATATCACTATTTCAGCATACTAACTTTCTGGTTATGTTTGATTGAAATCATTTATTCATCAACAAGGGTGTCCAGACCTCACAGTATTTAAAAAGAAAAATAAACGTTTTTATAAGATAAGATAAGAATAACTTTATTATCTCCAACTGGAGAAATTTGATCAGGTGCATTATCACAACATAGACAAGTAAACAACATGGGGACCATAACTGTAAAAGTCAACAACAGCTTTTACGAATATTACGAAGATACAAATGTAAAAAATATCACATACACCGTTTCATACATACATCCACACACTGCAGGTAATAACTAGTATTCTTAATGTAAAAACAGAAAGAATTAAGAAACATTATTTGAATATAATTATAAACATAGCCTACTATACTGCACATTGATTATAATAGACAGATAAGAATAAAGACAAATTGTGGAAAACCGCAACCAGATAATCAGCACACACCCGCACACACCCACCCCACACACGCGGATTACTTGATTAAACAAGAGTAATAAACATATGTTCTCAAATAAAAGCAATTCACATATTCGCTTTTAAAAACATTGCAATTAATTATTACATCGTAATTATTAACAGAAATATATTTAGAATATGGATGTTAACATTTAGTTTCAGTTTGTTTTCTGCTTTTGTTACAGCTTGAACAGAGTGTTCATTGTGTTTATTGCGTTGTTTTTCGGTGATCAGATACCTGCCGCTGGGGACTCTGGTGACCTATGGGACAGTGGTGCTTCTGTCGGCGGCTGTGTACGCCTTTGTGCACTTTCTGCCCGTGTCACTTGGCAACACTGACCTGACCTGGGAGGAAATCCAGCAGCTGACCTGGCGAGAATCCTGGGACTTTTTGTTACACTCCAAAATGTGAAGAAACTGTTGAAAAGAAAACTTCTTAACCCTCTTGTATTCAGATTCTCTCAGGCCAAACTCCCCTAGATTTCGGATTCTTTTGGTGAGTTTAGCCTCAAAATGGGTATGTATGGTTCACGCTTCACCACAAGCAAGAATAAACCTCTAGAGTCATGAAATTAGGCAGGTATGGTCATGAGGCTTTGTTCTGTCATGTGAGCGAGATTCTGTGTGTCTAGATGTGGAAGGTTGTGTCTGTCACCAAAATGTCACCAAATATGTCACATGCGATGGTGACAATTCACCAACATGCAGTTATTCCATGCACATGCACGTTAGTGTTGTGAAATGAAGCTGCAGCCTACCTGAGATGATCTGTCTCCTGTCTGCCAGTACAGTCCCCACAGGTAATCCAAAGAATGTCACACAACTAGTGTCAGTTGTCACAACTGAAGAGTTACTGGAGATAATTTCAAGCACAGTTCCATGTTGTTCTTATGTCACTGTTCTAAGCACTTTGTACAGATCTGTTTATATATGCACACAATGTGTTACTGTACAGTAAGGATAGTGAGTAGAGTGTCACTGCTAAGTGTCACAGAGTCACCAAAACTACAGGTAAGCACACACACACACACATAAACAAAAACAAGCTAGCTTGTCCTAATGTTGAGGCACATTCTGTCCATGGTAATCACGGAAACAGTCATTCCTGTGGAAGCAGAGAGGTACCTGGCAGAAAGAACACATATAGAAAAAAAAATAGGCAACAAAGCCTAGATTTTGTTGTTTCTTCTTCGTTATCGTCTTCTTTCTTCTTCTTCTTCTTCTTCTTCCCTTCTGTGTTTATGGTATGCAACTCTCTGATTCACTCGTTGGTACAAGTGGGTACAAGTGGGTCTTTATGTGTATGACATTTTACTAACTGACATGGATTACGGGTTCTTTAACATGTGTATTTGATCTTTTGTTTGAGTTTGCACATAAAGGGGGTGCAGGCACAAATAGGTGTACACATCTGTTGACCTGGGTGATCATAAAAACCTCCACTCTTAACCCACCGGGCACCGCAGTTGGGATTTGAACCTTGGACCTTCAGATTTAAAAGTCCAACACATTAACCAATGGGCTGTTATATGCCTCGTTTTTGTTGCTGAAAAGAGATTAAAATAATATCCACACACATGTATGTTGTTTGTTGTTGTTATTGGGTTTTTTTTGTTATTATTATTTATTTATTGAAGTGTTCTTTATTGTTGAATTTGTAAGTTTTCACAGTTTTTATTCATGAAACTATTCTTTACTGTTCATTTTTCATGAAGGGCCTAGAGTTTTAGGCACTTACAAATGTCATGTTGCTTTCATGTGATTGATTTTGTCATGGCTAGTCTTTACATATGATACTGCAGAACTTATGTGGTTGTTCTGATTACCTCTACTCTAGTCTCTGATGAGAAGGGGCAAATTGATTACTGTCAGTGTTCAGAAGTTTGACAACTGTGCATCATTTAATGAAGGCAGTGGGAATCATGGTGAAATCTGCTTGCCACAGTCATTTTAACTCTCCCCATACGAACGGCGAAAGAGACGACGTTAACAGCGTTTCACCCCAATTACCATCATCAAAATATTGCAAGCGGAAGGCTCTTATACTGAAGACGTGAATGTTGACAAAGAATACCACAATTCTGACGATGGAAGCTAAAGGTTGGGTCATTCAGACACCCACTGGACATCCGAGGGGTCTGTGTAGAGGAGAAGAGAGGACTGGGTGTACTGAGTGAGTTAACGGTTCCTATTCTGTTTTCATCTGTGTCTTCTTTCTATTCATTGATTTTCAAATTGTAGTTGATTTTGTGATCTTAATTCTTTTAATTGTCTTGAGTTTTTTGTCATAAATCTCAAGAAATATTCTCTAATATTTATATTATATCTTCAACGTTAGCATTATAATCATCACCATGTTGATATTGTTGTTACCTGAAAACTGCAGTTATATGTGGTTTGATGTAGACTCGGCAAAGTCTGCAGCATCGAGAAATCATGGTATGAATCTTAAGAGACATGCTCCCATACCTCCACACCACCATCCTCTTCAACATCATCATTGTTGCTGCTTGTGTTTCAGCTGGCATCATGTTTGCACTGGGTGTTTATTGATTTTATTGCTCCACCATTCATTAAAGCGCTTTCAGAAAAAGTGCTGAGAAAAGTGTTCATTATTATTGTGATTTATAATTTTCCCACATCATAGCATTTCCCAGGCAATCACATCAGACGCTTGCACACAAGCGTGAATTAAAGTGTTCACGTTTGACGGTCATACTGAGTCACCCCCAGAATCATCCAGAAACAATCTGTGGGAGAGGTGCTCCTTTAGCCGTAGTCTGACTTCACAGGAGGCCACACACCAGAGGAGACCCTGCACTGCTGCCGAGTCACTTTGGTGGTGTTCAGTGGTGCCTGTTCTGATTGAACAAACAAAGCACACCACCTGCTGGGCCCCTTGCTGATGACAGGTGTGGTTAGCAAGGTCACAGGGAAACAACAGAACTAACTCATACATGTCAAACGTGTCCGCTAACCCTCAAGCTTGAGTACAACATTATTTAAACGTGTAGAGACTGTGTAAAAGAGAAGAAACTTTACAGCTGCCTGACATATGCATATACTGAATTTATCATTTGTGGTTGCCCGTTCTGTTCAGTACGATTTGTGCTGATGCATGTTACATGCTTGTGAGCGTGTTTTGTACAGTTACGTTTGTATTAATGTTTGTGCTCATGATGTAACTGAAGAGTGCACACAAATATGAATGGTAAAAACAATTCCAAACATATAAAAGCCTGCTCATATAATATATATATATATATATATATATAGAGAGAGAGAGAGAGAGAGAGAGATTCCTGTATGGAAATAACATCCCACACACTGAGACGTAATTTTTTAAAATTATTTTTCATCTTTTGATTGATTGATATGGATACTCATACAGTGCCTGTTCTCAGACAGAGACCAAGCTCTGAGCGCTTTATAAACACACAGTCATTTGCACAACAGGCTGCCTACCTGGGTAGAGCTGATAGATAACTGCCTTTTGTGTGCTTATTATTCATTTCCTGTGTCATTCATTCAGGCTTTCAGTCATGCGCACACACACACACACACACACACACACACACACACACACACACACTCTCTCTCTCTCTCTCTCTCTCACTCTCACTCTCACACTCACACTCGCACTCACACACTATAGTGCATGCTAAACTAGGGACTACAGTTTAACGTCTCTTTTCAATGACTAGCGTTCAGACCACCACTTGGGGGTCTAGTGGAGGGGAAGAAAATTCTGGCAGGTGTGGGATTCGATCCCAAACACTCAGATTCTCTGGCGTCCTAGGCAGACACAACTCAACTCCATCAAGTCCTGTGTAGGCATTCTCTGCCTTCCTAGGCAGACACGTTGCCACAACTCAACTCCATCAAGTCCTATGTAGGCATTACCACACATAACACTGGTTCAGCGAAACATCGTTTTGTTTACAGCTTGCACAATAGCAGTGTTAGTGAGCTGTTGTTGTTTTATCTTTCATGATTAACTCATGTCGTTTTAATTGCCTTTCTGGCCTGCAGAGTGGCGCAGTGGAAGCGTGCTGGGCCCATAACCCAGAGGTCCGTGGATCGAAACCATGCTCTGCTAACTTTTTCTCAAGGCCTGACTAAGCGCGTTGGGTTACGCTGCTGGTCAGGCATCTGCTTGGCAGATGTGGTGTAGCGTATATGGATTTGTCCGAACGCAGTGACGCCTCCTTGAGCTACTGAAACTGAAACTGAAACTCTGGCCTGAATATCAGCAGTTTTAACACTTTATTCGTTCAGCGCTGAAAATATAATGGCCTCATGTGTTCGTCTGTGCTGTGAGCAGCATGGCTGAACCATTGTGAGCAAAATGTTTTTGTTTCTTGGAAGAGTAGATTAGAATCATGTATGTTTCATGGAAGGTTTGCTAGCATAGTTCATGAATGTATGAATGAACGAATGAAGATTGTGGCACATTCAAATTATCCATGTGTGTAGATATGTTCAACAAATTTTCGTTCAAAGATAAAAATTAATGTATCTTGTAATGCTGAGATGAAAACTGAATGTTAGAGAATAGTATCAGAGAAGCACACAGACACACACGCATGCATACATGGATGCACACACACACACACACACACACACACACACACACACACACAGAAATATTCCTACTTGCTAATGCCTGCACATTCAGTGAACCATTGATTGGAATTGGAGATCTGTTTGATATCACATATTTTAACTTGGCTGACTGACAAAGAATAAATGATATGCTATCCACCTACGTGTTCTTGTTCTGTCGTCCTTGTTAGAATGTGTTTGTGTGCATGTGAGGGGGGAGGGTGTGTTGGGGGAAGTGGGTGATGTGTAAGTGACATGACCATTACAAACAGTAGACCATTGTCATTTTGACCTTGGTTTCTAAGAACGTAAAGTTAACAGGATTGTTTTAATGTCTTTTTCACCATTTCTTCAAAAGCGTTCGTCTAAATGCATGGACTGGAGGCGTGACTAAGGGAGTAGTGTTACGCTGCTGGTCAGGCATCTGCCTAGAAGATGTGGTGTAGCGTATTGTGGATTTGTCCAAATGAAATGACGCCTCCTTGAGAAAATGAAAGTGAACTTAATGAAATGGAACATGTGGATACTGCTCTCAGAGTTTTCATATTGCAAAACACAGACTTCAACGGAAACTATAGACTAGTTTTAAATCCTCAGGAAAAAGCTGATAAAAATTAGCGTCATAAAGGTTTTAGATCTAAAGTTTTAGATCTGTGCATTTCTCGTCACTGGCTGGGTCTTCTTTTTATGTGATCATGGGCGTGTACTCCCATTTGCTCATTAGAATTTATACGAGTGGGATTTTCACGTTGATAACTCCGCCACGTATGCAGCCATACTCAGTTTTCGAAGGTGTGCGTGCTGGGTATGGTAGCGTTTCCATTATGCACAGAATGCTGCCACGGTTTATGAGATCCTTAACGTGTGTATTTGATCTCCTTGTAGACGGGCGCAATAGCCGAGTGGTTAAAGCGTTGGACTGTCAATCTGAGGGTCCCGGGTTCGAATCACGGTGACGGCGCCTGGTGGGTAAAGAATGGAGATTTTAACGATCTCCCAGGTCAACATATGTGCAGACCTGCTAGTGCCTGAACCCTCTACGTGTGTATATGCATGCAGAAGATCAAATACGCACGTTAAAGATCCTGTAATCCATGTCAGCGATCAGTGGGTTATGGAAACAAGAACATACCCAGCATGCACACCCCCGAAAACGGAGTATGGCTGCCCACATGGCGGGGTAAAAACAGTCATACACGTAAAAGCCCACTCGTGTGCATACGAGTGAACGCAGAAGAAGTAGAAGAGGAGAAGAGATCTTGTGTACACGCGTGAAAGGGGTTCAGACGCAAACAGGTCTGTATGGAGATTGGAAAGATCTTCCCTCTTTCCCCACCTGGCACCGTTACCGGGATCTCAACCTGGGAACCTCAGAGTGAAAGTCCAACTCTTTAACCACACAGCTGGTTGCACCCACTAATTGAAATCAAACACAACAGTTTCAGTTTCAGTAGCTCAAGGAGGCGTCACTGCGTTCGGACAAATCCATATACGCTACACCACATCTGCCAAGCAGATGCCTGACCAGCAGCGTAACCCAACGCGCTTAGTCAGGCCTTGAGAAACACAACGGGAAACACAGCAAACTTGGAACAACGTCAAATGGGATTTCGCATCTCCCCTGGTCCGAAACCAGATGGTTATAGTGTTGGATTTCAGCCAGAGATAGTGGTAACACTTTGTTGGCCACAGCAGCAGAGTGGTTAAAGCGTTGTACTTTCAATCCCTGGGTTCGAATCTAGTCCACGGCGCCTGGTGGGTTGAGGTGGAGATTTTTCCCATCTCCCGTGTCAACAGATTTACAGACCTGCTTTTGCGCCTGCACCGCTTTGTGTGCGTAACACATACTGAAGATGAAATACCCGTCAAATGTCCCGCAGTCCGTATATGCATTCCGTGGGTTTCAGAAACAACATACCCATCATGCAGGAAAAGCAGTGCCAGCAAGTCCCCGACAGCCGCCACCATCCCCTGTCCACACTGCGTCAGAACCTTCCGGGCGCGGATTGGCCTGACCAGTCATCTGCGCACCCACAGATCCCAACCCACCCACCCCCAGGATGACTAGATGGTCCTCGTCGATCCCGACGGACGAACCACACCCATCATGCACACCCCTGAAAACGGAGTGTGACTGTCAACATGGCGGGGCAACATATGTCGTGCACATTAACTCACTCAGTACGGCCAGTCCTCTCTTCTCCTCTACACAGACCCCTCGGATGTCCAGTGGGTGTCTGAATGACCCAACCTTTAGCTTCCGTCGTAAGAATTGTGGTATTCTTTGTCAACATTCACCTCTTCAGTATAAGAGCCTTCCGCTTGCAATATTTTGATGATGGTAATTGGGGTGAAACGCTGTTGACGTCGTCTCTTTCGCCGTTCGTATGGAGAGAGTTAACATCCACTCATACGTACGAGTGAACGTGGGAGGTGTTGCCCACGAATGCAGAAGAAGATGAAGAAGACCATATATATATTTTTTTTTTTTTTCGTCTTTGTTGGATTGGTCAGGTTTATGCGTGCTGGAGACAATCTGTGCATTGGCAACTGCAGCGATTTCTGTTGTGCTTTCTCTCTCTCTCTCTCTCTCTCTCTCTCACACACACACACACACACACACACACGCGCGCGCGCGCGCACACACGCACACACACACACACACACACACACACACACGCACACCACCCTTGGCACTGAGACACAAACACACACACAGGAGTAAAATCTGAACCGAGTTTATTAATCCCTTTGTTCCAAAAATGAAACGGGGATATCTTCAGCCAGACGTCGTTTATCTTGAACAAGTTCACTTTGCACAGCTGGCTACAATGGAAAGGGTGGAAATGAGATTATAAATAGCGTCAGGTTCACAGAGAGTTTAAGCCCAGCTATCTCCGCGGAAGTGGGGTATAAATAACGAACAATACGGGAACAAACAAAAAAAAAAAAAAAAAAAAAAAACACGGACAGTTCAAAGCCTCTACCCACAATGGAGAACGCGAGCATCATAGTCATCACTTGACCTCTGATAACACATCCGTGAAGTTCACGGCCACGGGCCAGATTCTTGTCATGAGCACGTGTCGTGATAGGAGAAAAACTCCCCCAGGTTATGCTCAGGTCGCAAAACTGTTGCACGAGCAGGGAGAGGCGGGGGGAGGGAGGGGGAGGAGGGTGTCTCATTTTCCTCTTCTTTTGTCTGTATGCCTTTGGTATGATGATTATAAGCATGCAGATCATCAAATGCAAATATACACGTTAAAGATCTTGTGATCCTGATCCATGTCAGCGTTTGATGGTTATAGGGACACCAACATACCCAGCACACACATTCTCGAAAGCGGAGTATGGCTGCCTTAACACCGGGGTAAAAAAAAACCTCTAAAAACAACAACAACAAGAACAAAAGTTAAATTTCGTTGATACGTAAGAGTGAACGTGGATCGAGCTGAACACAGAATATATATAATAATCATTACATGTTTCTCTCCTCCACAAACAACTCCAACCGAACAAACTTGACCTTAAGGGTGTAGACGCCAATAGGTCGTTAAACTCCAACTACATTCTTCCTCCATATTATATACACATACGCCTCTATCTGGATCTCGTCCATGAACATTTGGAAAGTCTGACACCCGCACCTTACCGTGTTGCCAAACTGTGAAACCAGGACCTCGACATGTTGTGCAATTTTTGTCCACCTACATCGTACCCATGGTGGAAACGTTTTTCACCTTGATAATATATGCACCGCAAAAATCATCTATCTGTATATTTGATCCATGTTTGATTGATTGATATGGATACTTAAATAGCGCCTGTCCTCGGTCGGAGACCAAGCTCTAAGCGTTTTACAAACACGGAGTCATTTTCACAACAGGCTGTCTACCTGTGTAGAGCTGACTGACGGCTGCCATTGGGCGTTCATCATTCGTTTCCTGTGTCAGTCAAACAGATTTCAGGCACGCACACCTACACACTCAGACAAACGTGTAACATTTAACATGTTGTCGAAGTCATCCACATGGTGTGGATAGGGAAACCTATAGCACCAATCCTCGAACAGAGGCCAGGCTGTTAGTGCTGCACAAACACGGAGTCATTTACACAACAGGCTGCATACCTGTGTAGAGCGACTGACAGCTGCGCATTCGGCACTTATCACGCGTTTCCTTTGTCATTCAGTCATGCAGGCTTCAGTTACGCTTTAAACTCTCAATGGAAGTAGTTATTTACATGAACAAGCATTCAATTTAAGGCCAGCTACATGGACGGTATTAATATATATTTATATATATATATATATATATATATATATATATATTTTTTTTTTTTTTTTTTTTTTTTTTTTTTTTTTTTTTTTTAAACAATGCAAACCCTTGGCATGCAATGTGAATGAAAGTTTTCTTACGTTTCATGTTCGTCCCTGGCCCACTGTGACGGCCCATTTCAGTAAACTATTTGTCTTGTCTTGTCTTGTCTTGTCTTGTTTTGCTTCAATAATGCACACGCGTGATTCTTCTCTCTCTCTCTCTCTCTCTCTCTCTCTCTCTCTCTCTCTCTCTCTCTCTCTCTCTCTCTCTCTCTAACAGGCTCGTCTAAAAGCAGATGACAAGGAAGCAGATGAATAGGGAGAGAGAGGGTGGGGAGATGGGGTGGGGTGGAAGAAGGAGGTTGGGGGGCGGGTGGGGTGTGGGGGCGCGAGGTACACGATGTGTGGCCTGAGTATAGACTGGAAAAAAACCAATCGTCAACACCCGAGGCATGCTGTTAAGCAACTTGAGTGTGACTGAACAGCAAGGACTTCGATCAGTCGCAATCAATGTTCGATCTGTCCATCATCGCCTGCCGACTGACTGATCCCTGACGTGTTGGTCGACGATCAAGTTGTTTTGTTGTTTTTTTTCCTACAGAACCCTAGGGTAGGTGTCGTGTTCTTTGGCTGGCTTGTCTCTGCAGCTTTTAGTTTGTTTAACTCTCTCCATACGAACGGCGAAAGGGACGACGTAAACAGCGTTTCACCCCAATTACCATCATCAAAATATTGCAAGCGGAAGGCTCTTATACTGAAGAGGTGAATGCTGACAAAGAATACCACAATTCTGACGACGGAAGCTAAAGGTTGGGTCATTCAGATACCTACTGGCCATCCGAGGGGTCTGTGTAGAGGAGAAGAGAGGACTGGCCGTACTGAGTGTGTTTAATGATAAGAATTGTCCAGAGTCTTTGTCAGTTCCACAGAGTTGGGACAAATCTAAACACCGAGCTGATTCAGCGATGCCTTGATTGCTTGTGCGACTGGCTACTACATCCCGGTCCTGAACTCTGTCGTCCTGGTCTTGAACTCTGCGTTGGGTTTCATTGTAATGGGTTTTTTGTTGTTGTTCGTTGTTTGTTCACTCCCGAAAACGGAGTATGGCTGCCTACATGGCGGGGTAAAAACGGCCATACACGTAAAAGCCCACTCGTGTGCATACGTGTGAACGTGGGAGTTGCAGCCCACGAACGAAGAAGGAGAGGAAGAAGTTTGTTCTGTGCTGCGTTAGTCAGTCAGACAGCGATTGGAATGTTGTAGTTGTTCGTTGTTTGTTCAGTGCTATGTTAGTCAACAAGACAAACATTGTAATGTTTTTGTTGTCCGTTGTTTGTTCAGTGCTACAGTAGTCAAACAGACAAACATTGTTTTTTTGTTTTGATTTTCATACTTTGTTCAGTGCGACGTTTGTCAATCAGACAAACATGGTTTTTGTTTCACTGATAGTAAAAAGATGCTAAACTAAAGAACGAACGATTGGGTTTTTTGGGGGTTTTTTTTTGTTGTTGTTGGGTTTTTTTTGTTTGGTTGGTTGGTTGGTTGGTTTTGTTGTTTGGTTGTTTTGTTTTTTTGTTGTTTTTTTTTTGTTTGTGTATTTGTTTCTTTGTTTTTGTTTTGGTTTTGTTTGTCTTGTTTTGTTTTTGGTTGTTTTTTTGTTTTTTTGGGGGGGGGTTGTTTTGTTGGTTTTTTGTTTTGTTTTGTTGTTTGTTTTTGTTTTGTTTTTTTGCTATTTTGTTTTGTTTTTGATTTTTTGTTTTTTTGGTCGAAATTACATTTCAAAAGATAAACATTGCAATGTCGTTCTTTGTTCAGTAAGATATTATGTTAATCAGACAAATCGTAATGCATTTCGTTGTTCGTTGTTTGTTCATTGTGACACTAAATAATCACACAGACATTGTAATGTTCTTGTTGTTCGCTGTTTGTTCACTAAGCATTAGAGAATCAGACAGACATTGTAATGTTTGTGTTGGTCGTTGTTCAGTGAGACATTGTAGTTAATCAGACAAACATTGTAATGTTTTTGTTGGTCATTAATTAGTAAGACATTGTAGTTAATCAGACAAACATTGTAATGTTTTTGTTGGTCATTAATTAGTAAGACATTGTAGTTAATCAGACAGACATTGTAATGCTGTGGTGGTCGTTGTTTATACAGTAAGACGTTTGGTAATCGGATTTACGTTGTAATACTTGTTGGCCGTTGTTTGTACAGTAATCAAATCAAAATGAAAAGAAACTGGACTGTAAATACTGGACTAAGCTGTGCTGTTGCCGGTTGTAGCTTCTGTTTGAAACTGAACCGTCAAAAATACGTTAAAAGCCATATTGTTTAGGCTCTATATGCATAATAACTTGTTTCCTGAATCTTAGTTTTGTTCCTAATGTTAACTCACTCAGTACGGCCAGTCCTCTCTTCTCTTCTACACAGACCCCTCGGATGTCCAATGGGTGTCTGAATGACCCAACCTTTAGCTTCCGTCGTCAGAATTGTGGTATCTTTGTCAACATTCACGTCTTCAGTGTAAGAGCCTTCCGCTTGCACTATTTTGATGATGGTAATTGGGGTGAAACACTGTTAACGTCGTCTCTTTCGCCGTTCGTATGGAGAGAGTTAATGAGGTGGTGCAAGTCATGTTGTTTCTGAGCCTTCGTTGAAAATCAGATTCTCCTTCACATAACCATTGTGTGTTGTCTAGGGATATGATTAGGTTGTTGTCTTGATTGCTGGATTTGTTCCTTGAACCTATTGTTTTTGGTGTGTCCCAAGATGTCAGCAGTATTCAGTTTCTATTGCAGTGTATAGCTGAACGCGTTGAATTACACCAAAGTACCTGTATTTGTTTATCGTTGAATATTCTTTCCATATCAACCGTTTTCCACACCATCATCGAATCGGCCTGTTGTGTGGTTTAGTTCTGCCCGCTGGAGTTGCCTGCTTTCTCGTGTTTATATGCAGCGAACTGTTCATCGCTTCTTCGAATAGCTTGACGACGTAGCGCTAACAGTGCTGCAGGAGAGCTAAAAAGGCGAATGCATGCGATTGAAATTCAGTGGATTAATTGCTACATTTCCCTCTCCCTGGCTCTCCACTGCAGTGACAAGTCATTTGCTGCTTAGTCTTTTGTGAAGGACTCTGACTCTCACACTTGGGGACAAGATTGCACTGCCTCTAAGTGCTGCAGCATTGTGGGTCTTTGGGGACCATCCCAACGCTGACTATCCTAAAAGAAAATCAACCCTGGCCGAGAGAATAGAAATGTAACTTGGGCAAGTCACTCTCCATCATTACGCAGATAGTCGGGACACTCGTTGTCTTCTCTGTTGTTGTAATGGCCATTGTCAGTACAGGTGGAGTTACACTCTTCACCGTCATCAAATTATAACCCAGATAGTCGGGGCAGTCGTTGTCTTCTCTGCTGTTGTGATGGCCATAGTCGATACACGTGGAGCTGAACGATGTATTGGCTGTCGCCCTAAAGGCCAAGTCGTTAAGAGCTGAGGTCTTGCAACTGGACGATGTATTGGCTGTCGGCCTAAAGGCTAAGTCGTTAAGGGCTGAGGTCTTGGAGCTAAAAGATGTATTGGCTGTCGGCCTAAAGGCCAAGTCGTTAAGGGCTGAGGTCTTGGAGCTAGACGGTGTATTGGCTGTCGGCCTAAAGACCGAGTCGTTAGGGGCTGAGGTCTTGGAGCTGTATTGGCTGTCGGCCTAAAGGCCCAGTCGTTAAGGGCTGAGGTCTTGCAGCTGAACGATGTATTGGCTGTCGGCCTAAAGGCCAAGTCGTTAAGGGCTGAGGTCTTGGAGCTGGACGATGTATTGGCTAGGCTGAGGTCTTGGAGCTGGACGGTGTATTGGCTGTCGGCCTAAAGGCCAAGTCGTTAAGGGCTGAGGTCTTGGAGCTGAACGATGTATTGGCTGTCGGCTTAAAGGCCAAGTCGTTAAGGGCTGAGGTCCTGGTCAGTAGAGCGAGGTGTGGTTTGTGGCGTGGGGTCCTGGTCACTGTTGGAAACGACTGACAAACACACAATTCATTCAGAGAACAATAATAATCTGGTGTTATGTATAATAGTCAGTCGTGTTCGACTATGACCATCAGAACAACAGAGAAGGCAGCCGCTGTCCCAACTATCTGGGCTAGAATTTGATCATAGTGGTGAGTGTCTTGCCCAAGTAACATCCCTACTCTCTCGGCCAAGAGGGTTTTAGGACAGTCGGCGTTGGGATAGTTCCCCAAGGCTGCAGCACTAAGAGCCAGTGTTATAGTTGTGCTGTATGCATATTTAGTATGCAAGGAATATGTAGCATTGTTAAACATGCTTTGGTACATTGGTGCACTCCTGGAAGAAAATAAATGTCTATAATAATAATAATAATGGTATTTATATAGCGCTGGATCTTGTGCAGAGACAAATCAAAGCGCTTTCGCACCAGTCATTCACATGCATGCATAAATGTCTGTAAACGTTCAAGTTCTTTGTGGTCTTGAACATGAGGAACTTTCAGAAATAAGATCACATTATTCATCGCCTTCTTTGGTGTCTTGATTGTTCTGTATAAAAAATACTGTTATTCATCGCCGTTTTCATTGTCTGTTGTTTTGTTGTTGTTTTTTATATACTTATTAGTGAGAAACTAGTTTCTGTAATGATAACTAAAGACATATTTATACTCGAATTCTATCAGCATGAATTAAAAAAATGTTTAGCAAAAAAAGATAAAAATAATAATAATAATAATAATAATAATAATAATAATAATAATAATAATAATAAAAGTTGTTGTTTTTTTAAATCACAAGAAATTTTAAAATCTTGTTCACTGCCATGCAAGACTGTGGAATGTTCCTTTTTATCTCTCGGAAACACTGTTAGTCTAGTGCATAATATCAATGTCTTTCCCCTCCCATAAAACAGCAACTACATTTCTCCCAAAGTGTCGGCTCCCAGTGGAGACGGCAGCACTTGCCCTCTGAACCACAAACCGGGCCACGTGACCTAGAGACCAGCGATGGCCAAACGGGTGGCGATCATTGGCGCTGGGTGCAGCGGTCTGGCGGCCATCAAATGCTGTCTGGACGAGGGTTTGATCCCTGTCTGCTTCGAGCGGTCGGACGAGGCGGGGGGTCTGTGGCGCTACAGCGAAGAGGTGTGTGTGACTAAGTGGGGAAGTGTGACTGAATTATTACTTCATTATAAGTGGATTATTATTATTATCATTATTTTATTAAAAAAAAAACTTATTATTATTTATTTATTTATTTGTTTATTTTATTTTGTTTTATTTTATTTATTTTTTCTCAAGGCCTGACAAAGCGCGTTGGGTTACGCGTCTGCTGGTCAGGCATCTGTTTGGCAGATGTGGTGTAGCGTATATGGATTTGTCTGAACGCAGTGACGCCTCCTTGAGCTACTGAAACTGAAACTGAAACTACTGATTACTTCATTCGTATTTGTATTACTCTTTTTTGTCACAACAGATAATATCTCTGTGTGAAATTCCGGCTGCTCTCCCCAGGGAGAGCGCGTCTCTACACTGACAGCGCCACCTCTTTTTTTTCTTTTTCTTCTTCTTCTTCTTCTTTCCTTTTCTTTTCTTTTTCCTGCTTGCAATCTTTTTTTTTTCTTTCCTTCTCTTTGTTTGTTGTTGTTGTTTTTTTCCTATTGAAGTGGATTTTTCTACAGAATTTTAACAGGGACAACCCTTTTGTTGCCGTGGGTTCTTTTACGTATGCTGAATCCATGCTGCACACGGGACCTCGGTTTATCGTCTCATCCGAATGACTAGCGTCCAGACCACCACTCAGGGTCTAGTGGAGATGGAGAAAATATTGGCGACTGTACCACGATTCGAACCAGTGCGCTCAGATTCTCTCGCTCCTTAGGTGGACGCGTTACCTCTAGACCACTCCACATTACGTCATATGCTTACAGTATTAATTTTCTTTTTCTTCTCTTCTTCTTTGTTCGTGGGCTGCATCTCCCACGTTCACTCGTATGTACACGAGTGGGCTTTTACGTGTTTTAACGTTCTTGCCCCGCCGTGTTGGCAGCCATACTCCGGTTTCGGATGTGTGCATGCTGGGAATGTTCTTGTTTCCACAACCCACCGAACACTGACATGGATTACAGAACCTTTAACGTACATATTTGATCTTCTGCGTGTGTATACGCACGAAGGGGGTTCAGACACTAAGCAGGTCTGCACATATGTTGACCTGGGAGATAGGTAAAAAAAATCTTCCACCCTTTACCAACCAGGCGCCGTTACTGAGATTCGAACCCGGAACCCTCAAGTTGAAAGTCCAGCGCTTTATCCACTCTTTACCTCTTTACCCTCTCTGGGTCCTTCCCCAGCACCTACGGGTGTTTCTCTTTCTTCTTTTCTTCTTCGTCTTCTTCTTCTTCTCTGACCTGGGAGATCGGAAAAATCTCCACCCTTTACCAACCAGGCGCCGTTACTGAGATTCGAACCCGGGACCCTCAGATTGAAAGTACAACGCTTTGTCCACTCGGCTATTGCGCCCGTTACAGTACATTTTTAAATTGGTTACTTTTACGCGAAGTGTCTGTAGTGTTTTATTTTACTCAGGTGAATGGATTTTATGTCACGTTATGTGTACAATGTGGAGTTCATCCAAATTGTATAATCTTCTGTTCGTTTTTCCCTATTGATTCTTTGTGTCGATTTTAGCTTTTACGTGGATTTATTAGTGGTGTGTGTGTGTGTGTGTGTGTGTTTGATATGTACCATTTTTGTGTGTGCAGTGACTGATATGTGGGTGTGAATCGTTTTATCTCGTTTTCATCATTATTATTATCCTACCTTTTAAATGTTACATAATTATCTGTTTGTTGTTTGTTTTTGTGCTGTAAAACGCGGTGAACCTGTTTTTGAAAGCGGGGAACCGTGCTGTATGAGTCTCCGTATTATTGACTCACTTGTGAAAACAAAGTGAGTCTATGTTTTAACCCGGTGTTCGGTTGTCTGTGTGTGTGTGTGTGTGTGTCCGTGGTAAACTTTAACATTGACATTTTCTCTGCAAATACTTTGTCCGTTGACACCAAATTTAGCATAAAAATAGGAAAAATTCAGTTCTTTCCAGTCATCTTGTTTAAAACAATATTGCACCTCTGGGATGGGCACAAAAAAGTAAAGAATGTAGCCTAATTATATACAAACTGCATTTACTGTTATATTTATATTTTTTTTTGTATTCTCTAAACTTGGCACTTTGATCTGATATTCTGACCCAACAACAAGAGCAGTCATTATTATCATTTTCTGTTCAAACAGGAACTTCTTTTGCTCAGCATGGAAGTTTTATTTATTTTGCAAACGTTTTGGTGCAGATAGTAAAGAAGGGAAATTACTCTGTACTTAATGATAGGGGACTTAATTTACTTTAAACTGATCTTTCTCATCTTAAACATTACATTTTGAAATTATGCTCAATACATAAAAAGCTTGGATTTTTTTCTTTTTTTTAAGTGTATCACAAGTGAGTCTTGAAGGCCTTGCCTCTCTTGTTATTTTTTTTTTTTTTTTTTATTCTGGCTGCCTGTTTCTTTCAGATTTCAATATAAGATTGCTACTGTTTGTTATAATTTTATCTCAGGCTTTGCTCCTCCTTATCTTCAGGAACTCCTCCAGGTCTATATTCCGTCTCGGTCTCTGCGTTCCTCCTGTGACACTCGAATTTTTCGCATATCAAACAGGCGAAGGAAACTCCATGGGGAACGTGCTTTCTCTTTCATTGGACCTGTCATCTGGAACAAACTCCCTTATTCTGTCCGACACGCTCAGTCTTTGTCCTCGTTCAAATCAGCTCTCAAAACTCACCTTTTCCACAGTTGTTAAGATTAGTTTTCCCGCCCTATGTGTCTGTCTGCGATTGTTGGTGGGTGGAGAGAGGAATGGAGCTATATCAGTATGAATGCCTGGTGTGTGTGTGTGTGTGTGTGTGTGTGTGTGTGTGTGTGTGTGTGTGTGTGTGTGTGACCTGGTTATTTTGTGATGTATATAGACAAATGAATGTTATGAAGTGTATCTGCATCAATGTATGCATGTGTGTAATTGTAATTGTAAACGCTCTGGGCTCTCCGGGAGATAGGGCGTCCAAATATTCATTATTATTATTATTATCATTAGTATTAAGGTGAGGGCGAGAAAGTGGTGCGTGATGCGCCTCACGGTGATCAGCATCAGCAAGGAAATGATGTGCTATTATTATTATTATTATTATCATTATTACTATCATTATTATTAATACTATCATCATCATCATCATCATTACAAGGTGAGGGCGGGGCAGGCGTGCGTGATGCGCTCTACGGTGATCAACACCAGCAAGGAGATGATGTGATCATCATCATCATCATCATCATCATCATTACAAGGTGAGGGCGGGGCAGGCGTGCGTGATGCGCTCTACGGTGATCAACACCAGCAAGGAGATGATGTGCTACAGCGACTTTCCCGTGCCGGACCGATGGCCCAACTTCCTGCACAACGCGCTCGTCTGCCGCTACCTGCAGCTCTACGCCAGGCACTTCCGCCTCCTGCCCCACATCCGCTACAACACGGAAGTTGTCGCCGTCACCAGGGCCGCGGACTTTGAGACCACGGGTCGTTGGGATGTGAAGGGTGGGTGGGTGTCTTTTTGTGAAGGGTGGGTGTCTCTGTGGGTGTCTCTTTGTGAAGGGTGGATGTCTCTTTGTGAAGTTGGTGTCTCTGTGTGGAGGGTGGGTGTTTGTTTGTGAGGGGTGGGTGTCTCTTTGTGAAGGGTGGGTGTCTCTGTGGGTGTTTCTTTGTGAAGGGCGGGTGTTTCTTTGTGAAGGGCGGATGTCTCTTTGTGAAGGGCGGGTGTCTCTTTGTGAAGGGTGGGTGTCTCTTTGTGAGGGGTGGGTGTCTCTTTGTGAAGGGCGGGTGTTTCTTTGTGAGGGCGGGTGTCTCTTTGTGAAGGGTGGGTGTCTCTGTGGGTGTTTCTTTGTGAAGGGTGGGTGTCTCTTTGTGAAGGGTGGGTGTCTCTTTGTGAGGGGTGGGTGTCTCTTTGTGAAGTGTGGGTGTCTCTTTGTCTTTGTGAAATATGGGTGTCTCTTTGTGAGGGGTGGGTGTCTCTTTGTCTTTGTGAAATGGTGTCTCTTTGTGAGGTGTGGGTGTTTCTTTGTGAAGGGTGGGTGTCTCTTTGTGAGGGGTGGGTGTCTCTTTGTCTTTGTGAAATGGTGTCTCTTTGTGAGGTGTGGGTGTTTCTTTGTGAAGGGTGGGTGTCTCTTTGTCTTTGTGAAATGGTGTCTCTTTGTGAGGTGTGGGTGTTTCTTTGTGAAGGGTGGGTGTCTCTTTGTGAGGGGTGGGTGTCTCTTTGTCTTTGTGAAGGGTGGGTGTCTCTTTGTGAAGGGCGGGTGTCTCTTTGTGAGGGGTGGGTGTCTTTTTGTGAGAGGTGGGTGTCTCTTTGTGAAGGGTGGGTGTCTCTTTGTCTTTGTGAAATGTGGGTGTCACTTTGTGAGGGGTGGGTGTCTCTTTGTGAGGAGTGGGTGTCTCTTTGTGAAGGTCGGGTGTCTCTTTGTGAAGGGCGGGTGTCTCTTTGTGAGGGGTGGGTGTTTCTATGTGAAGGGTGGGTGTCTCTTTGTGAGGGGTGGGTGTCTCTTTGTGAAGGCTGGGTGTTTCTTTGTGAAGGGTGGGTGTCTCTTTGTGAAGGGTGGGTGTCTCTTTGTGAGGGGTGGGTGTTTCTTTGTGAGGGGTGGGTGTCTCTTTGTGAGGGGTGGGTGTCTCTTTGTCTTTGTGAAATGGTGTCTCTTTGTGAGGTGTGGGTGTTTCTTTGTGAAGGGTGGGTGTCTCTTTGTCTTTGTGAAATGGTGTCTCTTTGTGAGGTGTGGGTGTTTCTTTGTGAAGGGTGGGTGTCTCTTTGTGAGGGGTGGGTGTCTCTTTGTCTTTGTGAAGGGTGGGTGTCTCTTTGTGAAGGGCGGGTGTCTCTTTGTGAGGGGTGGGTGTCTCTTTGTGATGATGGTACACTGTCGTCGGTGAGTGTGGGCTGATGATTGGTGTCACCAGTGTACATAGACTGATAACTGTTGTCATCAGTGCACCCCCGAAAACGGAGTATGGCTGCCTACATGGCGGGGTAAAAACGGTTATACACGTAAAAGCCCACTCGTGTGCATACGAGTGAACGCAGAAGAAGAAGAAGAAGTCATCTGTGCATGTAGACTGATAACTGTTGTCATCAGTGCATGTAGACTGACAACTGTTGTCATCAGTGCATGTAGACTGATAACTGTTGTCATCAGTGGTTACGGTGCCGCCTGACAAGTGTTGTCATCAGTGAATGTAGATTGATAACTGATTTCTTCGGTGCATGTATACTAGTGGCTATTGTCACCAATGCTTCAGTGCAGACAGATAACTGTTATCACCAGTGAATGTAGACTGATAACTGGTTTCATCGGTACATGCGGACTGATAACTGATTTCATCAGTGCACATAGACTGATAATTTATTGTTGTCCTCAGTACGTGTGGACTGATAACTGTTGTCATCAGTGCATGTAGACTGAAAACTGGTTTCTTCAGTACATTTACACTGATGACTGGTATGATCAGTGCATGTGGGCTCATGTGTGTGGGTGTCGTACACACAGATTGATAAAACTCTTGTTGTCAGTGAATGTAAACTGGCCTCTGCTGTTATCGGTACGCGCGAACCGACTTTTGAAATCATAGGTACATACCAACTGACCCCTAGCTGCCATCAGTATGTATCACTTACCAACAGTGCATGTAGACTGAACTTCAAAAATAATACACACACACACACACACACACACACACACACACACACACACACACACACACATATATATATATATATATATATATATATATTCCCAGTCAGGTGATGCTAACAGATGATGAATATATACAAACAAGATTGGGAAAATTTGTTTATGAATGCTGCTGCAATTTACTTCATTAACTGATTGATTAATTGTGTTTTGTTTTTTTTCATTCGTTCATTCATTTACCACTGCACTTGTGTCTTATAAACCTTACCGTTTCATGACAATAAAATCTATTCTATTCTATTCTATTCACACACACACACACACACACACACACACACACATATCATATCGTATAGATAGATAGCAATACACATGTTTGATTGTGTGTGTGTGTGTGTGTGTGTGTGTGTGTGTGTGTGTGTGTGTGTGTGTGTGTGTGTGTGTGTGTGTGCGTGTGGCAGTGATTGAGCACAAGAATGACGGCACCAAAAACGAGAGCACAGAAACCGATGACGCCACCGAAGGGCGCACAGAAAAAACCTGTGACGTCAGAGAGAGCACAGAGACCTATGACGCGGTCTTGGTGTGCACGGGCCACCACGCGGAGAAAAACGAACCGATGTTCCCCGGGCTGGCCGACTTCCAGGGACAGGTGATCCATTCCCACGACTACCGGGACCCCTACCCCTTTGTCGGCAAAAGAATCGTCATCATCGGCATTGGTAACTCTGGCGGAGACTTGGCTGTGGAGCTTAGCAAGCACGGGCAGGTAGGGTCTGTGGTGTGTGTGTGCGTGTGTGTGTGTGTGTGTGTGTGTGTGTGTGTGTGTGTGTGTGTGTGTGTAGGGTGTGCTGTATGTGTTGTAGTATGTGTGTGTGTGTGCGTGTATGTGTGTGTGTGTGTCTGTGTGTGCGTGCGTGTGTGTGTGTGTGTGCGCGTGTGCGTGTGTGTGTGTGTGTGTGTGTGTGTGTGCGCGTGTGTGTGTGCGCGTGTGTGTGTGTGTTTGTCACAGTGTGTGTGTGTGTGTGTGTGTGTGTGTGTGTGTGTGTGTGTGTGTTGGTCTTTTTTTTTTTCCCCTGAGAGTTATTCTTGATCCTGACCATTCCTTTCACGTCTTCCGACATCACAACACAACACAACACACACATCACAACACAACACACACACACACACACACGTACACTACAGTGAATTTTACGACGAAATTTTGCCAGGCAGGGACAACAGAGGTTCTTTTACATGCAGCAAAGTGCACACCACACACGGTACCTCGGCTTTATCGGACACGTTACCGCCTTCCTCCACACCCACCCCCACCCCCACACACCCACACACGCACCTTGATCTCACGTGCAGGTGCTGTTGAGCACGCGGCGGGGAACGTGGGTGATCCATCGGATTAGCAAGCCTGGCGGACTCCCTGTGGACATCGTCAACATGCGTCGTGTGCTGGTCTCTCTCATATACAGCCTTCCATTCGCCCTCCGAGACTTCCTCGTCAGACGACACCTCAACCGCCAGATAGACCACGACCTCTACAGTCTCACTCCGGAGTACTCCCCCCTGGCTCAGCACCCGATGGTCAACGACGACCTGGCCAATCGCATCGCTTGCGGAAGTGTCGTCATCAAGGCTGACGTGGATCGCTTCACCGCAACGGGCGTGCAGTTTGTGGATGGGTCGTTTGTGGACGACGTGGATGTGGTGAGTGTGTGTGTGTGCGAGTGTGTGTGTGTGTGGGGGGGGGGGAGACAAGGGGGTGGGGCAGGGATTGTGTGTGAGAGAGGGAGAGAGAGAGAGAGAGAGAGAGAGAGAGAGAGAGAGAGTGTGTGTAAGTGTGTGTTGTGTGTGTGTTAGCGTGTGTTTGTGTTAGTGTGTGTGTGTGTGTGTGTGTGTGTGTGTGTGTGTGTGTGTGTGTGTGTGTGTGTGTGTGTCCTGAATTTCGTTTGTGGACGTCTAAACCTCACTGTGACCTGCATAATCATATGTATAGCGCATGAGAGGGTCCAATCCTTCACTTCCTAAACATTCATTGAAACAGTTTGTTTTTTTCTGATCGCAATTCCTGTGACCTGTTCATTGTTGTGGTTACCTGTTGTTGTTCTCCTCCAGGTGTTTCTGGCCACGGGATACCGCTTCGGCCTCCCCTTCCTGGACAAGGGGGTGGTGGAGGTGCGGGACAACCGCCTCCCCCTCTACAAGTACATGTTCCCCCCAGACCTCCCCCACCACACCCTGGCCACCATCGGCTTCATCCAGCCCCTGGGTGCCATCATTCCCATCTCGGAGATGCAGTGTCGGCTGGCCACGCGAGTCTTCAAGGTAAAACTTCGATTTTTTGGATTTTTTTTTTTTTTTTTTGGGGGGGGGGGGGGTTGTTTTTTGCTGCCCCATCATCTGCACCGTTTCAGTGGCATTACTCCCACGCCGCTCATTTAGATTCCTCCCATACACGGCCACACCCGGATTCGTCCGTCACCGTTCCAGTGTTGGCAATCCGCAGGGAACCATCGATGTTAGGTCGCCAGGAGGCCACACACCAGTCGAGACCCTGCACTGCTGCTGAGTCACTTCGGTGGTGTTCAGTGGTGCCTGTTCTGATTTAACGTACTTAGGACACCACCTACTAAGCCCCCTACTAACGACAATAATGGCTTAGTCGCGGAGCCAGACTGAGTGAGCGTCCCTCCCAGAGTGGAGACCGCCACCACGTCCCTCAAACAACAGCCCCCACATGAATCTGCCCACACTGAAGACACTGACAGGACTCACCCCAAGCACGGAAGTGGAGGGGTATCGAAACTGAGGTCACCATGAGAGCAGGGCATGAAAGGCCACAGACTTGGAGACTGTTTTGTTTATATTGATGATGAAGGATAAAACTTTGATTTGATATGGATACTTAAACAGCGCCTATCCTCGGTCCGAGACCAGGCTCTTAGCGCTTTATAAACTCGGGAGTCATTCGCACAGGCTGTCTACCTGGGTAGAACCGACTGACGGCTGCCATTGGGCGCTCATCATTCGTTTCCTGTGTCATTCAATCAGATTTCAGGCAAACACATATACGCTCTCAGACAAACATCTAACATTTTACGTGTATGACCGAGTTGTTCATTTACCAGCAATGTAGGCAGCCATTCTCCGTTTTTGGGGGGTGTGCATGCTGGGTATGTTCTTATTTCCATCACCCACCGAACGCTAACATGGATTTCAGGATTTTAAACGTGCCGTATTTGATCTTTTACGTGCGTATACACACGAAAAGGGTTCAGGCACTAGCAGGTCTGCACATATGTTAACCCAAGAGATCGGAAAAATCTACACTCTTTACCCACCAGGCGCTGTTACCGAGATTCGAACCCGGGACCCTCAGATTGAAAGTCCAACGGTTTAACCACTCGACTATTGCGCCCAAGTGTAATTGTCAGTCGTCTATATGTCTCTGTCTGATGTGAGTACGAGTCAGTTTCACTTTCACTAATTGTGTGATAGTCATCGTCCATATGTAAGTCCCTGTCTGGTGTATGTTTCAGTTTCACTTATTGTGTGATAGTCGCGTCAGTCAGTATTTTCACTTTCAGTAATTGTGTGATAGTCAGTTGTGTCTCTGTGTGATAAGAGTCAGTTTCACTTTCATTTATCGTGTGACAGTCAATCGTGTCCGACGATGACCATCAAAACACCACAGAAGGCAACTGCTGTCCAGGTAATCTGTGCTAGAATTTGATCATGATGGTGACGGGCGCAATAGCCGAGTGGTTAAAGCGTTGGACTGTCAATCTGAGGGTCCCGGGTTCGAATCACGGTGACGGCGCCTGGTGGGTAAAGGGTGGAGATTTTTACGATCTCCCAGGTCAACATATGTGCAGACCTGCTAGTGCCTGAACCCCCTTCGTGTGTATATGCAAGCAGAAGATCAAATACGCACGTTAAAGATCCTGTAATCCATGTCAGCGTTCGGTGGGTTATGGAAACAAGAACATACCCAGCATGCACACCCCCGAAAACGGAGTATGGCTGCCTACATGGCGGGGTAAAAACGGTCATACACGTAAAAGCCCACTCGTGTGCATACGAGTGAACGCAGAAGAAGAAGAAGAAGATCATGATGGAGAGCGTCTTGCCCAAGTTACATAACTAAATAAAATTAAAATAAAAAAGACAACAATGATGATAAATAAGCAAATAAATGTAAATAAATGTATAAGATAAAATTTTATTTTATTTATGTATTTATTTTTGTACGCCTATAGTTGACTTCATCAAGTTTTTGCGCCTTATACATATCATTATTAGCAGTAGTAGTTCATTTTGTTTATGTATTTATCTGTTATTATCTTTTTTTCTTTTTTTTTTTTTTTTCAAGGCCTCTCTAAGCGCTTTGGGCTACGCTGCTGGTCAGGCATCTGCTTGGCAGATGTGGTGTAGCGTATATGGATTTGTCCGAACGCAGTGACGCCTCCTTGAGCTACTGAAACTGAAACAGTCTCTGACATATGCCGAGCGTTGAGCATCCCCTTGAAGTCTCCGGCACGGCGTGGCGAAGTGGTTAGACATGACTACCAAGTTAACTCTCTCCATACGAACGGCGAAAGAGACAACGTTAACAGCGTTTACCACCATCAAAATATTGCAAGCGGAAGGCTCTGATACTGAAGAGGTGAATGTTGACAAAGAATACCACAATTCTGACGACGGAAGCTAAAGGTTGGGTCATTGAGACACCCACTGGACATCCGAGGGGTCTGTGTAGAGGAGAAGAGAGGACTGGCCGTACTGAGTGAGTTAAACCGATCTCTCAGTCACTGAAGAAGGCTACTCACTTGTGTAGCTTTCGTCGGCGAATCCGGCCGAAGTGGTTCGAATCAGAGACTGACGACCAGCAGGTCGAGGGCTGCAACGTGGAGCTGTGGAAGAGACTGTCCACAGGTTCGACCACCAGACATGGACTGGGATTTTACTTCCCACCTCCACCCCCACCCTTACCCCCCAACCATCCACCACTAACCTCCATTAGACGTTGCATAAGTGGTGGTTTTAGATGCTGAGTTTTTTCTGATGAACGATAAAACCGAGGCGGTCCCGTGTGCAGCATGCATGTAGCGCGTGTAAAAGAACCTATGGCAACAAAAGAGTTGTCCGTGGCATGTATGTATGTATGTATGTATGATACGCCATTAAATCAGTTCACATGTAAACTGACTGAGCTGGTCATCAGAGAAGGAATGCTGATTTCACGTGTGACGACAGGGGGAGGTAAAGCTCCCATCGACAGCCGACATGTGGACGGACATTGAGGCCAAGGAGGCGGCCATGGCCAAGCGTTACGTCACGTCGCCACGTCACACCATCCAGGTGGATTACATCAGCTTCATGGATGAACTGGCGGAGCTCAATGGCTGCAAACCCAGTCTGGGTAAGTGACCCCCCCCCCGAAACTCCACAGCTCAATGGCTGCAAACCCAGTCTGGGTAAGTGACCCCCCACCTGAGTTATAAATAGAAATGTATTTATAGCTCTGTGGTATTCCCGAAACTCCACAGCTCAATGGCTGCAAACCCAGTCTGGGTAAGTGACCCCCCACCTGAGTCATAAATAGAAATGTATTTATAGCTCCGTGGTATTCCCGAAACTCGACAGAAAATGACCCAGTATAACGTGACCATTAACCAATCAATCAAAAGACTTGTCCAAAAATAACTCAAAGGGGAGAGTATCAGGGCCGACCCCAGAGGAGTGAGGGCGGTGGTTGCGGTTCTTTCCTGGCGCTGCCCCGGTATCACAATCAGAACATGACGCTACAAGGCCTGATGACTCATAACATGACGCTACAAGGCCTGATGACTCATAACATGACGCTACAAGGGCCTGATGACTCATAACATGACGCTACAAGGCCTGATGACTCAACACGTGTTTCTCCATATCACAATCACAACATGACGCTACAAGGCCTAATGACTGAACACGTGTTTCTCCATATCACAATCACAACATGACGCTCTTATGCTCGGAGAATGAATGAGTAGATGACTTACAGTTATTTGCTTACAGCATATACATTAATTTTTTTTTTAATATTTTTAGAAAAATTTGTACCTGTGTGTGTGTGTGTGTGTGTGTGTGTGTGTGTGTGTGTGTGTGTGTGTGTGTGTGTGTTTCTTCAGTTTAACGTCTATTCACTATAAGTGTTTTTAGACGGTAAAAATCTTTGTGTGTGTGTGTGTGTGTACGTGTGTGTGTGTGTCTGTGTGTGTGTGTGTGTGTGTGCGCGCGCGCGCGCGCGCGCGTACGTGTGTGTGTGTGTGTGTGTGTGTGTGTGACGGGTTTCAGGGTCACTGGTGAGGAAGGATCTGGCTCTGGCCTGGCAGGTGTTCACGGGACCCTGCACGCCCTACCAGTACCGCCTGACCGGCCCGGGCACGTGGCCAGGTGCCCGCTCCGCCATCATGACCACCATGGCACGTGTCCGCTCCCCGCTCAGCTCGCGCCCTCTGCCGGAACTGTCCGACGGGGACAGGGTGCGCAACTTCTTCTCTCGGCTCATGATGCTGTTCGTCTTTCTCCTGGTCGTTTCCCTTCTTCCCGCCTAAGGGGACGCCACCGTGCAACAACAACAACAACAACAACAACAAAACAACAACAACGGCACCAAAAGCAACAACACCATCACCAACAACAACGGCACCAACAGCAACAACAACATCACCACCAACAACAACAACGGCAGCAACAGCAGCAACAACATCAGCAACAACAATGGCAGCAGCAGTAGCAACAACATCACCAACAACAAAACAACAACGGCACCAACAGCAACAACAACAACAACACCAACAACAACGGCACCAACAGCAACAACACCATCACCAGCAACAACGGCACCAACAGCAGCAGTAACAACACCATCACCAACAACAACGGCACCAACAGCAGTAACAACACCATCACCAACAACAACGGCACCAACAGCAACAACACCATCAGCAACAACAACGGCACCAACAGCAACAACACCATCAGCAACAACAACGGCACCAACAGCAGCAACAACACCATCACCAACAACAACGGCACCAACAGCAGCAACAACACCATCACCAACAACAACGGCACCAACAGCAGCAACAACACCATCACCAACAACAACGGCACCAACAGCAGCAACAACACCATCACCAACATCAATGGCAGCAGCAGTAGCAACACCATCACCAACAACAACGGCACCAACAGCAGCAACAACAACAACAACAAAACAACAACGTTACCAACAGCAACAACAACAACAACACCAACAACAACGTCACCAACAGCAACAAGACCATCACCAACAACAACGGCAGCAACAGCAGCAACAACAACAACAACAAAACAGCAACGGCACCAACAGCAACAACAACAACAACACCAACAACAACGGCACCACAGCAACAACATCATCACCAACAACAACGGCAGCAGCAGTAACAACACCACCAACAACAACGGCACCAACAGCAGCAACAAGCACGACAGCAACGGCACCACCACCACCACCACCACCAGCAACAACAATAATAGCAACACACCACCACCAGCAGAAACAACAACAACAACACACTACCAGCAGCAACAATAACAACAACACACCACCACCACCAGCAACAACAACAACACACCACCACCACCAGCAATAACAGCAACAACAACAACACACCACCAGCAGCAATAACAGCAACAACAACAACACACCACCACCACCAGCAATAACAACAACAACAAAACACCACCAGCAACAACAACAATAAAAACAACAACAACGACAACACACCACCACCAGCAATAGCAACAACAACAACACACTACCACCACCACCAGCAATAACAACAACGACAACAACAACGACACATCACCAGCAGCAGCAATAACAACAACGACACACCACCCCACCAGCAGCAGCAATAACAACAACAACAACAACGACACATCACCAGCAGCAGCAATAACAACAACAACACACCACCACCACCAGCAACAACAACAACGACAACAACAAGGGCAGTAACAGCAGCAACAACAACAAAAGAAAGGAAACGTATTTTCTTAAACAATGATAATAAATGTCACGCGGTTTCCGGTTTCAGTGTCCTATGGAGGGAGACGTCATTGCGTTCCGACAAATCCATAATAATTATATTCGCTACAACACATCTGCTGAGAAGATGCATTACCCCACGCCCATCGTCAGGCTTTGAGCACATACCCAATGTATATTCGTGTACCTATCAGAGTGGATTTCTTCAACAGAATTTTGCCAGAGGGCAACACTTTCAGTCGTTGCCAACCAAGGGTTCTTTTTCAGTGCGCCAAGTGCGTGCTGCACATGCCGGGACGTGAGTTTATCATCTCATCCCAGTGACTATATACAGACAGCTCAGTAGTTTGATTTTGTGATAACCAAATTTTCCTAATCGACATCGTAATTAAGATGGAAGAGACAGACATCGTTTTGCTACCACGAGATATCAAAAAAAAAGGGAGGCGGTGGAGAGGGGGGGAGGGGGGGGGGGGAGAAGAAAAGATGAGAAATTTGCAGAACAGAAAACGTGTCTATCTGGCAGCGGTTACGATAAATCACACATGGCGCCTAGCATCACCTACGGAGACCCCAGCAGTGAGGCAGATCGAGTCTCCTCCATATGGCGTGTTCCCTCACAGGGGACGTATTAATCAGCCAAGGGTTCTTTTTCAGTGCGCCAAGTGCGTGCTGCACATGCCGGGACGTGAGTTTATCATCTCATCCCAGTGACTATTAGACAGACAGCTCAGTAGTTTGATTTTCCAGCTAAACCTGACACAAAGGGTGAGACGGGGATTCGAACCCAGACCCTCACGAGCGAACTGACACAGAGTGAGCAGATAAGAGTCTGGACCACTCTACCACCTTCCTTCCCTGAGAGTGTGCAGACTTCACAAAATGTTTTGGACCGCTTCATTGAAGCTTGGTTTTAACTCACTCAGTACGGCCAGCCCTCTCTTCTCCTCTACACAGACCCTTCAGATGTCCAGTGGGTGTCTGAATGACCCAACCTTTAGCTTCCGTCGTCAGAATTGTGGTATTCTTTGTTAACATTCACCTCTTCAGTATAAGAGCCGTGTGCCGAAACTTCTGCACCATTTGCGGGCCTGCTGGTCAAGTGGGTAGAGCGCTGGATTCTCGCCCGAGTTTCGTGAGTTCGATTCCCACTGAACCTGGTGGGGTAAGGGTGGAGATTTTTCCGACCTCCCAGGTCAACATATGTGCTGACATACAAGTGCCTGAATCCCCTTCGTGTGTACGCACACGCAGAAGATCAGATACGTACGTTAAGGATCCTGTAATCCATTAGTGCGGTGGGTTATGGAAACAAGGACATACCCAGCATGCACACCCCCGGAAACGGATTATGGCTGCCTACATGGGTACGGTTGTACATGTAAAGCGTTACATGTCTGTGTGAGTGGGATGGTGGGGGTAAATAAACAAAACGATTGTACATGTAAAGTGTTGCATGTCTGTGAGAGTGGGGGTGTACGTGCGTGACTGAAACCTGATGGAATGACAAAGGAAACGAATGATGAGCGCCCAGTGGCTGTTGTCAGTCAGCTCTACCCAGCGTGGAAGCCTGTTGTGCAAATCGGTGTCTCCGCGTTTGTAAAGCGCTCATAGCTTGGTCTCGGACCGAGGATAGACGCTGTATAAATAATATCCATAGGTATCTATATCATCATCTCACCATGCTTTCAAGAAGGAGACTGTGAGTTTGCATATGGTCCCTAACTTTTTTTTAATGAAAGTATAGAATGGAAGATAACACACACACACACACACACACACACACACACACACACACACACACACACACACACACACACACACACACCATCTTATAAGGATCATAATCATCATGACTGCTAAGCATAATCATCAAAAAAAATATGATCATTATCTTTACGTTGAATTCTTCCCTTTGATAGTCAATACATGCTAGTGACAATATATCCAGCACCAATATGTGCAGTGAGAGTAAGAACATAATGTCGCCGGTGACAATATTGTATTTGTATTTGTTGTATTTGTATTTCTTTTTATCACAACAGATTTCTCTGTGTGAAATTCGGGCTGCTCTCCCGTGGGAGAGCGCGTCGCTACACTACAGCGCCACCCATTTTTTTGTATTTTTTCCTGCGTGCAGTTTTATTTGTTTTTCCTATCGAAGTGGATATTTCTACATAATTTTGCCAGGAACAACACTTTTGTTGCCGTGGGTTTTTTTACGTGTGCTAAGTGCATGCTGCACACGGGACCTCGGTTTATCGTCTCATCCGAATGACTAGCGTCCAGACCACCACTCCAGGTCTAGTGGAGGGGGAGAAAATATCGGCGGCTGAGCCGTGATTCGAACCAGCGCGCTCAGATTCTCTCGCTTCCTAGGCGGACGCGTTACGTGCGCTTAGTGCCTGCCACACACAAGACCTGGCTTTGGAAAAGCATGACACTTTAATTGGGGCCATTTTCATTTTGCTTGATACGTCTGCTGTTTTGTACTTTGTGAACCCGCTAGATATAATGTTGTCCAATATTATCCATATAGATGATAATGAAATATGTGGCTTTCCCGTTTGAATGTGTGTGTGTGTGTGTGTGTGTGTGTGTGTGTGTGTGTGTGTGTGTGTGTGAAAGAGAGAGAGAGAGAGAGAGAGAGAGAGAGAGAGAGAGACTGAACAATGATTGATTGATTTTGTTTATTCGAAAGACGCAAAGGCAGAAACATGAGTCGAAGCAACAAGAAAAACAGCAGCAAGAAAAAAAAAAGGAGAGGAACATCGCCATTGACAACAATAGCAGCAGCGACAACAATATCAACAACAACAACAACACGAATAAAAAAACAACACGAAAAACCAACAGAAGCTGCGCTGCAGCAGCAGCAACAGCAACAACAACAACAACAACAACAAGCTAAACAACTGTAGTTCCAATCCATCACTGGTGAGTGTGGACAACAGCGACAACGATAACAACAGCGACAACAATGACAACAGCAACAACAGGAGCGGCAGCAACAACAACGACAACAATAACAACAACGACAACAATAACAACAGCGACAACGACAACAATGACAACAGCAACATCAAGAGCGGCAGCAACAACAATACCAGCCACAACAATAACAACAGCCACAACAATAACAACAGCGGCAACAATAACATTAACAACAGCAGCAACAATAACAACAGCAACAACAATGAGAACAGCGACAACAATAACAATAACAACAGCGACAACAATAACAACAGCTACAACAATGACAACAGCCACAACAATGACAACAGCTACAACAATAACAATAACAACAGCAACAACAATAACAACAGCAACAACAATGACAACAGCCACAACAATGACAACAGCGGCAACAATAACAACAGCTACAACAATAACAACAGCGACAACAATGGCAACAGCTACAACAATAACAATAACAACAGCGACAACAATAACAACAGCTACAACAATAACAACAGCGACAACAATAACAACAGCGACAACAATAACAACAGCGACAACAATGACAACAGCGACAACAATAACAACAACGACAACAATAACAACAGCAACATCAAGAGCGGCAGCCACAACAATAACAACAGCGACAACAATAACAACGACAACAATAACAACAGCAACATCAAGAGCGGCAGCCACAACAATAACAACAGCGACAACAATGACAACAGCGACAACAATGACAACAGCGACAACAACAGCGACAAACAATGATAGCAGTGACAACAATAACAACAGCAACAACAAGAGTGGCAGCAACAACAACAACAAGTCAAACACCGACAGTTCCAATCCATCACCAGTGAGTGTGAACAAGAGATAATAATAACAACAGCAACAACAATGACAACAGCAACAACAAGTCAAACAACGATAGTTCCAATCCATCACCAGTGAATGTGAACAGGAGCATCAACAAGAGCAGCAGCAATAAGAGAACAGAGTAAGATGAAGACGTGGTCAGTCAAAGGGAGAATACTGCAGATACATCATATTGCTTTTTTGGCAAGTGTTATGTCCCTTCTATTACGGATTCAATTCTTCAGAGAATTTAACCCCTTTTGCCCCTATTTGGGTCGAGGGTGACAGAATAACAATATGTGCACGTTGAATCATAGCTTCAGTCCAGCAATATCAAACGAAACCGGCATAAAAAAAACCATGCCAACATTACATTTTATTTTAAATCAAACTTGAGGAATAATAGATCACTACATCTTTTTTTTTTTTTTAATCATTAAATACACTGACAAAACCAAAGAATGACGAATGTGTTAAATATTTACATTGTATTAGTCTGCTTTGAATCACAGCATTTTTCAGACATTCTCACACCAAATAAAAATCCATCCCAACAATTCCTATTGTACATCCTTTGTAAATTCTGTCTTCACTTTCTCATTAAGAATATTTTACCTATTTCCTTCTGCAGTTTATGGTTACTGCAACAGAATTTTGTTAAGGGATGTATGTATGTATGCATGTATGTATGCATATGTGTGTGTGTGTCTGTCTGTCTGTATGTATGTTTGTAATGATGCATATGTGTGTGTCTGTATGTAGATATTGTTAGAAGCAATACAAGTTACGTCTCTTATTCTTATAAACAGGTATTTAGATCTTTCTTCAACCGCTTTTCTCGACGACTGAACGTGTACGGTCACCTTAGACGTTGTAATACTTCTGCAAAAGAACTCCCGCAATAAATTGTCCGAGAAAACCCAAGACAATCATAACCAGGCATTTGAAATATTCTTGGTGAAGTTTAGCCATATTGAGGTGAAACATGTCTGAGAATCACTAAAGTGTAAAAAACAGAATAATTCAATGCTCTTCATGCAGTTACCGGCTGCACCGTTAATTAATCCTGATCAGAAACTTACCATTCTACATTTGGAAAGGACTGAAGTATGAAATATACCTGTTTCCGAGAATAACGTGTCTGACACTGTGTTTCAATGAAAATGGAAAGTTCGTTTGCAATTTTTCGAAGATTCCAGTTTAACCATATTTACATAACCATTTTCTGATAACAATATATAAGCACAGGTAATTTTTTGCTGTGTGCAATCAAGAAAACATGGCTGTATGGCGCGGTCACACGCCCTCTTGAATGTGGTCTAGCACGTTATTGAAACTCGTTTTATTAGAGTTCTGAGGCAAGAGTAATTCCAAGGTGTCTTTCTGTGTTTGTGAAGGAGATGTGTTGAGCACCAACTTTAACAGACAGTGGGAGATAACATGAGAATGGGACACTTGGAGGACAGAATAGGAAAGATTCACTTCTATCATTGTTCAGCTTCAGTGAGGTGTCTTCTTTTAACACACGGCGACGGAAACTTTGAAGCTATTCCTTGGCAGAACCAAGGATGACGTCAGCAGCCTGTCTGATGACGTCCCAACTGTACTTGACGTCAGAGCTGATGACGAAAGGCCCACAAATGGCGAGGCGGAGGAAATAGACGCCCTTCATCATGGCGGGTAGCAGGTAGATCTTGTGGTCCTCACGAAGCTTCTTCAGCAGACGTTCAGTCAGCGCGTTGGGGCCCTGGCCGACAGAAAGGGTCACTCACCTTCAATGAATGGTGGAACTGTGGCCTGGTGGTAGAGGGCCTGACAAGGAAGCCATTTTCCCAGGTTCGATTCCCGCACAGACCGTGATTTACTCCACCCTTCAGTGGACGGTGGTGTGCGTGCTAATGTTTTTGGAAGAGACGATAAATCGAGGTCCTGTGTATGTAGCGTGCATTGCAAACATGGCAACAAATCCGCTTTGGTAGTGAATCGAGTGTGCTTGCAGACAGACAAAGATGGCACTGCATTCAGGCTATTGGCTCCCTCTAGGGACAGCGGGCCGAAATTCACACACAGAAATCTGTTTTGACATCAAATCAATAAATACAACACGTACAATACAATACTGTGCAATACAATAAAATATGATACAATTCAATACAATGCAATGGACAGCAACACAGTGCAGTACAACACATTGGTCATATACAGGTTCCTCAGACCCATTTCTGCTTCACTTTGATTAAATCATGGTTTGATAAAAGAGAGAGAGAGTTTTACTGAGTGAACAAAACGTTCATTTCAAGGAGTTATAACAACTTAGTCAACCAGTTAAATTTCGTACGAAGTAAAAAGTTTCTTACAGAGAATCATTACCGTACATATGAGGGAGAGAGGAAGAGAGAGAGACAGGCAGAGAGAGAGAGAGATAAACTGACACACAGACAGACAGACGCAGAAAGAGGACGACAATAACGAGAATGACACATACACTTTCTCCTAGGGTAAAAATAACGACAATAACGAATGTGACACACTGACACACCTTCAGACGGAAGCACACGAGACCCATGATGACGTCAGCAAGGATTTCAAATCTGACGTCACTCCTCACCAGAGCCTCAAACTCATGGGCCATGGCCACGTCCTGGAACAAGGTGGGAGAGGGAGGTGTGTGTGTGTGTGCGTGTGTGTGTATGTGTGTGTGTGTGTGTGTGTGTGTGTGTCTGTTCGCGTGTGTGTGTGGTAGCGGGTGTGTGTGTGTGTGTGTGTGTGTGTGTCTTGTGTGTGTGTGTGTGTGTGTGAGTTTGTGTGTGTGTGTGTGTGTCTTGTGTGTGTGTGTGTGTGTGTTTATATTCGCTTCGTTGTTACCGTGAAGCGCTTCGAACCTAGCTAAGATAACTATACTGACGATGACAATGATGATGATGATGATGACGACCATCGCAGTGACAAGGTGTAAAGGTATGGAACAAAGATATACCCATCATATACAATTACAAACACATTCATGGCAGAAATTTAGTTTGATATTTAATCAAGTAGGCTACATAAGTGTATGAGAGTACATGCGCCCCCCCCCCCCTCCCTCCCCCACACACACACCTTCCAACACACGCGCCCCCCTCCTCCGCCACCAGCCACAGACAGACAGACAGACACACACACACACACACACACACACACAGTGCCGACTGACATGACGGATGAAGTTCTGCAGTGCCGTCAGACCGTGGAGACGCAGAACAAACCACACCTTGATGGCTCGGCACGGTTTGCTGGTGGCTGAGATCTGCCAGTGCTGACACACACAACACGCTTCATTGAACTGGGACTCTGTGTGTGTGTGTGTGTGTGTGTGTGTGTGTACTTGTGTGTGTGTGTGTATGTGTGTGTGTTTGTACTTGTGTGTGTGTGTGTGTGTGTGTGTGTGTGTGTGTGTGTGTGTGTGTGTGTGTGTAAACGTTGAAGAAAGATGTAAACATAGGTAAAATGGTAGGAAAAGATAACATCAAACAACCAAATCAAATGTCCTATTGGTCAATCATCAAACCTTCTGCAACAGCAGATAACACCTTGAAATCATCCTAAATACATCCAAAAGAACGTTCAGAAAAAAAAAATAGTAAAAACGATTTCAAACTCTGACATTAAAGCACTACGTGTTTGCTGGAGATAAGTTCTCCACATCTGCATTTCACATCTTTGCTGAACATTGTCACAAAAAGCGTTCAGCTCCATCCTGTACGATAATGCATGAATCTGCTTTCATCTGATTAAATTACTGTACGTACTTGACAGATTGATTGTTTTGAGTTTATAAACATTAGTTACATTATCACTTCAAACGTTCCTATTTTGCTCGTATATTTCCGTGTTCCACGATGCTTCTAAAAGTAACCCGTCGCCCTCTTGTATAGAAAAACACACGTAAAGTTCTGTGGTTCCCTGTACGTGTTTTGCACTTTTTCTTGCAGCCCTGTCAGCACATTCATTGTTGAAAAGACCAAGGTGTGAAGGAACACAGCAAAAAATAACATGTGTTCCTGTCAAACTCAAAGACGTACAAACTGACTGATTTCTATCATAACCTTGGACATGTTCCTACAGTTTGATGAGTTTAAAGCATATAATAATGATTTGGAATCAACGCAAAATAGGATTTGTAAAAAGGCAAACTGGAATATCAAGATTATAATTTAGAGCCATAATGAATTTTGAATATTGATCGATTTTTTTTTATCACTCATTATAATATGAACATTCAGTTTTTAGTTCTGGTATGACAAAAGCTTAACCTGATTGATGATTGTTAAGAAGTGAGCCGTTTGTGTAAACATGCAAATGATCACAGTATTTATTCTGGCGGTCGGGTGGGGGGGGGGTAATCGTACTTCCGTTGCCATAATATTAGGATGTTCATTCTTAATCATGTCAGTATGATTAATATCAAAATGTGCTTTACTCATCTCCCAAGAGGCGCATGGATTTACAGTTTGCTGTGTGTCTACATCATCTGCATGTTTGGTGCACATCTGTTATGCATCTGTGGGTGTATGTGTGAATGTGTGTCTCCATGTTTTACATTTATTTGCTTATTTAGCATCATTGTTGTCTTTTTTTTCTTTTCTTTTTTATTATTGTTATTATTATTACTTAAAAAAAAAAAAAAATATATATATATATATATTGTTTTATGTACGCTCATAGTTCACTTCATCAAGTTTTTGCGCCTTATACATATTAGTAGTAGTAGTAGTAGTTTTTATGTATTTATCTATTATTTATTCACCCTTTTTTTCTTTTCTTTTTTCTCAAGGCCTGACTAAGCGCGTTGGGTTACGCTGCTGGTCAGGCTTCTGCTTGGCAGATGTGGTGTAGCGTATATGGATTTGTTCGAACGCAGTGACGCCTCCTTGAGCTACTGAAACTGAAACTGAAACTACATCATCTGTATTAATTTCAGACTTTGGGGAAAACAGTTGACACCGATGTGCCAGCGGGCGTTAATAAGATATATGTTTAGCTCTTTTCGGGAAATTCTTTTCCGATGCAATTCTTACTTTGTGTGTGTGTGTATGTGTGTGTGTGTGTGTGTGTGCGTGTGTGTGCGTGCGTGCATGCGTGTTTGTGTGTGTGTATGTGTGTGTGTGTGTGTGTGTGTGTGTGTGTGTGTACCTTGGAATGCACAGTGCAATAAATTATAAAATTACTACATGATATTTGGCGAGTTTTTAATAGTTCGTTATTTTTTTGTTGCTGTTTTTATCACATGTCATAATCATCAACCCCCAGCCTCAAAGGTCTGATACCGCTCCTCCTGAAACTCAGGTGGGTTTTTTTTACGAATTAGTTGCGTTAGTTTATTATGCACACTGTAAATTAATATGTTTAGCTAGGCATTGTGTTTATGAACAATAAATGCACAGATAGAGATGGTACTATATATGTGTGTCTGTAGGAATGTAAGCATTTGTGTCTGACCCCACCTATCCTCCCTACACCATCTCATCTTTACCATTCTAGTTGATTATATATATATATATATATATATGTGTGTGTGTGTGTGTGTGTGTGTGTGTGTGTGTGTGTGTGTGTGTGAACCTGTGCACAGTTATATTGTGGTCTCGTGTGTCTTGAATAAAGTTCTTTTTAATATCATCATCATCATCATCATTAGTAGTAGTAGTAGTAGTAGCAGAATTATCATCATTATCATTATTATTATCATCATCATCATTAGTAGTAGCTGTAGAATTATTATCATTAATATGATTATTATTATTATTATTGTTATACATGACATGCTTCACTGGACTGCAAGTGCTGAAAGAATCACGCTCAAGTGCCACTTAATTATCACTTTTGGTCAACTATTAGGCTGTCCCTTTAAGAACGGAGAGAGAGGGGGGAGGGAGAGAGACGGGGGGGTGTGGGGGTCGGCTGGAGGGATGGGGGGGGGGGGGGGGTCGGACAGAGACAGAGGCACGTTCTCCTGTAACAATGCTGGGGTGACGAACAGTATGACGTCAGCTTACCCGGAAGTCCGGCATGACGTCACCGCCCATGGTCTGCGTCAGATACTCAATGTCCACCACAAAGTTGTTCTGTAAATAGTCTGTGTTCTTCACCCTGCACACACACACACACACACACACACACAGAGTTGTTGTGTAAAGAGTCGGTATTCTTCACCCTACACACACCCACACACACACACACACACACACACATACACACACACACACACACACACACACACACACACACACACACACACACACACACACACACACACAAAACACACACACACACACACACACACACACAAAACACACACACACACACACACACACACACACACACACACACAACACACACACACACACACACACACACACACACACACACACACACACACAAAACACACACACACACACAACACACACACACAAAACACACACACACACACACACACACACACACACACACACACACACACACACACACACACACAAGACATACGCACAGAGCGTGAAAATTGACAGAAAAACTAACAGACAGAGAAACCAACAAACCAACAGACAGACCGATCAACAGACAGACCAACGGGCAGATAGACAGATCGACAGACCAACAGACAGACAGAAAGACATACCAACAGACAGACAGACAGACCAACAAGCAGACAGACAAACCAACAGACAGACAGACCGACAGACAGACAGACCAACAGACAGACAGACCGACAGACAGACAGACCAACAGACAGACCGACAGACAGACTAACAGACAGACCGACACACCAACAAACAGACAGACAGACCGACACCAACAGACAGACCAACTGACAGACCGACAGACACACATACAGACAGTCCAACAGACCAATAGACAGACCGACAGACACACAGACAAACCGACAGACAGACTAACCGACACACAAACTAACAGACCAGGAGCACCACACTCAGCCTCACCTCCTGTCAGGTCCACTTACCATAGGGGAGAGCACTCGTAGGTCACTTTGAGCCATTTGTGGGCGTTGAGGTTGAACGACGTGGCGTACTGTGGAACAGATGAAGGAAGGAAGGAAGGAAGGAAGGAAGGAAGGGAGGGAGGAAGGAAGGAAGGGAGGAATGCAGGGAGGGAGGGAAGAAGGAAGGAAGGGAGGGAGGGAAGAAGGAAAGGAAGAAGGAAGGGAGGGAGGGAAGAAGGGAGGGAGGGAAGAAGGAAGGGAGGGAGGGAGGAAGGGGAGAAGGAAGGGAGCGAGGGAAGAAGGAAGGAAGGATCGGAGGGAAGAAGGGAGGGAGGGAGGGAAGAAGGAAGGAAGGAAGGGAGGGAGGGAGGGAAGAAGGAAGGTAGGTAGGGAGGGAGGGAGGGAAGAAGGAAGGAAGGGAGGGAGGGAAGAAGGAAGGAAGGGAGGGAAGAAGGAAGGAAGGGAGGGAAGAAGGAAGGGAGGGAGGGAGGGAAGGAAGGAAGGAAGGGAGGGAGGGAAGGAGGGAGGGAGGGAGGGAGGGAAGAAGGGAGGGAGGGAAGAAGGGAGGGAGGGAAGAAGGGAGGGAGGGAGGGAAGAAGGAAGGGAGGGAGGGAGGGAGGGAGGAAGGGGGGCTGATCAACTGACTCAATCTCAACACTCAACGAGGGATATTTGAGACCAAAGCACCTGACGGGCGTAACAGCCGGGTTCGAATCCTTGTCACGGCGCCTGGAGGGGGTGAGGGGGTGGGGGTGACGCTTATACAATTAATCACAGGAATCAAACACACGGCTGTAGGTTCAAGAAAGGCCATGGCCCCCCATTTGAAGGGGTTACACAATAAATAAGACTTTTGAATAAGAATGCGCACATGAAGATAATACACGTAATTCATGAATACTGTATATTTGAACGATATCATGATATCAACTCATATTGCTTCTCATCTGAAATGACTTATAGAGAAACACTGCAAAGTTTTTACTTCAGGGGGCACTGCCACCAAAAAGGCGTGGATGATGATGCAGCACAAAAAGTCCATGCCATGAATGTGTTAAATCGGATGAAGCTTATTTCGAGGTCTTCTCAAGACTGAGATGGCTATGCACGGTGACTAATTCCCACCCATATTTATACACACTCACACTGTTTGTTTGTTTGTTTGTTTTTTTCTTGTTGTTTTTTTATGCAACCTCTCATCTAGAAAAAGAGAGAGAAAAAAGTGTCTCCGTCCAATATCAAGCGTGTGCTCTCACCTCCACTCCATCCAACAAGGGACGAAACTCTGGACAGATGAAGGCACTTCCGGCATAGGCAGCATCCACGTGCATCCACATGTTGTGTTCCTCACCTGAGAGATAGAGTTGTGTGTAAGGGGTTGATCCATGCGCAAAATGAAAATAACATTAACACACACACACACACACACACACACACACACACACACACACACACACACACACACACAATCACTTTAGTGAACTGACGTTAAATTAAGTACCAACCAACACACACACTTACAAACACATTTTCCGAAAATTTGACATTGTTGTTTTCTGTCCAACCGACCACACAGGGCCATATCGTGAATGCTCAACTGAACGAACATTCAACCTTGTTGCACACATGATTGTAGCGTCCGGAAAACTAAACCTGCAAAACCACCCAGTTCATGGAACATTATCTTAACCTCCTCAAGGCAAATAAAGATTAGGATGTCAGCACTTCCACATAAATTTGTCATCACAAGATTAACAAAATAAATAAATAAATGTTTTACTAAAACGTAAAGGAAAGAGTAAAACGCTTCAGAACCACACACACACACAAAATACATTAAAAGGCCATGAAAAAAATTATAGGCTATGTGGTCAAATATTTACTACTGCAGAGTGGACAGCTAGTGCCCATCCCAGTCTTTACAATGTCACTACCTGATCGTCAGAACAGAACAGAACAGAACATATAGTACATCATAGACTGCAGAAAAGAGTGGTTTGGCTTTTGGGGGAAAAAAACAAAACAAACAAACAACAACAAAAGAAATGGAAATGGAAGACAGACAGCAAGGTACGGTAATGATAGAACGCTATCGATTCCATCTGAGAAAAAAGTACTTCAACCAGCTGAAAGAGGTTCAGTTTTCAGTTTCAGTAGCTCAAGGAGGCGTCACTGCGTTCGGACAAATCCATATACGCTACACCACATCTGCCAAGCAGATTATTGACCAGCAGCGTAACCCAACGCGCTTAGTCAGGCCTTGAGAAAAAAAAAATTTTTTTAATTAAATAATAATAATAATATAATAAAATAATAATAATAGATAAATGCATAAAAAAAGAACTACTACTACTAATAATAATATGTATAGGGCGCAAAAACTTGGTGGAGTCAACTATAGGCGTACAAAAAAAAAAGAAAAAAAAGAAAAAGATAAAATAAAATAAATAAATATATATATTTTTTAATTATAATTATAATTATTATTTAGCTAGTTATTTAGACAACAACAGACAACGAAGAAAGAAGAAATGAAAAAGACAAAAACAAAAGAGTGCAGCAGAAAAGAGGAAATTTCTCGCACAGAATTCCCAGAAGGTTGGAAACACACGCTGGAACACACACTGTTTGAACAACCAACACTCACAGCAGGCCTGATGGATGGCATACTCACAGAGAGGTCCCAGTTCCTTCAAGTTGTCAAAGGCACACGTGGCTGTGGAGCCGAGTGTTGCGCACAGCTGAAATTGTATGAATGTACTGTTGTCTCCCTTGATACTAGAAATAGCAAACATAATGTACGCATGGATTTATTTGTCTCCCTTGACATCTCAAAACGGGGTCACAGGATTGCCAATCATCAGATCAGATTCGATTGATTTGTCTCCCTTGATACTTTGAGCAGGATGAAAGGACTTATTATTGTGGGAGGGAACTCATTCATCATCCTAATTGGTAAAATAACGTCAAAAGTGTTTTTATCATTTTTCATTACTAAAATTGGTTCAGAGGATTTGAAATGAATTCCGAAAGTTCTTATGTACGTGGTGGATGTGTAGATGAGGGCAGTGGGGGGAGGAGAGGTGGGAGTTGAGGGGGGGGGGGATGCTGTAGACCGCCGTTTTGTCATCCGTGACATTTTTGGTAGGACAGAGTTGCACTATGACAACATGACAACCACCTCTTCAGCAACTTTTGAATATCTTAATAATCGACATATGTACAGCGCCTGTTTTCGATCAGAGAACAAATTCTAAGCGCTTTATGAATGGAGTCATTTCCACAACAGGCTGCCTACCTGCGTGGAGCCCACTGTCAGCTGAGTTCAGACGTTCGCATTCCTTCACCGTGTCCTTCAGTCAGGCTTTTAATTACGCGCACACTTACACATATATATCAGTGGATTTTTCTTCAGAATTTTGCCAGGGACAACCCTTTTGTTGCCGTCAGTCGGCTCTTCTCAGGTAGACAGCCTGTTGTGCAAATGACCCAGAGCTTGCAAAGCGCTTAGAGCTTGGTCTCCGACCGAGGATAGGTGCTATGTAAGTATCCATATCATTCATTCATTCATAAGAGACAGAGGCAGAAAGAGACTGACAGACAGAGAGACAGACAGACAGAGTGAGAGAGAAGAGTGACATTCAGACGATGACAAAACGACAGACAGACAAAGAACGAAGAAACAAAGTCACATAGAAAGGAGTAAGTCCGTTGCCCAAATCCTCCAATATGGCCGCCTTCAGAGTGGCTCCGCGCAGCGCCCCCTTGTGGTCAGTCTCCAGAGTGCGCATGCGTACTCCGCCCACCATCCCTGCCCTGATCACTGCTGTGTGAGCCTGAGGAGTGAAATGATGATGATGATGATGATGATGGTGGTGATGATAATGATGATGATGGTGATGATGGTGATGATGATGATGATGATGGTGATGATGATGATGATTATGATGGTGATGATGATGCATCGATGATGATGATGGTGATGATGATTATGATGGTGATGATGATTATTATGGTAATGGTGATGATGGTGATGATGATGGTGATGGTGGTGATGATTATGATGGTGATTATGATTATTATGTTGATGGTGATGATGATGATGATGATGATGATGGTTATGATGATGATGGTGATGGTGATGATGATGATTATGATGGTGATCATGATTATTATGGTGATGGTGATGATGATGATGATGGTAGTGGTGATTATGGTGATGATGATGGTGATGATGATTATTGTGAACATGAATGATACACTAACATTGATACTGACTACAAGAATTGCAAAAATAATAATGATAAAAAGAAGAAGAATATGATGGTGATGATGATTATTGTGAACTATGAATGACATACTAATATTGATAGTAACAACAACAACAACAATAATAATAACAATAATAATAAGAAGAAGAAGATGATGATGATGATGATGATGATGGTGATTATTATTATTGCTTTCATAATACCAGCGTAACGTTAAGATACATGACATAAAAATCAAACACACGGAGACACAGACACAGACACAGACACACACACACACACACACACACACACACACACACACACACACACACACACACACACACACACACACACACACACACACACACACACAATCAATAGTCAAACTGTGAATGAACCCACCACTGATCCTTCCGTCACTACAACGCCCCAGCTGCTTTCCATTCTGACACCTGACAGGTTACCTCTGGCACCATGATTGACACCTGCTTCTCTGAGTTCCTGGATGTTTATCTGATCACCATAATACCCCATCTCCTTCTCTGAGTTCCTGGATGTTTACCTGATCACCATAATACCCCATCTCCTTCTCTGAGTTCCTGGATGTTTACCTGATCACCATAATACCCCATCTCCTTCTCTGAGTTCCTGGATGTTTACCTGATCACCATAATACCCCATCTGCTTCTCTCAGTTCCTGGATGTTTACCTGATCACCATAATACCCCATCTGCTTCTCTGAGTTCCTGGATGTTTACCTGATCACCATAATACCCCATCTGCTTCTCTCAGTTCCTGGATGTTTACCTGATCACCATAATACCCCATCTGCTTCTCAGAGTTCATAAATGTTTACCTGATCACCATAATACCCCATCTGCTTCTCTGAGTTCCTGGATGTTTACCTGATCACCATAATACCCCATCTGCTTCTCTGAGTTCCTGGATGTTTACCTGATCACCATAATACCCTATCTGCTTCTCTGAGTTCCTGGATGTTTATCTGATCACCATAATACCCCATCTGCTTCTCTGAGTTCCTGGATGTTTACCTGATCACCATAATACCCCACCTGCTTCTCTGAGTTCCTGGATGTTTACCTGATCACCATAATACCCCACCTGCTTCTCTCAGTTCCTGGATGTTTACCTGATCACCATAATACCCCATCTGCTTCTCTCAGTTCCTGGATGTTTACCTGATCACCATAATACCATCTGCTTCTCTCAGTCCCTGAATGTTTACCGGATTATCTTAATACCCCATCTGCTTCTCTGGGTTCCTGGATGTTTAGCTGATCACCATAATACCCCATCTCCTTCTCTGGGTTCCTGGATGTTTACCTGATCACCATAATACCCCATCTGCTTCTCTGAGTTCCTGGATGTTTACCTGATCACCATAATACCCCATCTGCTTCTCTGAGTTCATAAATGTTTACCTGATCATCATAATACCCCCTGCTTCTCTGAGTTCCTGGATGTTTACCTGATCACCATAATACCCCATCTGCTTCTCTCAGTTCCTGGATGTTTACCTGATCACCATAATACCCCATCTGTTTCTCTCAGTTCCTGAATGTCTACCTGATCACCATAATACCCCATCTGTTTCTCTCAGTTCCTGAATGTCTACCTGATCACCATAATACCCCATCTGTTTCTCTCAGTTCCTGGATGTTTACCTGATCAACATAACTGACACATGTTTCTATGAGTTCCTGGATGTTTACCTGATCACCATAATACCATCTGTTTCTGTCAGCTCATGAATGTTTACCTGATCACCATAATACCCCATCTGCTTCTCTCAGTTCTGGATGTTTACCTGATCACGGTAATACTACCTGCTTCTCTCGGTTCCTGGATGTTTATCTGATCACCATAATACCATCTGTTCCTCTCTTTTTGTGGATGTTTACCTGATCACCATTATGCCATCTGTTTCGCTGAGTTCTCGATGTTTACCTGATCACCATAATACAATCTGCTTCTGTCAGTTCCTGGATGTTTACCTGATCACCTTAATACCCCACCTGCTTCTCTCTTTTTTCTGGATGTTTACCTGATCACCATTATACCATCTGCTAATCTTGCGTTATGCTACCTCCATGACATATCAAATCGTTGATATCATCCGTGCATTCAATTACAGGAGTATATAACAGGTGGTATATGAATAAAATAAAAAATAAATAAATAAAAAAAACCAACTGATCGTATGGTAAATGGTCCATACTACTGTAATTAATCATATTATTTTGAGTAGCTGGAAAACTGAAAGGCAGAGAGTAGCACGGAGAGTACCTGCCGCCAAAGTGACAGTTAAATCTAAAAATCCGTGAACGAACTTCACGTGCCAAAAGTAACCAGCCCACTGTGATAAGATAGAATGGCAAACACGGGTATGGCACAAAATACTCTCACGTTCCAGATTACAGGCACTGTGCATGCGGTGAAAAGCACGCGCACACAGAAAGACACACACGGAAAAGAGAGCAAGCGAGAGAGGGAGGGGAGAGGTGGGGGGGCCTGGGGAAAGAGGGGCGTGGGGGGTGAGGGGCGTCCAAGAGACCAATAGACACCTGATCAGAGCAGTACGCCACCAGTCTGTCAGTCACGTGACCAAGCGTGACGTCAGGCTGGGTCCGCTGCTGTGTCCTGAAGGTCAGTGTTCTGGCGGCCAGCAGACAGGTCAGTATGGCTCCACTGGCGTTCGCCTGACCACACACACACACACACACACACACACACACACACACACACACACACACACACACACACACACACACACACTTTCTTTTTCTTGTCACATTTATAAATGTATACAGTTTGAACACGTTCACACGCATATAAACACATACACTGCACACACTTTTCCCCGTGTAAAATCACTTTTGTGAACAGACGTTAAATCGTTGATCAGCCAACACACACACACACACACACACACACACACACACACACACACACACACACACACAGATATATATATATATATATATATAGCTTGTCAATATATCGGGTGTCCCCCAAAAAAGTGAACCGCTTTTTGACAAGTATTTTCTCAGTAACAGAGAAGCCGAATTCATTGAAAACTTTCACACAGTGACCTCAGGGTATCATTAACAAGGCTGCAGAATATCTAAAAGTTGATCAGCCAACACACACACACACACACACACACACACACAGATATATATATATAGATATAGATATAGATATCTTGTCAATATATCGGGTGTCCCAAAAAAAGTGAACCGCTTTTTGACAAGTATTTTCTCAGTAATAGAGAAACCGAGTTCATTGAAAACTTTCACACAGTAACCTTAGGGTATCATTAACAAGTCTGCAGAATATCTAAAAGTTCGGACACAAATTATTCGAGTATTGTCAAATTCAAAACAGTATGTCAAATAATCCAATATCAGAGCTGTGCAATGTGACCTTCATCATGTTCATGCCAGCTGCCAGGTGTTGGCATCTGTCAACCAGTGTCAGTCTAAAAATAGCCTGTGTGGGTATCAAGTCTTTTTTTTTTTTTTATTGTCGTATGTATCCAAAATCAGTTCTGTCCAAAGTTTCAATTTGGAAGGATCAACCATGCCTTTCAGTGAAAGTGGTACGGTTTCAAGGAGAAAGGCTGGGGTGGAAGAAGGATCGTAAAGGAATTTCCAGGCAAGGGGTGGAGTCATGTCAATGTAAATGGACTTATCGCTAAAATACGCGCTACAGGGTCAGTTGCACGTAAAATTAGCAGTGGGAGACCCAAGACTGCATGTTCGGAGGAGAACAAGGACCGTGAACCGATTCAATCCCAGGAGGAAAGTCCAGGGACCCACAAATCCCTTAGAGAAGTTGCAAGCGATTTACAAGTGAGCAAGTCTTCTGTGCAAAGAATGGCGAAAGAACTGGAACTGAAGCCCTTCAAGAGGATACGGGTATCAAGGAGGGACCAAAATGTTAAAGGGAAAAGAAATACTCGCTGCCGTAACTTGAATGACCGCTGCTCGGCCACTGATGTGAAAAGGATCGTTTTCACAGACGAGAAAGACTTTACGTTAGAAAAAGCTAAAAATCGCCAAAACGATCGCGTTTATGGGAAACGGAAACGAGATATTCAGCCATCTCGCCTCTATCATGAGACTTCTAGATTTTCAAAAAAGATAATGGTTTCAGCTGGAGTATTCTGGAAAGGAAAAACAAACATTCATTTTATTGACACTGATAGACCCAGGGTTAATAATGAAAGCTACATTCAGTTACTGGATCACAATCTTCCCCCGGATTGTAGGCGTCTTTATCCTGGAAACAAATACGTGTTTCAGCAAGATGGGGCTCCTTCACACACAAGCAGGGTAACCCAGGCCCATCTGTAGGAGGCTACACCAGAATTCATCAAGAAGGATGAATGGCCTCCACAAAGTCCTGACTGTAACCCAATGGATTATGCCATATGGGACTCTCTGAAGGAAAAAGTTTACCGGGGAGTGAGAGACAAATTGACCGAGCAGGCGTTTAAGGACAGGATAATTATGTCATGGGAGGAGATATCGCTGCAAGAAATAAGTAAGAGCATTTCTGCTTAGAAGAAATGGCTTCGTTTAGTCGTGGAGGAAGATGGAGGTCACATTGAGCGTAAACTGAAATAAGTGAGTTTTCCTCTGATACTGGATTTTTTGACATTCTGTTTTAAATTTGACAATACTCGCATAATATATGTCCGAACTTTTAGATATTTTGCAGACTTGTTGATGATACCCTAAGGTGACTGTGTGAAAATGTTCAATGAATTCGGTTTTTCTATTACTGAGAAAATACTTGTCAAAAAGGGGTTCACATTTTGGGGGACACCTGATACACACACACACACACACACACACACACACACACACATATATATATATATATATATATATATATATATATATATATATATATATATATGAAAGTCACCACCTCCATGATTCCTCCTCCTTTTCCAGGGTGGGAGAAGAGAAAGAAGGGAGGTAAGTGAAGCATCTGGGCCAACCAGTCCATCGTGATCATTTCCAGTTCCACACCCATGGGACAGGATTCCTGTCGGCAGGATTAACACACACTCTTCACAGCGAGAACAACAACAACACCACCAACAAGAGCAGCAGCCATGACAACGACGACACCAACCACAAGGTTATCCAGTCCAACAAGGCCGTTCCCACTTTCACACTCATGAGGCACATCTAAATACGTGCCAGTCCATTATTGTCATCTGTGTACTTCTAATGCAAGCACGGCATATCTGTTCTTCTTATGATTAACATCAACAATACCCCACTCACCACCACCCACCCACCCACCCACCCCCGTCACACACACACACACACACACACACACACACACACACACACACACACACACACACACACACACACACACGTAAAACAACCTTGAAACTCCCAAAACGAAAACAAGAATGGAAATAACATCAAAACCATCAAATCCATCATCGTCATTTTTAAATCGCCACACATAATTATGGGGATTGTCTCCTGTTGTATAACAACAACAGCTACAACATCCTCACCATCACCAACATAATAATAGTCATAGTCATTTTTTAATTATTATTATTATTATTATTATTATTACTACTACTACCTTTTTCTATATTATAATTATTATCTATTTATTTATTTATTTATTTATGTAAGCTTATCTATTATTTATTCCCCCTTTTTTCTTTTTCTTTTTTCTTTTTTTCTCAAGGCCTGACTAAGCGCGTTGGGTTACGCTGCTGGTCAGGAATCTGCTTGGCAGATGTGGTGTAGCGTATATGGTTTTGTCCGAACGCAGTGACGCCTCCTTGAGCTACTGAAACTGAAACTGAAACAGTCATCGAGGTCAACGTCATCATCATCGTGAAATCCATACTGTCGCCAGGTGACTCACCCAGAAACTCCCAATGCAGCCAGTGGCGTCGGTCAGAATGTCGCCCAGCAGGGAGGGGAAGGAGAACCCGAAGGTCCAGTAGGCATGGAATTTTGGAGACCGGTAGTGAAGCACCTGGCAAAAGAACAATTTCCATTGTAAGCGGTGGTTTTTCACCGCACACAAAAAAAAACAACGCAAACAACCCAGTGTGTGTGTGTGTGTGTGTGTGTGTGTGTGTGTGTGTGTGTGTGTGTGTGTGCGCGTGTGTGTGTGTGTGTGTGTGTGTGTGTGTGTGTGTGTGTGTGCGTGTGCGTGCGTGTGTGCATGCGCGCGCGTGTATGTGTGTGTGTGTGTGTGTGTGTGTGTGTGTGCGTCTGTGAACAGAATAGAAGAGAATGGAAAAGAATAGAATACTTTAATGTCACAAGATGTCAAGGTTTATAGGACACAATACAAGACAAACTTTATAATTATATGACTTTTAGGCCTGTGCACAAATCTCTCTCTGAAAACTATGTCAAAACTGGGGGTGGGGGCGGGGATGGGGGGATATAGGGAGTGGGGTAACTGGGAGTAATATTAAGATATAACTTTTAGCTCTCACGGTCATTTTTCATGAAATTTAATTCACCATCACTGATGCGGCCTCACGTACATGTCCAGAACGTTGGGTTGGCGCTAAGGTCTGGCGTGTGGTCCTTTTAATTTCGTTTTTCTATCTTTTGTTTTTTAAGTTAATTAAGGTACTAAGTATATGTATCAGCCCACACATTTTGTGTGAAGATGATGTGGTGTATAGTATATGTATCAGTGCACACATTTTGTTGTAAGATGACGTGGTGTACAGCATATGTATCAGTCCACACATTTTGTTGTAAGATGATGTGGTGTATAGTATATGTATCAGTCCACACATTTTGTTGTAAGATGATGTGGTGTATAGTATATGTATCAGTCCACACATTTTGTTTTAAGATGATGTGGTGTATAGTATATGAATCAGCCCACACATTTTGTGTTAAGATGATGTGGTGTATAGTATATGAATCAGCCCACACATTTTGTGTTAAAATGATGTGGTGTACAGTATATGTATCAGTGCACACATTTTGTTGTAAGATGATGTGGTGTATTGTATATGTATCAGCCCACACATTTTGTTGTAAGATGACGTGGTGTACAGCATATGTATCAGTCCACACATTTTGTTGTAAGATGATGTGGTGTATAGTATATGTATCAGTCCACACATTTTGTTTTAAGATGATGTGGTGTATAGTATATGTATCAGTCCACACATTTTGTTTTAAGATGATGTGGTGTATAGTATATGAATCAGCCCACACATTTTGTGTTAAGATGATGTGGTGTATAGTATATGAATCAGCCCACACATTTTGTGTTAAAATGATGTGGTGTACAGTATATGTATCAGTGCACACATTTTGTTGTAAGATGATGTGGTGTATTGTATATGTATCAGCCCACACATTTTGTTGTAAGATGACGTGGTGTACAGCATATGTATCAGTCCACACATTTTGTTGTAAGATGACGTGGTGTACATTATATGTATCACTCCACACATTTTGTTTTAAGATGATGTGGTGTATAGTATATGTATCAGTCCACACATTTTGTTTTAAGATGATGTGGTGTACAGTATATGTATCAGTCCACACATTTTGTTTTAAGATGACGTGGTGTATAGTATATGTATCAGTCCACACATTTTGTTTTAAGATGATGTGGTGTATAGTATATGAATCAGTCCACACATTTTGTGTTAAGATGATGTGGTGTATAGTATATGTATGAGTCCACACATTTTGTTTTAAGATGATGTGGTGTATAGTATATGTATCAGTCCACACATTTTGTTTTAAGATGACGTGGTGTATAGTATATGTATCAGTGCACACATTTTGTTGTAAGATGATGTGGTGTACATTATATGTAACAGCCCACACATTTTGTTTTAAGATGATGTGGTGTACAGCATATGTATCAGTGCACACATTTTTTTGTAAGATGACGTGGTGTATAGTATATGTATCAGCCCACACATTTTGTGTTAAGATGATGTGGTGTATAGTATATGTATCAGTCCACACATTTTGTTTTAAGATGATGTGGTGTATTGTATATGTATCAGTCCACACATTTTGTGTTAAGATGATGTGGTGTATAGTATATGTATCAGTCCACACATTTTGTTTTAAGATGATGTGGTGTATAGTATATGTATCAGCCCACACATTTTGTTTTAAGATGATGTGGTGTACAGCATATGTATCAGTCCACACATTTTGTGTTAAGATGATGTGGTGTATAGTATATGTATCAGTGCACACATTTTGATGTCTCCACAAAAAAACCGCAACTGACATTGCTGATTCATGTCGAAACGAGCTGTTACCGCTGACTCAATGGGCCGTTTGGAGCTGTCATGGTACATCCAATTAACTGCCTTTATTTGTTATTGCTTCTGTGACATGTGCAATCTTTTGAAAGAAAGGATAGCTGCACGGGGGGGGGGGGGGGGGGGGGGTGAAAAAAAGAAAAATCGTAAATGTACACACATAAATTAAACTGATGCTACATTTGTTCACCTTCATTTTCGTTTTCTTTTTTTAAGTAGAGGTGGGCATGTCTTGGCATATAGCGTGTATTCAGAAATTGTCATGATGATAATTAGCAGACAAAGAGAAGGAGATTACGTTAACTTTCAACATTAAATGTTTAGAGCTTGTGAAAAAAAAAAAACCCAACTACAGCTCGAAATGTTGGTATATCAGGCATACCTGCATTTCAGCTGCGCACCCTACCCTACTTACCAACACCCACGGCGGTGCCCAAGTCAGCAGCACTGTGCTGTGCTGTGTTTCGAGTATTGAGTGCAGACGGTTCACAATAACAGTTTCAGTTTCAGTTTCAGCAGCTCAAGGAGGCGTCACTGCTTTCGGACAAATCCATACACGCTACACCACATCTGCCAAGCAGATGCCTGACCAGCAGCGTAACCCAACGCGCTTAGTCAGGCCTTGAGAAGAAAAATAGATAAAGAAATTAAAAAAATCAATAAAAAAAATAAATAAATAAATAAATAACACAGTAACACAAAATAAATAACACAATAATCACAGTAACAGTCTGGTTCTGGTTGGAGAGGTAAGAGCTGACCACAAGAGAACCGTGCCAGACACACCAGCAGTATGGGAGAGTCGGTTTATCAAAATGGTATGATCAGTGGTGTCAAGGGCTGCTGACAGATCAAGAAGAGAAAGAAGAGAAATATCTTCTTTTTTTTTGTCCAGGAAAAAAAAGAAGATTTTCTCTTCTTTCCTTCTCTTCTTGTATTTATTTCACGGACTGGCCGAATGAGTATATCTAAAGAAGACGACGTTTACTTTGTGCTGTGATGCCCAGTACTAAGAGATCGTGGAGAACAGTTGATTCCAGTTAAATACTGTCAATAACCTTGCCTGTGTACACTTATCATGTTAATGTCATCAACAAATGAAAAGACTGCCATGTTGTTCGCTCTTTATCTGTATAAAACGCTCAAAGGGAAAATTGTATATGTTACATCACGAAGACTTTTGAATGTAAGACTTCGGGATTTTATTGGATATCCCCCTTCAAAGGGGCTGTGGCCTATATGAATAAACCATCCCAATCAATCAATCAATCTGTGTGTGTGTGCGTGTCTGTCTGTATGTCTGTCTGTCTCACACATACACATGCGAGTGTGCACTATCACACTGAGTAAAACTTAAAACACACACAGACACACACAGACACACAGACACAGACACAGACACACACACACACACACACACACACACACACACACATGGAAAACAATACCCACTCTCCATCTCTCCTAGTTTACATGATTAATTTTATACCATTCCAGATCTCTGAAAACATATGTTTGTGGATTTATGATTGTGCGTATCTGTATGCTTTACGTATGCTCATCTGTATGCTTTACGTATGCTCATCTGTATGCTTTATGCATGCTCATCTGTATGCTATACGTATGCTCATCTGTATGCTGTACGTATGCTCATCTGTATGCTTTACGTATGCTCATCTGTATGCTTTATGCATGCTCATCTGTATGCTATACGTATGCTCATCTGTATGCTTTATGCATGCTCATCTGTATGCTGTACGTATGCTCATCTGTATGCTTTATGCATACTCAACTGTATGCTTTACGTATGCTCATTTGTATGCTATACGTATGCTCATCTGTATGCTTTGCGTATGCTCATCTGTATGCTATACGTATGCTCATCTGTATGCTTTGCGTATGCTCATCTGTATGCTTTACGTATGCTCATCTGTATGCTTTATGCATGCTCACCTGTATGCTTTGCGTATGCTCATCTGTATGCTTTGCGTATGCTCATCTGTATGCTTTATGCATGCTCATCTGTATGCTATACGTATGCTCATCTGTATGCTGTACGTATGCTCATCTGTATGCTTTACGTATGCTCATCTGTATGCTTTATGCATGCTCATCTGTATGCTATACGTATGCTCATCTGTATGCTTTATGCATGCTCATCTGTATGCTGTACGTATGCTCATCTGTATGCTTTATGCATACTCAACTGTATGCTTTACGTATGCTCATTTGTATGCTATACGTATGCTCATCTGTATGCTTTGCGTATGCTCATCTGTATGCTATACGTATGCTCATCTGTATGCTTTGCGTATGCTCATCTGTATGCTTTACGTATGCTCATCTGTATGCTTTATGCATGCTCATCTGTATGCTTTGCGTATGCTCATCTGTATGCTTTGCGTATGCTCATCTGTATGCTTTATGCATGCTCATCTGTATGCTTTACGTATGCTCATCTGTATGCTTTACGCATGCTCATTCAATCAATTCAGCGATTTACCATGCACCTTTAAACTACTTTTGTTAAGTTGAAAGTTTCTAAATCTGATTGCAGGAGAGCCCTCCAAACGCCTTTTAAACCATATGTTTGACACAGCTTCAAACTGTACCCCGTCATTTAGACACTTAAACACACTATTCTTTCAGTAGGTCTTCACTTTGAGGTGGCTTTGCCGCTTTATTCCTGCCGGAACCATCACCCAATGCAGCGCCTAGACCTTCACCCATTCCCTGGTTTTAGCAAATTTCAAAATTTTAGAATCTCCTCCCTGCTCTGTGTGTGTCTGTGTCTGTGTCAATGTGTGTCTGTGTGTGTGTGTGTGTGTGTCGGTGTCTATGTGTGTCTGTGTGTGAATAATCATAACGGTGAAATCACCGATTTCTCATGCTTACATTTCGGGACTGTGACCAGCGAGACACGCAGACTGAGCAGGATAGAAAACCACCAGTTGCTAAATGCCAATTGTCCAGTGAACAGGTGCGCCTGGAAGGATGGGAGAGGAAGGGTGGTGGGTGTGGGAGGAGGAGGAGAGAGAGGGAGGGAGGGGGGAGGGACTGTACATGTGGTGCTTTGTGACAAGCTGAATGCTGAGAAAAGCTGGTGTCCTGCGCATGATTTAATCACGAGAGACAGCAGATGACAGCACAAGTCACACCGCGTCCTGTACTTTTAGCTTATATCACAGGATGACATACGTTTACAGCTGGGCCAACAGCAAAGTGAGAGCTGTATCATCAATAGTTGGGTTTTTTTTTATAAATATTATCGATAGAAGTTTTTCCATTGCAATGGGAAATCATTTACAGCTTAGTCTTTGTGAAGGACTATGATTCTCAAACTAGGAGGCACATTTGCACTGGCTGTGGTTGATATCACAGCTTAAATAACATGGAAATCTGTAGGAAATGTTGATATAACAGCATATATATCATGATATATATATATATATATATATATATATATATATATATATATATATCAGGGAAATATAGAGGAAAGGTTGACTGATGTGACAGCATAAATATCAGGCAAATATACAGGGTAGGGTGGTATAAAAGCATAAATATCAAGGAATTATACAGGAAAGGTTGATATAACAGCAGAAATAGCGGGGAAATACCCAGGAAAGGTTGATATCACAGCTTATATAACAGGGAAATATACATGGAAGGTTGGTATAAAAGCATAAACATCAGAGAAATATACAGGAAAGGTTGGTGCAGCAGCAGAAAGAACAGCACTGAAGAGAGAGAAAACACAGGCAGTCACAGGGACAGACAGACAGACAGACAGAGATAGTATCAATCAGAGACAGAGATGAGACAGACAGACAGAAAGACAGAGAAACAGAAAGACAGGAGAAAAACAGACAGGAAACAAACAGACAGAGACACTATCAGTCGCGGACAAATGGGAGATGGACAGACAATCGGACAGACACTTAGGAGACAGACACACAGACAGACAAACAAACACAGACAAACAGACATACATACAGAGAGAGAGAGACAGAGAGTCAGACAGACAGACAGACACTATCAACGGGGGAGGGAGAGGGGGAGCGGGGCAGACTGACCCCCGGCATGATGACTCTCTCAATGTCGGAGAAGACGGCTTCCCAAGGCTCAGCGTTCTCCGGGGCCGTGTTGGGAATCAGCTCACGCATGTAGCCTGGCTTCACATCCGGGAACGCTGGTCTATCCCGGATATTCTCCATGTAGGAAGTGACGTAGCGCAATAGTTCAGCACCATGTTTTTCAAAGGATTCAGCATCCATTTTTTTTCTTGCTATGGTCACAGCTGCGGCCACTGTTGATTCAGATTACGATGGTTTGCGTATAGGATTTTCTGAAATAGACCACATAAATACTTAAACTTTCTTACCATGTCGTAGTATAAGGTTGGGTTTTGAGTTTCGAGGCCCTGTGACATCACTGGGAAGAAAGAACAGCCCATTTAAGGAAAGAAAAAACTATAGGTATAACAATCATGTGGAAAGGTGATAGTACCTGTTCTTACCCCCAAGTTCAAACAAATGGCCCTTGTCGTAGATCCTGCATTTACGTCTATTGCAAATATTATAATATCTGTTCTCACCCCCGAGTTAAAACAAATGGCTCTTGTGGTAGATCCTGCATTTATGTCTATTGCAAAGACCATACCAAATGCCATCGGAAGAACAAGCCACTATTTCCACCATGCTACAAATGTGAATTGTATACTTTCAGTAAAAAAAAATGTAAGAAATGTGCATCAAAAAAGAAGAGTGAGGACCTCCAACCTTTGATGGGTGCCAAAAATAGTTTAGGGCTTTAATGAAATGACATAAAGTGGAGGCCACACTGGTAGCATAACGAACAAACACAGTGCAATTTCGAGGTAAGCCAGAACCACCAGTCCTCATACTACTGCTTTCCTTCCAATGCAGACACAGTGTTCATGTCAGTTTTCAGCTTGTGTTTCCCATCATGAGTAGACTGTTGTAGGTATGTTATTGTCATAACTGGGTGTCGTCCTTATTGTGGCGTACATTTGATACTTTCTCAGTTTGATATAAAAAAAAAAATTAAACACACACACACACACACACACCACCACCACCACCACCACCACCACCACCACCACCACCACTACCAACAACAACAACAACAACAACAACAATCAGAACCCTTGTCACGGACGACATAATGGTTCGGCTATTTTTTCTTTTCTTTTACGTTTATGGAGGGGGTTCGAGTCCATCTCATCCCCTCTTTCTTCTAAAATGACAAACGAAGCTGGCGGAGGCTGGTGGGTCGCTGTATTATTTTTAGAGGCGGGTGTGTTTCTTATGCGCGTGCACGATGTTTTCCATCGTGCGTGTTCCCCTTGCGTTCGAGCGTAGTGAGATCGTGTTATGTTTTCTATGGTTTGTAAGTGTCTCGTGCAACTGAACGGGAAAAAAAATATATAGGAAGCTGAGTGAACAGAGTGAGCGGAGTTCTAGTGCTTCAAATGCTCCTCGCCGTTTTGTCTCTAGCTTCACTCGAATGGAGTCAGTCCTTGGAGAAGGACGGTGGTAGAACCAGCGCTTAGCGGCTGATGTTCGTCGTTCTTTTTCCTCTGTAAACGACTTTGTGTCCGCCAGTGGAACTGTTCATCTGTGTTTCGATGTTAGCACCCGTTGTTCGTTTACGGAACACTGTGCGGTGGCCAGTGGGTGACTTTTGTTCTTGTCCTGTCAGCGTTCTCCAGTTGCCTGGCGCGCGTCTTGAGGTGTTGTGCCTCCGTTCGAATCGTGGGGAACCGTCACGTCGCTCTAGACCATCCACCTCTCGGAGCCGGCGACGGATCCGCTGAGGGCTCCGCTGACGTTCTCCATACTGGGGGCCTGTCTTCCGTCCGCTAGCGTCAGCAGCATTCCTATTTTCATGTGTTTATTTATTTATTTTTTTTATTTATCGTGGAAAACAAAAGACCATGCTGTGCTTGTGGTTTGACATCTCATTTACCAGTGCCCTTGTGGAAAATGTGACAAGACTAAAGCTGTAGTCGTGCTGCCGTTTTTTTTGTTTGGGTGGTTGTTGTTGTTGTTGGTTGTTGTTTTTTGGTATGCTCTTGATAATTGTTTGTTGTTTTTATTTACATGCATCTATAGACATATACAATCATTAAATGCATTACATAATTTCGTTTCTGTGTGGGCTTGTTGTGTTGTGGCGTCTGTAGTGGGGTATCTTGGGGAGGGTGCACGTCCGCTTTAGCACGCGTGACAAATGGTGGAGATGCGGGGTACTTTTTAGCTAGGTTGTGTTGGGATCCGTCTTAGTTGGGTTAGGATATAGGTTAGGGGGACAGGTGGTAGGGTGTCTTGTGGTGTTGTATGTGACTGTTTTCAAAATGGTTCATGTTACCCTACAGTGATATTGCTGCACTGGTAAGTGCTTCAGGTAGCTGCGGTTGGTCTGTATGCACAGGAATTCAAAGTGTACATGTTTTGATGCATTGTAGGCACCTGATAATCATTGTTGGTTTTGAGCGCTCTACGGTTAACGCGTCATTGGTCTGAAGGTTTCTCTGGTGGTTGAGGGTTTAATTGTTAGTGACAGTAGTTTCGTTGGGTTTGACACTTGAGTCATGCCACTGCGAAAACAGCCTGCGAGGCAAGGTACGCCAGGCACTCCTGTGAGGACTCCCGAGCAGACTGACGAGCTGGCACGTTGGGTTAGAGATGAACTGGATAGACCGAAGGTGAGCGAGGAGGTGAAGGGGGAGATAGCGGAAGAACAATCGGTTTATGAGAAGTATGCTGCAATAGCTAGTAAGTTAGGCTTGACTGGAGAGGCCCTCTCCAGATTCATAACAGATTCTGTGAAGGGAGAGAGGGAGGAGCTGAGACTCCAGCGTAAGGACGAAGAGGATTTGCAATTGAAGCGCCAAGAGAAAGATGAGGGAAGGTTGTTTAGAGAGAGGGAAGAACTCGGACTCCAGCGTAAGGACGAAGAGGAACAGGCTTTCAGAAGAGAAGAGCTTAAACTTCGGGGGAGAGAGGTAGAAGCTAGCGAGAACAGGAATATCAACTTAGATCCTCTGGGTGATAAGGACGACGTAGACGCTTATCTATCTCACTTTGAGCGAGTGGCTACCCTATGTCACTGGAGAGAGTCGTCGTGGCCTACCAGACTTATCGCGCTGTTGAGGGGCAAGGCTAGGGAGGCAGTGTTGCGACTGGATCTGGCTGATCTCACCAGCTATGCTAAAGTAAAATCGGCTCTGCTTAGGCATTTCCGTCTGGATGCCGACGCTTACAGGAAGAAATTCCGGGCACTGAGGAAGGATGCTGCTGAAACATTTGAACAGCTCATTAGGATGCGCGCTTGTTTCTCTCTGTGGTGCGTAGCTGCTGGCAAGGATGAAAATAATGTTGAGGAGGTGAAAGATCTGTTCATGCAGGAGCAGCTCTACAGTATTCTGTCTCCAGAGTTGATAATGGAGGTAAGGAAGGTCAGCCCAGAGAACGCTGATGACTTGGCTAAGGAGGCCACTGTGTTGGCCGAGGCCAAACGAATGAGCCGGGAGGCTAAACATGAGCGGGGCGCTCAAGAGCGGCCATTGCAGACACGGCACACTGCGTCCTTGCCAACAAATACAGTTCAGACCAACCTAGAGCAGAGTGAGCAAGGTTTGACCCCGGTTAGTCAGGGGCAACCTAGGTCATTTATCATATGTTTTAATTGTAAGAAGGAAGGGCACATTGCACGGAACTGTCCGCAGTCACAGGTCACGGCGGCAGTGACTTGTCCTGTGCAGGTTCCCCAGGGAGTTACACCGGCTCTGTGTGTCCCCTGTGCACGGAAGCCATACACTCCACGCTGCATTGTCACTATCAGGGTATGCCTGCAAATGGCCTGCGTGACACAGGAGCAGGCTACACAGTGGTGGCAGAGCGCTTGGTGCCTGCTGATGCATACACAGGTGATACGATGCCAGTCGTGTTGGCTGAGTCGAGGTGCCGGAATTTGTTGCCAGTGGCTGTTGTAGGCATTGCTTCCCCTTTTATTTGTGGGAGGATTCGGGTTCTGGTTATGAAGCGGCCGGTAGAAGAGGTCCTCATTGGCAACTTGGCTCAGCGGGAGGGCAGTGAGGAGATAGAACACATACCAGTATACGCCAACCCATTGCTTGTAGGTGCAGTAAAGACCAGGGCGCAGACAAGGAGGGAGGGGTCGGTCCCAGAGGCCCTCTCCATAAAAGAGCAAATGATAAGGACATCCCGTGCTGATCTGATCAGGTTACAAGAGTGTGACCCCTCTCTAGCGGCAGCACGTGAGTCGTGTAACCAGAGTGTCAGCCACCAGACCAGGGGAGGAAAAGTGTCATACTGTAGGAAGGAGGGTGTCTTGTTGCGGAAGTTCGAGGGTCATGAGATCATTGACCAGGTTTGTGTCCCTCAGACTCTAAGGAAGGTAGTTATGACGCTAGGTCACGATAGTCCGATGTCAGGGCATCTCGGGACCAAGAAGACCAAGGAACGTGTATTTGCTTCATTCTACTGGCCAGGAATGTGTGCAGACATTGCACAGTACTGCCAGTCATGTCCCCAATGCCAACGCAGTGTAAAGAAAAGAGTTCCCAGAGCATACCTAAGTAGGAAGCCATTTACACGTGTTGAGAGACGTACAGTTGAGCTGATCAAGGGTAATATCGTCAAGCAGCTCGGTTACTCAACAGGCACACCAGCTACCGCCGGTCAGGTTTTCTGCCCAGTCCATTCCTGGAGGAGGCGGCTTTGCTGCTAGGTTCCTCGGGTACTTGCAAGGCAAGTAGGATTATGCTGAGTACTCCTCTGACATGTATATAGGTAGCTGCTGTACATTATTAGTCCGTGACTTATTTGTTTTTGTTTTGATTTAAACCAGGGGTTTAATCTTGGGAGGGGGGTATTGTCACGGACGACATAATGGTTCGGCTATTTTTTCTTTTCTTTTACGTTTATGGAGGGGGTTCGAGTCCATCTCATCCCCTCTTCTATCATGACAAGCGAAGCTGGCGGAGGCTGGTGGGTCGCTGTATTATTTTTAGAGGCGGGTGTGTTTCTTATGCGCGTGCACGATGTTTTCCATCGTGCGTGTTCCCCTTGCGTTCGAGCGTAGTGAGATCGTGTTATGTTTTCTATGGTTTGTAAGTGTCTCGTGCAATTGAACGGAAAAAAAAATATATAGGAAGCTGAGTGAACAGAGTGAGCGGAGTTCTAGTGCTTCAAATGCTCCTCGCCGTTTTGTCTCTAGCTTCACTCGAATGGAGTCAGTCCTTGGAGAAGGACGGTGGTACAACCAGCGCTTAGCGGCTTATGTTCGTCGTTCTTTTTCCTCTGTAAACGACTTTGTGTCCGCCAGTGGAACTGTTCATCTGTGTTTCGATGTTAGCACCCGTTGTTCGTTTACGGAACACTGTGCGGTGGCCAGTGGGTGACTTTTGTTCTTGTCCTGTCAGCGTTCTCCAGTTGCCTGGCGCGCGTCTTGAGGTGTTGTGCCTCCGTTCGAATCGTGGGGAACCGTCACGTCGCTCTAGACCATCCGCCTCTCGGAGCCGGCGACGGATCCGCTGAGGGCTCCGCTGACGTTCTCCATACTGGGGGCCTGTCTTCCGTCCGCTAGCGTCAGCAGCACTCCTATTTTCATGTGTGTGTTTTTTTTGTTTTTTTTTATCGTGGAAAACAAAAGACCATGCTGTGCTTGTGGTTTGACATCTCATTTGCCAGTGCCCTTGTGGAAAATGTGACAAGACTAAAGCTGTAGTCGTGCTGCCGTTTTTTTTGTTTGGGTGGTTGTTGTTGTTGTTGGTTGTTGTTTTTTTGTATGCTCTTGATAATTTTTTGTTGTTTTTATTTACATGCATCTGTAGACATATACAATCATTAAATGCATTACATAATTTCGTTTCTGTGTGGGCTTGTTGTGTTGTGGCGTCTGTAGTGGGGTATCTTGGGGAGGGTGCACGTCCGCTTTAGCACGCGTGACAACCCTTGCTAAGAGTTATGAATGACTAAACTTTTGGCATTTTAAAATAAACACATATGGCACCCTATTTAGTCACAAATTGACGTTGATATATGGAATATTGAAACAGAAAGGACCCTGACAACAAATGCTGCACAATCTGAACGAGAACATGTCCATTCAAGCAAATCGAAGGTGAAGACTGACTGTCTAAACCACAGCTGTGACTTACGACCATTCACCTGTTGGGTTATCAATCATTGTCCTCGTCAGTAAGTTACACAACAGAGATAACCACTATTACTTGTCATGTTCACAGGATCATGACGCATGCCCAACGTGCGTGGAATATGTGTGGATGGTGGGGGCCAAAACTTCCTCAGTGTAAATGGGTACTTGGTTTGAGACGTGTGTCTTGCAAGTGCATTAGTTCAGTGGTTATTCATGTAGCCATGTACCCGAGTGTATTATATCATAAAAGGGGACGGTACAAAAGAATTACTGATTTACTGTATTAAAGGATAGAAAATATCCACGCACAAGCCCAGGGACATATAGCAGGCCAGACACAAAAGGGTTTTTCTGTTGTTTTATTTACAATAGTTATGAGAAGAGAAGAAGGGATAAGAAGACAATGCAGTGATATGGCGATGATGCTGGCCGTTGCAGCAACACACACTCTGTGTACGACACAGCAAGAGAGGGAGAGAGCAGGCTCTAGCCAGTGACTGGCCAGGTGGAAAGTCACCAGTCATCACCTGCTGTGGCTATTTATGCAAGTTAAGCGAACTGCAATGACGCCCGCGTGTGCTGCGAAGCAGATCGTCTTTAATTGGGCTAAATTTGATTAGAATTGTGTTTGTTACAAAGTGTTCAGTGATAGATTTCTAAATTATTCCTGAACCGATTTACGTCGGATGGGTCGCAAAAGAAACAGTCCAACTCCTACTTTCTAATGAGTATAAAATGAAATGTTGATTATTTAAGATGAATTTGTAATCTTAATTTAAGTCACCTGAAAAGGTCTGTTTTAGCGAGCTTGTCGCTGATAATTACAAACTGCATTAAATCAGTTTAACGTAGGCAAACACAAATGGTATAAGTTTAAAGATGGAATTGTGGCAATTCTGCCAGTATATAATACTTGTAGTTTACTGATCCGACAAAGGAGATATCTAATTAAATACAGTGTGTCAGAAACACAGTTTTTAACACAGCCAAAGCCGTCAAGCAACGCTAGCTGTGGAGTGATTGTCGTTAAGTGTCGACAATGAAAATCGGCTTTGTATCTTCTAAAAACCTGATCTATTTTCATCCAAACACTATAATAGTGTGGTTTTAGTTTCCAACAGCAGTTACATACAGAATTGTAACTGTAGCATTATGTGTGATGAGAAGGATAAAATGGCGTAAGCTTAGCGTCAGTTGAAATCTTTACACTGACGAACGATTAAACTAAAATCAAGTATGCCTCTAACTGATTAAAGTGTGTGTGTAAGCACAACAAATATAATACTGCAGCGAACGATACAGAGATTTGATTTAATAGATGTTTAGGAGTAGTTGTTTAAAAGGGCGCTTTGCAATTACAATTCGAATGTCACCGCATTCTACACGAGCCCTTAAGACTGGCGTGTTTGTTGCGAAAAAGGCGTCTGCTATGCAACTCGTCGTGAAGCAGTATCTGAAGCCAGCTGAGTGCTTGGCTACATTCATATGCCTCAAGTGTTTTGGGTTTTCACGTTGGGTCAGAAAGCGTGCAGTGGTTAGCTGAATATTTCAACAAATCAAATGATTTAGGTTTTCACTTTGGGTCAGAAAGAGCAAGTGGTTAGTTGGATTCTTCCTCTGATCCAATGTTATTTTGGTCTTCACTCTGGATCAGAAAGATCGTATGTGTTTGTTGAAAGACACAATCAACTAAATGTTGTCCATGATGGTTTTCAGTGTGTAGTTGAGGCTATTTTGGTTCTGAATGTGTTATCAACCCTGTCCTGGCTCTACGGTTGACTGAACAATGAACAAGACACAATGAACACACGGAAATGTCATGTGTTGTGCCACATACTGTCACTGAACACACGGACATGTCACGTGTGCCACATACTATCAGTGAACACACGGACATGCCACGTGTGCCACATACTGTCACTGAACACACGGACATGCCACGTGTGCCACATACCGTCAGCAAAACAGGTAAAGTGAAGGACCGCGTGAACTGAGAGAGCGGGAGAGCGGAGTGAAAAGGTGTGCACACAAAACGGAGCACTGTCATCAGCAGTAACAAGCAAATGACACCGAACTCACCTGGTGTGGTAGGCTGGGCAAGGCAGCGGATCGAGATTCAGGTGTGCCTTTTTATATCCTGATACCTCCCCCACCCTTCACACCGCCACTCTCCCACACCTCTATCCACCTTCCCCTCCAAGCTTTCATGACCTCATGCTGGAGCCCCGTTCACCGCTCTTTATTAAATCGTCAGCAGTGAAATACCTCCCACACACCAACATTGTGACGGTCAGGTCTGTAAGTTTGCTTGTTATAATGTATGTATGTGTGTATGTATGTATGTATGTATGTATGTATGTATGTATGTATGTATGTATGTATCTCTATGGATATCTAGTAGTAGGGAATGGTGTTGTTTAGCTTTGTTCGTATGTCGTTATTTATGCTCTGATATTAAAAAGATAAATATTTAAAAAAAAGGTTCATTAAAAAAAAAAAAAAGGGATTGTGACAGTCAGGCACATACACAATTTCTCCCTCATGATGTCACAAATACCCCTTTGGAACTCCCTGAGACTGATAAAAAGTTGAGGAGTGCTAGAGCTGACGAGTTGGGGTTTTGGGGTTTGTTTGTTTGTTTGTTTTTTTGTTGTTGTTGTTGTTTTTTGTTTGTTTTTTTGTTGTTTTTTTTTTGTCAACTGGAAGAAAGGACAGGAGAATCAACGTGTTCACAGTTCACCACATCCCTCACCTCAGATTCCACAAAGAAAAATCTCGGGACAGGAACGAATTCTGAGGAAAGCATTTTTCTTAAGTGTTTTGAAGATTCCAAGCACTTCTTTTGTCCACGACAGAAAACATGTGTCTCAATGTTGATCAAAATCACCCCGAATCACTCAGCTTCATTGACGCTACCAGCTAGCTCTACCTGAATGTTTGTTGTTTCTTCATCGTCGTCGTCGTCACTTCCATTGTTTTGTGATTTTGACAGCGGCATTAGATAACACGCCAAGAATATCGTCTGGAAACCATTCTTGTCTGATCTTCAGAAACATCCTGTGCTCTCTCTCTCTCTCTCTCTCTCTCTCTCTCTCTCTCTCTCTCTTTCTCTCTCTCTCATAGATATGCATGCTCCCACGGCCTGACTAAGCACGTTAGGTTACGCTGCTCGTCAGGCATCTGTATGACATGTGGTGTTGCCTATATGGATTTATCCGAACGCAGTAACGCCTCCTTGTAAAATCGAAACTGAAACTGAAACTTTTCTTCACTACCTGTTTTGCTAGTGTTTCTTTTTCTTCTTCTTTTTTTCTTCGGGTGGACTGCAGAAGTCAGGTGGTGTATCTTCCAGGTAAGTCTCTGTGTGTGGAAATTTGTGAGGTTTTAATTAAAGATTACCACCACCTGGCCATTAAGGAGAAGCGTGAGCGAAGAAAGCAGGGCTCAACTTCTGGAGACGTTTTCCCTTGCAACACCTGTGGGAAGTGCTGCGCATCCAGAATCGGCCTCTTCTCCCATATGAGGACACACACCGACAGATAAGCCTGCCTGCCTACTCATCCGTCGGACCGACGGGAGACTCCATCACCACCACCTGATCATGCTTCAGTGGCTGTTTCCAGCTTTGCCACAGAACGACAGGTGTTCTTTCAAAACAGCCTGGTATTTTCCCCATCTCTAGGCCTGATGTTTTCACAACAGTGTGCGTGACGGTCACTGTGTGTGTATGGTAGAAATGAGGAACTGGGTCCAAAAATGGCAGTTTTGTGTTTCATGATTCAGTAATTCTTAGTTCATACACTGTGTGACTGACAGGCATTGAACGCAGCCTGACAGTTGCTGTTGTTTCTCTACATTTCGCCGGCTGCTCATTTTGTTATGTAAGCGTGAACAAAAATAAGAAAAAAAAACAACAACAGGAACAACACACACACACACACACACACACACACACACACACACACACACACACACACACACACACATCTTCTTCAACCTGATGACCAACATCATTATGTTGATGAAAACTGTCGTTTTGTGAGAGGTTGATGTGGGTGCGATTTAACTGGGCTGCCGAGGAATGTGCTATCATTTGATAGGAGAGGTGGGGCGCCGTCCACTTGTGTGTGTTCGCATCTCCAGCTAGTCCAATCCTGGCTACCGTATGTAGCGGTACCCGGGAATACACGCGACCGGCACAGCCATAGCCTTCTACGACATTACTTTTTTTTTTTTTTTTTTATAACAGTCAGCTGCCAGCTCATAATATGAATACATGATGGCGTGCTTTCCTTTTTTTTTTCTTTTTTTTCTTTTTTTTCCGCGGAACGGTTGGCCCTCGCCGCTTTGTTTGTCGGCCAAGTTAAGTCTTGCTGTGCTTGTGCCCCAGCGTTGATGCTTCTCGTTCTCTCTCTATTGACTTCTTCCTCCACCACTCGTTTTTTATTCATTTTCTTCACTTTATTTATATCTCAGCTTAGTTTTGTTCAAAACTCATGTATGTTCACGTCTTCTAGTTATGATGACATCCGTCACATATTCAGTACGTACATGTGACAGGACAGGACTTTATATAAGATTTTCTTGTTGTCCTGTTCATCGATATCTGTGTTGTATTGTGACATGTTCCAAATAAAATACTGTTTAGACCAACAGTCAGTCGTGTCCGACTATGACCATCAGAACAGCAGAGGAGGCAACTGCTGTCCCAAAATAATATCTGGGCTAGAATTTGATTATAGTGGAAAGTGTCTTGCCCAAGTTACATCCCCACTCCCTCGACCAAGAGGGTTTTAGGACAGTCGGCGTTGGGATGGTTCCCAAAGGCCAACTAGTCCACAAGGCTGCAGCACTAAAAGCCAGTGTAATCTTGCCTCCTAGTTTGAGAGTCATAGTCCTTCACAAAAGACTAAGCTGTACACGACTTCCCATTGCAATGGAGAAACCATTGATCATACAGCTCTCACTTTGCTGTTGATCTGACTGTAAGATTATGTCAATCTGTGATATAAACTGAGCATTTGGGTCTACGAGACACTTCTTACTAGTGGGTAGAAAAAAAAAAACAAGAGAGGCAAGGCCTTCAAGACTCACTTGTGATACACTTTAAAAAAAAATCTAATCGTTAAAATGTGTTCTGTGTTTGTTATTACAAAGCTTCGGGTTAAAAAAAAAAAAAAGAGAAAGTCCTAACCAGGTTCGAACCCCGCGTGTTCGGGTGAGAAGAAACTGTCTTACCCATTACACCATCGTGGCTCCTTAACTGATGTTCTAAAATTTAATATTTGAACATACTTTTTTAAAGGGCGATAAATCAATTGCGGTATTCGCAGTGAGAACGCTGTTTAAATCATATTTAAATTATTCTAGTTTATAGTTTTAAAGTTGATATGAAAAGTTAGTATTTTGTTAAACTAATAACATTTAGAGCCAAGGACAAGTACTTATAAACGTCGTATGAAGTGAAAAGGACTTCATTTTGAGAAAAGTCAAGACAGGAAATTTTTTCGTTTCATGAATTCAAGGGTATTAACTCGCATGGTTTACAATTTTTAACTGTGAATTCCAAACTGATTCTGTGGATATTTTTATGGCAGTTTGGGGCATAATCCAGTAAGTGATGAGGCGTTCACAAATCTTTCTCTGAATAAATATTTGGGTAATCCTGCAGTTTAGAATACTAAACTCAGGGGGCCGTTCAAATGAAAAAATAGAGGTTGTTTTAGACTGACCTTGATGCGCTGAGTCGAATGCAACCCTCAGCTAAGCTCTACGGCCACTCCTTGTCAATGAAACAGAGACATAATAAGTAGTAAACTCAGTCGGTCACTTCCCGAGCAACTATCGGCGAGCCATTTCACCCACGTGATCAGCAGTCAAAATGGCGTGCAGGTCGGGAAGGAGTACTACTTACCGTGCATTTGATCCAGTTTCGTGGCAAAAGGAGTGGTCTTAGAGCTTAGCTGAGGGTTGCATTCGACTCAGCGCATCGAAGTCAGTCTAAAAACACCTTCTACTTTTTCATTTTAACGGCCCCTGAGTTTAGTATTCTAAACTGCAGGATTACCAAATATTTGATGGTCTCCTTCTCCAACTTTCCATCACATGTTATCATGTATTGTCGATTGAATATAGGATTGAACGGGCAGGTCAACAACTTGAAACGAAATGGCGTCGTTCGCGTTCGCGAAGAATATGAGCACGTGCTTTGAATGTGTATAAATATGTGTACGCAATTGATTTTTGCCCATGACCTTCAGGGCTCAGCCAATAGATCTGTAAAGTCCTCTCGTCGTATTGATTTTAGTATTTTTCCGAAAAAGACCACTTGGGCGAATGAATATAGTGAAAGCCCTGTACACTGAGAGTAAAACACACAAGCTTTTTATGTATTGAGTATACCGGTAATTTCAAAATGTAATGTTTAAGATGAGAAAGATCAGTTTAAAGCAAATTAAGTCCCCTAGCATTAATTACAAATTAATTTCCCTTTTTTACTCTCTGCACCAAAACGTTTGCAAAATAAATAAAACTTCCATGCTTAGCAAAATAAATTCCTGTTTGAACAAAAAATGATAATAATGACTGCTCTTGTTGTTGTGGCAGAATATCAGATCAAAGAGCCAAGTTTAGAGAATAAAAAAAATAATAATAACAGTAAATGCAGTTTGATATAATTTGGCTTCTTTTTTTTAATTTTTTTTTGTGCCCATCCCAGAGGTGCAATATTGTTTTAAACAAGATGATTGGAAAGAACTGAATTTTTCCTATTTTTATGCCTAATTTGGTGTCAACGGACAAAGTATTTGCAGAGAAAATGTCAATGTTAAAGTTTACCACACACACACACACACACACACACACACACACACACACACACACACACACACAACCGAACATCAGGTTAAAACATATACTCACTTTGTTTACACAAGTGAGTTAAAAATGGGAGGGGGTGAGGGGGGGGCGGGGTGTGTGTGTGGGGGGGGGGGTTGAGGGGAGCAAGCTTGCTGGGAAAACTGCGGTGGGGGCAGCTTAAGAAAGTGAAAGGTTGGTGTCGGGGTGGCGGTCAGGGGGAGTTGAGCTTTTCTTTGTTGAGTCACAAGCAGGAGGCCAGTCTGGACTTGAAACCGTTTGGTGACTCTGCTGTGTCAACATCATGGGGCACAGTGCTCCATTCCGGGATGGTACGGGGGAAGAAAGACGTCTGTCTGTACTGCGTCCTGCAGGCAGTGATGTCGTAGTTGCAGGTGACGGGCGCAATAGCCGAGTGGTTAAAGCGTTGGACTGTCAATCTCAGGGTCCCGGGTTCGAATCACGGTGACGGCGCCTGGTGGGTAAAGGGTGGAGATTTTTACGATCTCTCAGGTCAACATATGTGCAGACCTGCTAGTGCCTGAACCCCCTTCGTGTGTATACGCAAGCAGAAGATCAAATACACACGTTAAAGATCCTGTAATCCATGTCAGCGTTCGGTGGGTTATGGAAACAAGAACATACCCAGCATGCACACCCCCGAAAACGGAGTATGGCTGCCTACATGGCGGGGTAAAAACGGTCATACACGTAAAAGCCCACTCGTGTACATACGAGTGAACGTGGGAGTTGCAGCCCACGAACGCAGAAGAAGAAGAAGGAGAAGAAGTAGTTGCAGGTGTTGGCTTTTCTGGAGCTTAGCTCGCTGTCTGATGATCTTGGTAGGCTGACTGAGTTAATGGAGAGGAGTTCATTGTGGAATTTTTAAAACAGGCGAGCTTTTTTCCACTCTGACTTGTATGGTGCTAGACTCGCAAGACCTGACTAAACGCGTTGGGTTACGCTGCTGGTCAGGCATCTGCTTGGCAGATGTGGTGTAGCGTATATGGATTTATCCGAACGCAGTGACGCCTCCTTGAGCTACTGAAACTGAAACTGAAACTGGTGCTAGAGAGCTGAACGTGGAATTGACGCAGGACGTCTGACGATGCTGCTAGGCGCTGGACTACGTACGTGTTTGCGAATGTTCGTATTTCTGTGCGCGCGCGCGTGTGTGTGTGGGTGAGAGAAAGACAGAGACAGAGAAACGCTCTGACGCTTTGACGCTCTGACGCTTTGATGTTTTACTGTCATGGATTGGACAGTCCTCATGACAGGGGGATTCAAATACAATTTCAAGAGATATAAGATCAAACAAACAAACAAACATAATGTGAATTAATATTCTGAGCGCATGCTTGTCTTTGCGTTCGTGTGTGCGCGCGCGGGTTGGCACGTGATTGAGCTAAGCTGTGGAACTGGTATGTGCGTTTATCCTTATTCTCTTTCCAACGGCGAGGTGCGCGTTCAGTGTTGCGACGTTATCTGCATGTCATATGAGGAATCCATCAGTATTCAAGTTTCATACTGAACATTGAGATGAAGGCCTATTTGACCACACACATGTACTGCTCACTCAGTACAGACTTTTGTCTTGATCTCTTTCGTTTTGGCTTTTACTTTGTTGTATGTTTTTTGTGTTTCCTTTTACGGGGAGGTTTCGTTTGGTTTTATGTGATTCAGTTTTATTGTGACTTCACTTATGAAGACTTTTTTTCTGGCTTTGATTTGAATGCATGGTTAACAGCCTGTTCTTTTTTTCTCAGTCACATTTTACACCTTCTTCTTATTCTTCCTGTTAGGAGCCCACGGTCATCACGTTGACCATTCTGACACCATAATGGGGAGGAGCGCAGCAGCATGACCCACCTTCCTAGGTGATGGGATGGAGGGGGTAGAAAAATGGTGGGCCCAGGGGTGGGTGGGTGGGTGGGCGGGGGAGGAAGCCATCAACTGTTTCAGGCATCAGGACCAGGCCTTTCCGGCTACCGAAGCGGCCCCCGGGATCAAGCCCCGACCGGCAGAGCCCTAGTCCCTCACTTGACTTACTTTGGATGATGGCGGGAGACACCAGCCCAGCAATGACAACCCTGCTGCTCTCTGACACATGGAATGATTCCACCATAACGAACATGCCTGGAATCACCCACAGAGAAGCCTCACTGGATGTAGTAGCATTCACCAGGGTGGTCGATCTGCCCCTTCGTTGTTCGTTTTGGTTTATTTGGAAACGTCATGACTATCGACATTATGTGACGTATGACGTCAGGCGACCCCACCGTGAATACCGACTTCATTGCAACAGCTATCATGGACATGATGATTCTGTGCAGTCTTTTTGTTAAAATAAAATTATTATTTATTTATTTATTAATGTACGCTTATAGTTGACTTCATCAAGTTTTTGCGCCTTATACATATTATTATTATTAGTAGTAGTTCTTTATTATGTGTTTATTTATTATTTATTCACCCTCAAGGCCTGACTAAGCGCGTTGGGTTACGCTGCTGGTCAGGCATCTGCCTAACAGATGTGGTGTAGCGTATATGGATTTGTCCGAACGCAGTGACGCCTCCTTGAGCTACTGATACTTCTCTTTCCCCTCTCCCTACCCCTCCCCACCGCCCCCACCCTCCCTCCCCCCCACCCCCCAACCCACCGCCTTTTTTTTTATCGTCTAATATCACTAATAGTGAAAAGACGCTAAACTAAAGAACGAAGAACTGCTTCATAGCAAGCTTTACTTCCTCGCGGTGTTTGTTTTGCTGAGGCTCCTGTGTGTGCCTCCACAACAAGTTTGCACTACTACACTGTTTTCCTGTTATAACTTTGGTAAATGAACCATTGCCAGATATCAGTCAAGACACAACATTAGGCATGTCGTGGAGGCAAACAAACAAAACACGATTTCATCGAAGATACACGGCTACAGTTAAGAAACTACCACCAGTTAACAGACGACTTCTGAACGAACTGACGGTCGGATACGAGTATCAATATGGCGTCAGTTTTGGCTTCAGCTTTCCTAGGAAACGAGCTGTCAATTTTTAGAACAGTGGTGTGTCTGTTGGAAGTAGAAGGGTATTGGGACAGACGTGTGATGTGTTCAGTGTCATCTCCTGTCTGTGTGCTGTGTCGATTGATCTTTCCATTTCCGCCTCTGTTTTGATTTTCTTTGTTGGAGTCCACAGCCTTTTTACAAATTCTGGGGGCAGTGAAGGAGGTAAGTGGCAGTATGGTTAAGACGCTCATCAGCCCAATACAGAGTTCGTGAGGGTCTGGGTTCGAATTCCACTCTCCCCCTTTCTCCCAAGTCTGATTGGAAATTCGAACTGAGCGTCTGGTCAGTTGGATGAGACGATAAACCTAGGCCCCGTGTGCAGCACGCACTTTGCGTACTGAGATCGCAACGAGCACGAGAGTGTTGTCCTCGGACAAAATTCTGTAGAAGAAATCCACTCTGATAGGTACACAAATATGTACACATGCACACAAGGCCTGACTAAGCGCGTTGGGTTACGCTGCTGGTCAGGCATCTGCCTAACAGATGTGGTGTAGCGTATATGGATTTGTCCGAACGCAGTGACGCCTCCGTGAGAAAACTGAAAGCAAAATTGAAAACGAATTTATATTCAGTGTCTAGGGCTCGGCATACCAAAGTGGGACTCGACCCTCTGTCTACGCAACTCCAGGGCATTACCTTCCCCAACCGGTCAGGTATTCATTCACACCTGGATGTTGTGAGAAAAATCAGAGTACACCTGGATCTTGTGAGAAAAACCAGAGTACACCTGGATGTTGTGAGAAAAACCAGAGTACACCTGGATGTTGTGAGAAAAACCAGAGTACACCTGGATGTTGTGAGAAAAACCAGAGTACACCTGGATGTTGTGAGAAAAATCAGAGTACACCTGGATCTTGTGAGAAAAACCAGAGTACACCTGGATGTTGTGAGAAAAACTGGAGTAAAGTGCCTGTCTCAGGGACACATTACATTGAGATCCACTCTGTTTACGCAAACCCAGATTCAAACACTCCACTGTTGGACGCCGTTCTTTCTCTGTCTCTGGACCTCGCATTTGGAATGAACTTCCTCTTTCTCTTCGTCATGTCTCCGCACTCAGCTCTTTCAAGTCTGGTCTTAAAACCCACCTCTTCACAAGATAGCCTCCCTCCCCTACCTCTTCCTTTTCTTCAGTTTCTTCAGTTTTAGAGTTATGCATGCGTGTGAATGAGTGGTGTGAAAGCGCTTTGGTTTGTCTCTGCACAAGATTCAGCGCTATATAAATACTATTATTATTATTATTATTACAACACCATGCCGAAACGGGGCCTCGAACCCTGATCACTGGTGAACATTGGATCAGAAGTGCAAGGTCTGACCGATTCAGCCATGACACATTCAGTCAGCTGTGTTCACATGTCTTCCCCTCCACTACCTCTGTGTGACTGATGGAGTGAACCTCCATGCCTTGTTGTGAACACTGCTCACTCCGGAACATTGTGGACATTGCCAATCAGTCATTGACAAGGGCCTTGTAAGATAGCCTTTGATCAAATATGACTGTAGATGTAACAGGACACTTGCCTTGGTTGTTTCACAATTTTCTTGGCTGTAAAAATGGTGAACATTCCGATTAGCAGCCTGTTCATGTTCCTTGGTCACTGCTGTCACAATGTTCTACAAGAAATCAGTCATCTACATGTACATCGGCATACTCTTAACATGAACACTTTTTTTAATATTCATTTTGCTTTGATAAACAGTTCTGGCTGGTTACGCAGATAAGACAGGACACCCCCAGTGAATTTGCCGAGGACGGTCACTACATTTTTTTTTCACGTGCTGCAGAACTTGCTTCCTCCACAAATACACTGTGGCTGGTTGTTATTCCTTTCCTGTGGACTTTTTACACACAAAATGAGTCTATGTAATAATCCTGTGTTTCCACTGTCTGACTGTATAGCACACACACACACACACACACACACACACACACACACACACACACACAAATATATATATATATATATAGAGAGAGAGAGAGAGAGAGATGCGCGCGCGCGCGTGTGTGTGTGTGTGTGTGTGTGTGTGTGAATGGTAAACCTTAACAGCATTTCTTTTCTAATTCATTTTCTCTGGAAACCTTGCCTGTCAACAACAAATTTGACTTCAAAATATGAGAAATAGATTTTTCCACACATTCTAAAATTATTATGATGACATTGCACGTCACTGAAGGGCACATAGTATAGATAATAAAGAAGCCCAAAATGTTTCCTCTGTCCTGTTTCTGTTCTACTCTTAATCCTTATTGTATTGTATTGTATTGTATTGTATTGTATTGTATTGTGTTTCTTTTCATCACAACAGATTTCTCTGTGTGAAATTCGGGCTGCTCTCCCCAGGGAGAACGCGTCGCTACACTACAGCGCCACCCATTTTTTTTTTTTTTTTTCCTGCGTGCAGTTTTATTTGTTTTTCCTACCGATGTGGATTTTTCTACAGAATTTTGCCAGGAACAACCCTTTTGTTGCCGTCGGTTCTTTTACGTGCGCTAAGTGCATGCTGCACACGGGACCTCGGTTTATCGTCTCATCCGAATGACTAGCGTCCAGACCACTACTCAAGGTCTAGTGGAGGGGGAGAAAATATCGTCGGCTGAACCGTGATTCGAACCAGCGCGCTCAGATTCTCTCGCTTCCTATGCGGACGCGTTACCTCTAGGCCATCACTCCACAGAACAAAATCACAAAACACAGCACTTTTTGCGGCCGTGGGGGTAATGAATCCATTTTCACTGGGTCCAGGACTGGGTGTAGGAAGGCGGGACCAAATCCTGTCCTGCCACGTTTACCTTCCCCAACTGAACCCAGGTACCCACTCAGACCTGGGTGGAGTGAAGAAAACTGAAATAAACTGCCTTCCTGGCGGACAACCTAGCATCGACGGTTCCCTGAGGACTGCCGGCACTGGGACTGGGACAGACGGGCGCAATAGCCAAGTGGTTAAAGCGTTGGACTGTCAATCTGAGGGTCCCGGGTTCGAATCACAGTGACGGCGCCTGGTGGGTAAAGGGTGGAGATTTTTACGATCTCCCAGGTCAACATATGTGCAGACCTGCTAGTGCCTGAACCCCCTTCGTGTGTATATGCAAGCAGAAGATCAAATACGCACGTTAAAGATCCTGTAATCCATGTCAGCGTTCGGTGGGTTATTGGAAACAAGAACATACCCAGCATGCACACCCCCGAAAACGGAGTATGGCTGCCTACATGGCGGGGTAAAAACAGTCATACACGTAAAAGCCCGCTCGTGCTCATACGAGTGAACGCAGAAGAAGAAGAAGGACTGTGACAGACGAAGCCAGGTGTGGCCGTGTACGGTGGACTCGGAATGAGCGGCGTGGAAATAATGCCACTGAACGGTGCAGATGGGGCAGCAAAACACACACACACACACACACACACACACACACACACACACACAAAAAAAAAAAAAAAAAAGCCTTTCGTGAGGACACAACACCATGTCGAATCCAGGCCTCGAACTCGGATCATTTGTGAACACAGAATCACAAGTCCAACGCCTGATGCTGTCCTGGTGCTCCCCCCATGCACTGTCGACGTTTTCTTTTGATTTGTGTTGATATTGTGCAGCGGGAATCACAACATGAGCCATAAAGGCTGCTCCTCTTGTTTCTGGAATGTCGTCCTTGATCAAAGAGGTGATGCACCTCCAGTGTGCACTGCTTGGAGAACGTGTCTGATCCGCCGATCGTTATTATTTTTGTTTGTAAGTCTAAAAAGCACTAGTATGTTTTCTTACTGATCGTTTCTTCTGTTCATAAAATAATTCCATTTCTTTTAACATGTTAGTGTACACCAGTTTGCTGTCGGGTCAGGGGCATGGCCCTTGCTACTGGTACCATGTAACCCAGTACTACCTGCCGCATGTGAAGTCACCCAACGACGGACCAGGCGGAGGAGGAAACCTTTCCCAATGGCTGTGAAGGCGGAAGAGGATGACCAAAGGGCAGGGAGAGAGCTCTTATCCTTGGCTGGAAATCTTCCTCGGAGACGGAACTCCGAAGAAAAAACCTGCACCTGACGAGGCCGTCCTACACGTGGCAGTATCTGCACCTGTGGTACTGTGAGCGTCGGTAGGCGAGAGAGTGGGGAAGGGACTGCTGCAAAACTCCTCCTCACTAAAAAAAAAAAAAAAAAAAGTCACCTGTGCTGGTCAGGCAACCAGGCTAATGTCGGAACGCTCCCATATGAGGACACACACGGACAGATAAGCCTGCCTGCCTACTCGTCCGTCGGTCCGACGGGAGACTCTATTACAGCACATCAGTAGTTAACTCTCTCCATACGAACGGCGAAAGAGACGACGCTAACAGCGTTTCATCTCAATTACCATCATCAAAATATTGCAAGCGGAAGGCTCTTATACTGAAGAGGTGAATGTTGACAAAGAACACCACAATTCTGACGACGGAAGCTAAAGGTTGGGTCATTCAGACACCCACTGTACATCCGAGGGGTCTGTGTAGAGGAGAAGAGAGGACTGGCCGTACTGAGTGAGTTAAATAACCCATGCTATCGCCAGTTACAGATACAGATTCCAAATAACGCTGTTGGGCCCTGCCTGGCGCTCAGTGGGTTTCGCGGCCTGGCTGTTGGTGTATGGCAAAGAGAGAGTTGTGCGCACAAACCTAGGTTGTATCTCTTTGTTCATACACCGTCAGTTACTGTGCTTGAAGCACCTCTGGGCCTCTCCACACTTTCGTTTCATCGGTAGAGTGAGATTCCCATCTGGGGTGTGACGACCAGCAAGGTAGAGTGAACCCACACCGTGGAGCCTTCACAGAGAGGTGAATTGCGCGCACAACCTAGGTTATAGCCTCTCTGTGAGAGCAAAGCGGAACAGGGTCAACCTAGGTCATAGCCTCTCTGCGAGAGCAAAGCGGAACAAGGTCAACCTAGGTTATAGCCTCTCTGTGAGAGCAAAGCGAAACAGGGTCAACCTAGGTCATAGCCTCTCTGTGAGAGCAAAGCGGAACAAGGTCAACCTAGGTTATAGCCTCTCTGTGAGAGCAAAGCGGAACAGGATCAACCTAGGTTATAGCCTCTCTGTGAGAGCAAAGCGGAACAGGCTCAACCTAGGTTATAGCCTCTCTGTGAGAGCAAAGCGGAACCGGCTCAACCAAGGTGGACTTTTTGCAAACTTTGACCTAAATTGTGCAAGTCAAGTTGTCGCAATAAGGCTGAAGTGCGCTGCAGTGCTCTCATTCCTGATATCGCTCTATCTTATTCTTTAAAAAAAAAAAAAAAGGAAAAAAAAGGAGGCAATAACAACAACATCAACAGAAATAATGATAGTGATAATACGAAGAACAACAATGCTACTACTACTACTACTACGACTACTATACTACTTGTAATGATAATCAGAACGATACTGAAAACATCTGTAAGAACAGCACTAACAAATATGCAACGTCACAACACAACCAGTGACTACAGCAATGAAGCTGGTTGTTATAACATTTATCACAGAACAGAAACAGAAGAAAAAAAAAGCTGAAACTGGTGAATAAGATTTCTTCAAATAGCGTTATAACATCATCTAAATACTATTGACTGAAAGAGGGAGAGAAGAGGAGAACAAGAACAAAACTTTAATCTCCAGGCCTCCGGCCCCTAGAAAGAGGTCAAAAGTACACAATATGGTGATCACTCAGCCACAACAAAATGTAAAATACGTACTAACTTAACCTGTAGAACAAAAGTGCTTCTCGTGCATAGTAAATTAATTCTAACTTTCATCATTGTTGTCACAGAATTCCTGTCGTATCTTCAGGGCATTAAATATATAAATGCATAGTTTACGAATACTGAGAGAAGAGGAGAGAGAGAGAGAAAGAGAGAAAGAGGGGAGGGGGTTAAGGGAGAAACAGACAGAGCTGGATGTGTGTGTGTGGGGGGGGGGAGACGGGGAAAGGGGGGGGGGGCTGGGCAGGTGGTGAACAATAATATTTGTCCATTGATTAAAAGGATAACACCTACAACAATAACATAAAACATAAAAGAATGACTATCAACCTGAACAAGCCCTTCTGCACAGGGTTGTTTTTTTTTATCAAAGTGTAATGTAATCCCTTTCACCACCAGTCAATTTAGAGTGCAAAATTGCCATGTGTTGTAAACACAGAAAAGATGGTGTTTAAGAACAGCTGGGGGGGGGGGGGATTCCCCTGTGATGTGTAGGAAATATATGGCCTATCATGACACCGGAAATTAAGAGCAGTAGGTTCATGGAGATAACAGACCCGCGATGTGGTCGC